>NC_067455.1:22225236-22530236 GCF_025434085.1 Hippocampus zosterae | reverse complement strand
GTGTGTGTATAATGTTTGACGAACTGGCTCATGCTCATGGCTGAGTAGGGCATGTCGGCGATAACGATGCGCTGATTGGCTCCTCTGAACTAAAGGTGTGCCCATACAAGAGCGTCAGCATATACGATGAGCTGATTGGCTCCTCTGAACTTAAGGTGTGCCCATACATAAGCGTCACGCATTCAAAAAGGATGATTGTGTCAGGAAACAGACGCATGTGCGACGTCGCAGTGTGCTCACAGCTTCAGCACAGGAGAGCTGCACACAGACAATTAGACAAGACGAATGGCGGGAGGTTTCGATTGTGTGCAGTTTTGCTCCCGTCTACCCGGGGATCTTTGCAGCTGTTTAACAGCAGATCACCGCAACATGGTTAATGAACATCCCAATGGCGTCCTCAAACATTGCATTCACCTTTAGTGGAAGAACAACACTGCACATTTAAAATGGTTCTTAACTCCTCTTCTGATATATTTTTCAGTGATTTCAGAGGGGGTGTGAAAAGGGGAATTTTACAAATGAAAATATTTTGTTTTCATGTTTAGTATTTATTTTGATAAAATGAGTATTTTGTTTTGCTTTTGTTAAATTAAGGGAAAAAAGACAACTACTCTTTAACAAAGTTAAAGTAAAATGTCTTATTTCCCTAAAAGGGCTATTTCTATTACTAAGCAGGCACAACTTAACAAAATAAAAGAGTCCCTCTGCCTCAACACAATACCTCTCATTATTTGCTGTGTACTGGCAAAGTGAATAATTGTTATTTTCATGCACCCCATTATTGGTTGGTTGTGAGGAGTGTTGATTTGTATAAGCATGGCTGGACCATACTAAATTGGCATACAGCCCTGCTCCCCATGACCGCCGTGCATGGGACCGGACCATGGTCTTATAAAAAAAAAAAAAAAGTGGACCGACAGCCTTTCTAATTGAGGACCACTGGCATAGCTGTTTATTGCCCGGGTCTTATTCTTGCCATTGAGCTGGCTTCTTAGGACTTTGGTATTTGGCCGTAGTCACTTTCCTTGTTGCCAGTTCGAGGTTGGCATTGGGTTGTGGTATACTGAGGTACTTGTAGCTGTCCACAATGTCTGCTATTGTTCCTTCAGGGAGTGGTAGTCGGATGGTGACTAAGAGAGGAAAGGTAGTCCGCACTGAAGGGCTCTCTTAGTCACCACCCGACTACATTTCTCAAGCCCAGATGACATCCCGATGTCGCTGCTGTAAATCCTGGTTGTGTGGATCAGGGACTCTATGTCCCTTTCGCTCTTCGCATACAGCTTTGTCATCCATGTAGAGGAGGTGACTGATCATAGCTCCATTTCTGAGGCGGTATCCATAGCCTGTCTTGGTGATTACTTGGCTTAGGTTCACTCCTATGCAGAACAGCAGTGGCGAGAGTGCATCACCTTGGTATATGCCACATTTGATGGACACTTGGGTCAGTGGCTTGCCATTGGTTTCAAGTGTGGTTTTCCACATCCTCATCGAGTTCACAACGAAGGCTCCTAGGGTCCTGTTCACCTTATACAACTCCAAGCATTCAGTGATCCATGTATGTGGCATCGAGTCATAGGCTTTCTTGTAATCAATCCAGGCTGTGCACAGGTTGGTATGTCGGGACCTGCAGTCTTGTGCGACTATTCTGCAACCAGGAGCTGATGTTTGGCTCCTCTGGTATCTCTACCAATGCCCTTCTGTGCTTCGCTCATGTATTGATCCATGTGTCCACTTATCTTAGTCGCAATGATGCCTGACATGAGCTTCCATGTTGTGGAGAGACAGGTTATTGGCCAATAGTTGGATGGGACTGCACCCTTTGAGGGATCCTTCATGATCAGGATCGTTCGCCCTTCGGTTAGCCATCCTGGGTGAGTCCCATCCCTCAGCAGCTGGTTCATTTGTGCTGCTAGGCGCTCATGGAGTGCTGTGAGTTTCTTTAGCCAGTAGGTATGGACCTTGTCCGGGCCTGGTGCTGTCCAGTTCTTCATATCTGAGACTATTTCCTGTATGTCTGCCACTGTTATGGTAACCGGGTTCTGTTCAGGGAGGTTGCTGTGCTCCTCTCTCAGGGTCACCAGCCATTGTGCACTGCTGTTATGTGCAACCTCCTTCTCTCATATGCCTTTCCAGTACCTTTCAGTTTCCAGTCTTAGTGGGTCAGCTCTGTTGTTAGGAACCTGCCACTGAGCGTACACTTTCGCAAGTTGTGTTGCGAACAGCCTGTTTATTCGTCTGGCCTCATTCTCTTTCGTGTACCGCTTTAGGCGGCTGGACAAGGCTTGGGGCCTTGTTTTGTCAGTTTCAAGTGCTTCAGGTATGGTCATCTGGATGTACCTCTCGGGTATCGGCCTTTTCATCACACCTCTCTGGGCCTCCGTCAATTGACTCACATCTTTCCAAGCCGCCTTGATCTTAGCCTCCAATCGTTTTTTCCATGGTGGTTAACCATGGCTCCCATGGTTGCTCTTATAGCCAAGCATCTCGAGGATCAGCTCATTGGTTTCCGTGATCGTTATGGTAAGGATCACCCTCAGTGCTGCATTCACACCTTCCACGAGACTTTCAGGTGGTACTTCACATGGCTGTTGTAATCGGTTTCTAGGTTGCCCAGCTTTCATTCTCGCCATGATCTTAGCTTTCAGGTCAGTTGCTGCCTCGCTCAGCATTTCTATTCATTGGTGCTGGCCTTACAATCTCATCATCTGCATTCATTTGGGCTTGCCTCCCAATCTCTGGTATAACCTCCTCCTCTGATCTGGCAGCCTGGGGCCCTTCACCATGGAACCTGCGTTGTACCTCATCAATCAAGTTGTGACAGCAGTTGCCGTTTGTGGATGTTGGAACACTGAGCTACTAGTTGTTTCGTGGTCAACCGTGACTCTGGGTTTCAAAGTAACCATTTAGCCCACATTCTCTCTATGCAACCCCTCTGATGAGGGTTGCTTGAGTAGTAGCTTTCCAACGGAGCCATGTTATCGCATCTCGCCCATCTCCGCTTTGTTCCAGTAGCCCATTTTTCATGAAGGTGCTCTGGTTCCCCAGCACCTGACGCAGACCTTTTTTGGCCGGGCGACATCTGAGCCGGCATGACATTCGTTTTATTGTCTCTCATCATTATATGAGGTAGGCAATAGCATGAAGGATCTTACCCAAGGAACCACACTGGATGGTGTTATGTGCTCATTTTTTTGTCGCTGTCAAACGATTAAAATATTTAATCTAATTAAAAACGCAACTGTCATAATTAACTCATAATCAATCGTGATTACTCACGTATTTTTATCGTTTCTGAATTTCCTTTTGTATTTTTTGTCCAGTTTTTCCCTGTTTTATTGCTCTCATCTACATGGAATCATGGATCAGTTTTCTACGTGCAAAATGCAAATATTTACTGAAACAACAATTTCGATTTTCAATTTTACATGAACATGTTTCACTTGGAGCAGTTATTTACACATCATCTCTCACACAATATTACTGTCCATCAACAACCATGAAAAATATATTTTGTCACACAGCAGCTCCTTTAACAGCTCTTTTTATGGAATCAAAACAGAGCAATATAAAATTATAAAGTGCACATCTAAGGTAAACTAGAACTCAGCCTATAGGGAATTTAAGCCATGGTTGCATACTTCGTTTTTCTCAAGTTTGCTTTGAACGCAGCAGTCAGGCTATGTTGATTCTGTTGGTTCTTCTTGCGCGGAAGTCTCTCTCTGGTTTGGTCTCGACATCATTTCAGATGACTACACTTAGTTTGATGACAACACTGGAGACTTTTTATTTTCAGTGTTGTCGCTAGGTCGCTACCACTGCAGCGCTGAACTCTCGACGTGCCTCAGCGCACCGTCGCTGTCAGATGAACACAGAGAAGCTACACCCCCATTATTTATATGGACACGGAACACGGTAACCTTCCACACAAAATAGTTCCAAACAAGTAACAATCGTGTCAGTGGCATACATCGTACTCAACGTAATGCCTGCTCTTTATTCACCAGAGGCTCATCAACCTCGTCTCTTATTTCTCTCCCGAAACATTGTCTTCTCCCACCTTAGCCTTCTCCGCTACGTACAATTTCTGTTCATAGCTTGTAAAGGATGCTCTCACTGGCAATCCATAGTGGAGTCGTTAGAGGCAATGCAAATGATTTCAGCTCGAGTCTGGCTGTGGACAATGTTGACAGGCTTGCATGCAGTAGCCATACATTTAGCGATGGCTTCAGCAAATTTGTTCTTCTCCATGTTATCCATTTTCTTCGCTTTGAAATGATCCATAGCTGTCTGTGTTAGATGAGGGGGCGGAGTACTCACATCAGCTGTATGCTTGGCCATTAAGTGGTATTTCAGACTCTAAGTGCGATGATGATAGCTCAGTTTACAACTGCAAAACATCCAGGTAACTTTGGTCTTGTCAGTGGAACAATCTGGCAACTTTTTAAAAGTAAACTTTTCATGCGTAAACTCTTTAAGTATCCATTTTCGGTGTCTCGCGCTGCTGTGGCCGGCATGTTTGTACAGTGCCCGATCTCCACTTCTAAATGTGGCCTCTTTCTCTTTCCTGAGTTGCCTGAGTTTGGGAGTAAACCATGGCTTGTTATTGTTGAAGTAGCGGAAGGACTTCGTTGGTACACACATGTCCTCACAGAAACTGTTGTATGATGTTACAGTGTCTGTGTATTCATCCAGTGTGCCCGTTGAAGTTTCAAAGACGCCCCAATCAGTGCAGTCTAAGCATTCTTGTAGAGCTAGCTTTGCTTCATCTGTCCATTTTTTCACAGTCTTAACAACCGGTTTAACACATTTGAGTTTCTGTCTGTATGTAGGTATTAAGTGGATTAAAGACCCAATGCTGCACGGGCGACCGATCGGTATGCATTTTTGATTGTTGTATAGCAGTGGTCTAGAATGTTGCCTTCTCTGGTGAAACAGTCGATGTGCTGCTTATATCTGGGAAGTTCACGGTTAAGATGTGCTCTATTAAAATCGCCCAAAATGATCAGGGGTGACTCTGGGTATTTTAGTTCGAGTTTGCTTACTTGTTCGGCTAGCGTTTGTATCGCCGTGTTAGCGTTAGCTTGTGGCACAATGTAAACAACGGCTAGTAAAAAGGAGGTGAACTCACGTGGCGAGTAGAATGGCTTGCAGTTTAAAGACAGCGACTCCAGGACCGGGCTGCAGTGTGCGTCGAGCTTCGTGACATCAGTGCACCATTCTTCGTTGATATAGAAGCAAATCCCACCACCTTTCGATTTCCCTGATAGCTCCGTGTCGCGGTCGGCTCGGAGAAGGCGGAAGCCGGGTAGATGTAGCGCGAAATCTGGGTGGCGGTCACTGAGCCAGGTTTCAGTGAAGCAGAGCGCAGCAGAACGTGCAAAGGTTTTGTTGGTCTTTGTGAGGAGAAGAAGTTCATCCATCTTGTTTGGCAGAGATCGTAGATTAGCAAGATGGATCGATGGGAGCGGGGTTCGAAATCCGTGCTGACGGAGCTTGACGAGCACGCCGGCTCGCTTCCCCCTCCTCCGGCGGCGTTTCCATGCTCCGTACAGCGCAGCCGCTCCGCTCGCGATTAGCTCCGGAAAACCTTGTGGATTTTCGTGTGCTGGTGAAAAAAGACCGAGCGTAGACTCCCCAATGCGCAGCAACTTTTCCCTCGTGTAAGTAAGCCGCTCAGGGTCGCCAAAAACAAACGAAAATGACAAAAACAGGGATAATACTAGGGAGCGTGTGACCGAGGCTGCCATACCTGTCGGCGCCTGATGACATATATATATGTATAAAGTGTGTCTCAGTCGTGACCAGGCTGCAAAGATGTATTTAAAAATGTTGATCCATCTATTCTATAGCAGAGTACATATGGCCCCAATGTAATGGGGAGGGGACAGTCTGTCGCGAGCAGGTTGCAAATTAACAACTGTAGGGAAACAGTGCGGGGGGTTGCTTCGACACGTTAACAAGGAGCCGAAAGTTGGTGGCGCGCGGGGGATTTTCCCCTTTTTCTTCTTCCCACCCCGGACACTCTGCCTTTCCAATGGCAATTCTTCACCTGATATTGAAGCACGTGCCCCAGTCGAAGGCATCTGGCAACAACCTTATTTAGCATCCAAGATCATTCAATTGTTAGTCACATGTTTACTTCCAATCCATACCGGGAGAAAGGAATAGGGAAAACTGGATGAGAGGTTCAAAGGGTTGGCTTTTTGGGTGAGTGCGTGAGACAAAGAGACACCTGAACTGTTTTGAAGTGACACAACTGGGTCTTCATTTCTGTCATACCACCACTCCTCACTTGCAGGCACTGAACCGAGATTAGGTTTTTTTTTTTTGTCCCTTTGTCTGTATAAACAGTATGTGCGCTCTTTTATGCTCATGGGAAGCATTCAATGTATCCATGTAAGTACAGAAAGATGTTTTTTTGTTGACTTGTGACAGGATGTGATTAGATTCATTTAAAAAAGGATCTAATATTGTTCATATTTGCATGTACAGCTAAGATCCATGAAGTAGGTGACTCCTCCATTTCATGTTGGGGATGATGCTGATGTACTAAATTCATATTTAGTACATGCACTCAGCAAAAATACATACAGTAATTAATTAACAAATTAATTAATTAATTTAAAAAGATCCCATCCTGGGATCCCAAGTAGGGGGCGCTAAATGTCATGTGCACTCACTATAACAGATTGTGTGCGCCTTTGGCAACAGTCGTAAAAGAGGTGCTGACCGGCATATTTAAAAGAGGTTTTTGTGCTTTTGGTATTTAATCTGGCCTCATGTTTTTCTTTATTGTCATTAAATATTCGTGTCTTCATTTCATTGTGACAGAAAAATATACATGTGCGAGTGTGCATTAGCATGTGTGCATGCATACATTTAGGTGTGTGTGTATGTGTGTGTAAGAGCAGGAACGTGTATGTGTGTGTCAAAAGTCCTTGCTGAAAAAACAAGGGGGGTGGCTCAGGCGAGAAGTGACTGACAGCAGCAACCTTGACTCAATTGCTTGTAATTAGTTCTTTCAAAACAGGGTACCTAAAGCCTAAAGACAACTGACCTGTCCCGCATACTTGTTTTCACAGGTAATTGTTAAAATGCCAGTAATTTTCACGCTTGTTATAATAAACTGCTTAAACTAATACACTCATCATTCTTTAAACAGGACTGCTGACAGCTCGAAAGAAAAATATTTTTTCAACCTTTTTTTTTCTTGGGCTAGAATGTTTTCACTGTTTTCGAGATGTCAAATTGCTACAGTCTGCGATTGGCTGGCAACCGATTCAGGGTGTCCCCCGCCTACTGCCCGGAGACAGCTGGGATAGGATCAAGCGGTTCGGAAAATGGATGGATGGAAATTGCTACAGCCTGCACACAGTTTGGTTAGCAATTGATGCTGCTGTATTTTACTCTTATCTTTTACAGTCAGTGACAGTGTGAAACATATAATAATGACAAGTAGGTTATAGCAAAAAGAAAATGGCTTAGTACAACTCCACAAAATCATGGGTGAACATTGCAGTTTTGGTCTGGTTCTCAAAGGAGCAACAGAGGTTGTTGCTTGGTGCTCTCGCTGGATGAACTTTTAAGACCGAAAGCGACAAAGCAATCAGCTGATTTAGAGTGGGTCTCGATAGTGTCATGGTCCTTAATCTTTTTTTTCCGCCGCCAATCGTTTTTACTTTAAGAAGACATTAAGACTCTCCGGTATGGGGACAAATTCCGACACTTTTTTTTCCTATCACTCGAAATTGATCTCTTTGTCTCTTCACTTTTTTACATTTTTATATGTCATGAGGCCTGGTGTTACAGAAAGCAGACCTTGAAGTCTATTTTTTTTCATTTGTGGAGGAAGGCCTTGCTCTGGGCTGGGATTGCAAAGTCTTGGATTAAATGTGATTAAGATGTTTATATACTGTATATATCTAAATACACACACACACACACACACACACACACACACACACACACACACTGTATATCAGTGGCATTCTCTGTCTTTTATATTGAAAATAATTTACAGTGTAAGATATGCTGTTTCTTGTCATGACTGCAACAATATCTTGTTCCGGTGGCTGCTACCTCTCTGTGCATCAACCTAACTTTTCATAGGTCAACCATAGTCATCTGATTGGTTCTGTGTGGAGCAGCTGTCATTATCATTGGCTATTTTATTGTTTGACAAACCATGGACAAATTCAATCTATCAGAACCTATCCCCTGTGTACTATAAATCTACCAAAAACAAGTTATTTTGTGAATATCTGTATCGTTTTTATTTTCCATCCAGCAAATTTTGACACATTTTGACGGTTCTTTGTAGCCAATGCACGGCGAGACTGGGACTCTGACGAAGGCCAACGCCTCTTCGGCGACCCTTGCTCTCTTTAGCCACCATTGTCATGTGGCACATGTTCCTGGCTGAGCTCAAATGACCTGAAAAAGTTGGTACTCAATATCCCACTCACTGGTTCTTCACCCCCAAGATTAGTTTGTGTAAATGTGTGGTGCACAAAGGATGTAACGCATGCTTAAGAACTGAGTCTCAGATTGACTAAGAGGCAAACCTGACCTGATTCCTACATGAGATGGAATTTCTCAACACTTTTGCTCGTTTGTAATTTCTGTACAACTGTCAATGTATGCAAACATTTTTGCTTGTGGTCAAGTGGCTGTGGCAGTGTCTCAGTTTGGTTTGGGGGACTGCGGCCAGATCCCAGCTTGCTTCACAGTGCAGCCATATTGACTCTGTTGGCTGGATGGGGACACATGGCGGAAGAGTATTGCCTGAAGTCAGTATTTTGACACTGTAGACCAAACAGAATAGCCCAGGGTCACACACCCCAAAATATACTCCATATAACCGCAAGTGTATGCAACACTGCGATTTGTGCTGGGCTAGGGAGGGTCTTCGTTGTGCGGCAGGGAGATAAGAGTTGATAAAACAGATTCTAATTCATTATAATAAAGCCTTTCCCTTAATTATTGATAATGAATCTGCTCTTTCATCTTGCTCTTTCTTCCTTCCCTTATCTGCTTGTGTCAGCACTTTGTCTCTCTGTCTTGATGTTGGGTGGTAAGGCGTAGTGTGCAGCCACCCAAGGGCAGCAGTCAGTAACATCCCATGCTGCCGGTATTGTAAGCAAGTGATTAGTACAGCGAAACACTGGCAAAGCAGCAAGAAACTTCAAAGTGGCTCTCTATGGGATATTTAGCATCTTTAAAGTTTGTCTCCGCTACAGAACACGAACCTCACGAAAAAAAGAATAGTGTACAACATAAAATAGAGAAGAATAACAACAAAACACCAGTGCTAACAGCACTAATTACTATTTTTTTTCTCCCTGCAGTATGACTTAGTTTGTGTGCCTGCAGTTGCCCCACTGTGGCACTCATGGCCAGGTCTCAGCGACCCCTACCAGACCTTTAGTATTGTGGGCTGCACGGGCAGCGACTCGCTGTTTACCCTACTCAATATTTCATGAAGAATGAGCACTCCCAGAATGAAGGATCGCCCTAATATTGCTGTTAAAATTAAGCGATAATTATAATTTCTTAGTTTAAAAGCCATCATAGTCTATAAAAGTTTGATTACTAGAAAATTAGATGCATTAAGTTTTATGGGTTGCCCTGTGCCATCACTTGGGAATGATTTTTATGCACTTGTCATGGGCATATAGTGCAGAATTGTGTAAGATATGTGTGTTTTTGTGGGTACAGTGTGTGAGGGAAGTATACTGCTGACACTCTGTAACACATAAATTCCCACCCCTGTGGTTAAACTCATCATTAGTTAAATAAAACACTGTACTACCATTTTTTTAAGAACAGCAACAGTAAGAAAAGTATAAAAATTTAGCCTGTGTAATTTCGGTCAGAGATTACTGGATGTATCTCATCATTTGGCCAGTGTTGTCGCATACATTGTCTGTGTCAGGCTGTGTTGGTATAAGTCACCGCACAATGCAGCACCGTGTTAGAAGGTGCAGCAGGGCTCTACTGGATCTTATTACAAACAATAATATTAGTTAGCTTTGGACAGCTTGTGCCAGAATTGGAATCCACTTGTCTTGTCAACGTGACATGACCTTGACATGTGGAGTAACCCGAAAAGCAGTAGTTTATCTTCTCACAACAGTGCCTACCTCATCTCCATGGCTAAGGTGAGCACCGTCAGTTCCTTTCGTTTTCGAAGCTCTTCTTGCTGAAATAATTATGTCACCCCTTGCTATTATCCAAGTTACATTACTCAACCAGACAGGAAAAGAAAATGTGTGCAGTTCACCTTGATGTTCATAGCACAAATCCAGGGACTTATACTGCACAATGACACAATTATGAGGCATCCTGGTGGTAGTGGTCAGACATTTTGCATCGCGGGACTGTGCCAAAAGTGGCCCGTTGCCAGCCTGCTTTTCTTCTCGATTGAAACATTACACTGTCATGGTAGAAATGGATGTTGCCAGGCATCGCTAATGAACCAATTAATCAATGAATTAGCTGAGAAGTAATTAAATTAATGTGAACTGGATGGGCAAGTGGCATTCGTGGATATATCCTGAGGAAGGTGATTAACACAAGCATAACAGGCAGCGATTAACAAGCCACTATTAAGTTGAAGGCTCCTGTCTAGCTATCTACTGTATCTATCCAGCCACCCGTCTCTATGGATAGTGGGTCATTCCTTATAGTGGGCTATATAATTTTAAATAGCATGTAACATTGTACAAGGTAGCATTCATTACAAATATTATTTAGCGATAGTAATTTTTAATCATATCACAGCCTTCCTAATTCACAAATTATTTGGCTATTTTAGATGTAACTATTTTCAAAATCATCACAAATATTTGCTACCCTCAGTTTCCATAGCATACTATTATGGACTAATTTACACATTCACGCTGTCAGTCAAAAATAGTATGTGGGTTGTTGCTGTTCAAAGTTCAAAGTTAAGATGAAACATGATCATTTACGGTACATTATAGTGATTAAAATGATTCCAGTTATCAGTATTATCACAACATTGCCAACAGGGCGCGGCATGGCTCAGTGGTAATGTGGTCGGAGGTGAGTGGTTCGATCCCGGCCATTCGTTGACATCCCGGCCATTGGGTGACATCCATTCATCCATCCATCCATCAATCCATCCATCCATCCATCCATCCATCCATTCTCTGTAGCATCATGGGTGTGCTGTAAGCTGTGCCAGCAGACATTAGCCAAGGGCAGGATACATCCTGAATTGCTCGCTATTCAAGTACAGGGCACATATAGACAAACCAGCATTCACACTCACTGATACTTTATCGAGTCTTCCATTAACCTACCATGCTTGCTTTTGACATCTAAGAAAGAAAGAAAGAAAGAAATCCATATAAGGATGTTCAATACCACTTTTTTTTTTCAGACCAATCCCAGTACGAGTACCAGTATGAGTACCCAACTGCTGAGTACAGTATTCACCGACATTGATACCTAGAAACGAATACTGCTAGTTCTTTTGATAGTAGCCGATAGAGAAATATAATTTTTAGTGTACTAAAAAGGTGCACCTAAAAGCCTACCATTTTCTTAAAAGCTTACAGCGCGCCTTAAAATCTGATGTGCCTTGTGTATGGTTATTACGGTAATATGTCAACCCCAAAATGGCCCTTTGCTAGAGACATGCTTATAACACAGATATCAAACTTAAGGCAATCGGGTTACGCAGTTGAACACGGAAAAGAGAGCAGTGGCAAGAAAGTTCAATGTTAACGAGTCAATGGTATAACTTGCTGTTGGTTAAGTGAGCTGTGTCGCTGCTTTATTAAATAGGTTTTATTGACATTTGATCGTTCTGTAGCAACGCCACTCATCTGCTAAGCTATCTTAGCTTTTGTCGTTTGTTCAAAGCTTCTTTGATCTTTGATGTGGGTTGCATCGGCGCTGATTGGTTGAAACACGTGCGTATGTGCTAACGCTCACGTGCACACAGCTAATGACAGCAGACTATGGACGGCTGAAGCACGCTTCACTCGAGTGGCATTGCTACAGTTCTGTTGGCATTCCCTTGAGTGTAGCGCCTTCTAGTGGATGCATTGTAAATTGCAGATTGTAGTGGGGTGCGTCCAATATCTGAAAAAAAATTACAAAATAGGCCATTCATTGAAAGTGTGCCTCATAATCCAGTGTGCCTTTTAATATGGAAAATACAGTGATTAAAATGCAATACAGTACAACCAAGTGGTAGAATAATTAATGAATATTAAAAAAATATAAGTACACACACCGGATACGCGGTAGAAAATGGATAGATGGAGGAATGGGTAAAAAGGTACCGTATTTTCACAACTATTCGACGCACCGTACGGTTGGGCGCAGTCTCATTAATGGGTGACATTTCTGTACTTTATACATATACAGACCGCACTGTACCAATGGGCGCAGTTTTACAGTGGTAAAACATACGCCAGCTTAAACATACGGCATGCATGCGCGCACGCTAACACGTTAGCTTGAAGCATACGGTAGCATGCCAAGACATACAGATAAGCTAAAAACACGTTTTTAAAAAGGCAACGAAAGCAGAACTGAGTTCGGGTGTATTTTATCTAGCCATCGTACAATGTTCTCACGTTTTTCGATCAATCATCACCCAGAAATCCATCAAAGTCCTCATCCTCTATATCAGAAGCAGAGGACTGCACATCTCAGTTGTCATTGAATGCAACACATGCTAGTGTGAGTTGCTACGCATTGCCGAGCGGAAAGAAGGAGTAGCAACAGCAAAGTCAACATTTCTCTCGTGTGAATCTTTCCCACATTTGAAAGTAAAGAACAGAGCGAAACATGGTGGCAGCGCGTGTGTGTGTAGAAAGAATTGAACAATTGTGCAAGTACCGTAATCCATCAAAAACGCCGCGTTCCCTCTCGTTGTTGCGTATTGTGGCGTAACTCGCCAAGCGCTGCCTCTCACTCTTTGTAAAGTTGTGTTTGCCACCGATCATCCATTGTTCCCATGCCGTTCGCAACTTTACCTTGAACGCCCGGTTGATGCCAATGTCCAGCGGTTGGAGTTCTTTAGTCAAGCCTCCGAGAATAACGGCAAGCTCAGAGTTCATTTGCTTGACTTGTTTTTTCACCGCTGCTGTGAGATGGGCACGCATGCCAAAAGCATAACCGGTGGCTTTAAGTTTGAACTGAGCTTCGTAGGCGTGTCTTTTTGTCGAATTTATTTTCAGGGGTTCTTTGAAACCAAAACCAGAGTTGTTTTGCAACAATGCATATTGCCACACTCTATACAAGTGTTGGTACTGGCTTGAGGCGTCCCTTCAGCGTCCCCTTACACGCCCACCCTTCACCATTGGCGGACTAGCTTGCCTGTCCTCTCTCTCCCTCTCTCTCTCTCTTTCTCTCTCTCCCTCTCCATATATGTATATATACACGCCCACCCTTCCCTGATCGGCCGACTTCTTTCCCGCATGCCTGGCCACAGTCACTTCCGCCTTTTCTCTATATAAACAGCGTGTTGGCTGTCAGTCAGATTTTGGAACTCAGCGCATATAAAGGACGCTCCGCACCATAAGGCGTCCTGTCCATTTTGGAGAAAATTTAAGACTTTTAATGGCGCCTTATAGTCGTGAAAATACGGTACACACACAAGTGCAAAAAAGTAGGCAATAAGTGAGTATAACACTCAACAATACACAAGTAAAAGCACAATGGTGCCTTTAACGTACTGAACACATAATAGACCCGAATAATGCACCAAATGATAACATTCTATTTTTCTCAGTCGATGAAAGCAGGCAAATTTGTAAATTTAATTAAACATTAATATTAACCTTATAATCATACACATACTGAAATAAGTTTCATCTTAATGGGCATATGAGAGGGGTGGCCCATGCAGAAATGTACATAGCAAATCAATGTACTCTACAGTATTCATTTGAGTAGCAACACACCAGTAATATATTCCAAGCATTAACATGAACTTAAAAACAAAGTTATTGACAGAAATTGCAATGGAAATATGAGTTTATTGACATGGTTGCATATTGCCGGTGTAATAGGCACCCCCAGAAACCCCAAATTCTGGGGGTTAAAAAACAAAACAAAACAAAACAAAAAACCCAAGCAAAACAGCGAACGAAATATACCTGTTCTAAATGTTGCACTGTATTTTCCGCACCATAAAGCACACCTAAAAGCATTCAATTTTTTCAAAAGCCTTCAATGCGCATATATAAAGAGCCTGTAACTCTCTTCATATTCCCAATTGAGTTGTTTTCCTGTTAGTGTTCCTATGCCGTCTTGTGGTGATTATTAGCAGGAACCAGTCGTAACATAAAAGTGTCACTCAAGCAGACAACGACTTTGTGAGCTCTGTGCGGCCATTAAGAAACAAAGATAATTCCAGAAGCGTAGTTGACTACTGTCTCAACAAAGGAAGGAGACAAGCAAGACTTATACGGATATTTAGCTCTTAGTGGATGTGAGCCCATGAAGTTTGTGTGCCTTTTGATTGAATCATTTGCCTTCATAACATCTTTCTTTATTGTTTTGTAATGCCATATGTATTTTATGTTTCATGTCCGTGTTGTGAAGCCTCAAAATAAATAAAGCTACATTGTATTGCATTTCCTTTAACGTAGCACCATCTAGTGCAGGGGTCCGCAACCTTTTTTGCCCCACGGACCGGTTTATGTCAGACAATATTTTCAGGGACCGGCATTTAAGGTGTGGCGGAAATAATACGACAAAATAATATGGTATGAGCTGCATGAAAATGGTGGTGTTTTTGAAATATAATAATAAACACAAGGAGCGGCTAATCTGGCCGCAACACGCATATCGCGATGGTCATGTTTAATGCCTTCAAAATACGATACAATGCAAACTCAAAGTGCATGAGAATGATGACTCACCACAGCCCCGAGCTTGATTTTCTGCAACCAGATGGTCCCATCTCGTGGTAATAGGAGACAATGACACCTCAAGTGTGTATTTTATGTCCAGTCTACTTCGTAATTTTATTTCTAGTCGCCATTGCTGCAGAAAACCCCCACCTCACACAGGTAGGATGTCTGAAATAGCAACAGTGCTATTGTGGCGATCTCAGAATATTCAGCCATAACTTTAATCCAGTTGGCTCGAACGTACTTTTAAGGTCGCCGTCATTTGCGATCTCCAGCAGTTTTTTACTCATTGTGTTTTTAAGCGTAATCGGTCACGTGACGCAGAAGCGTGGCTTGACGTGTGTCAAGCGTGACACAGACGGATGTAATGGAGAATCCAGTCATTTTTCAAAATAAAGTATCTTTTGTATTCCGAAATAAATACAACAGAATGAAGGCGAGTTCTTTCTGTGCGGCCCGGTACCAAATGCCCTGCGGACCGATACCGGTCCGCGGACTGGCGGTTGGGGACCCCTGATCTAGTGGATCCATAGTGCACCTGCAGCCGCTATTTTATGCGCCTTATAATGCAATACGCCCTATATATAAAAACAGTTTTAAAACCGACCATTGATTGAAGAGGCTCCCTATAATGCAGAAAATACGGTACGTTATTATTTGCAGATTTTTGCAATTGGCGGGCCCCATCCCCCATGAGTAGTGAAGGTCCATTGTATATATTTATTTTCCAATATTTATAATTTCTTGATTTTGGTTCTATGTCTGACACCATGGCACAATCTTTTCTTCGACTCGTCTCCTGACTTATAACACCAGCGCCACCCAGTGTCAAAAGGTATGCAGAATTTTTACGCCGGCCAAATTTAGAATATAACACAACACAGTCAATAACAGGCCTCAATTCCAGCACAGCCTGTTGCTGGGCTTTGCCTGGTTGAGATGTTATACATTATTTGGTAGTCCACCCACCACGCTTGAATCAAGGCATAATGATGAGAGTTGGGTGAGGGTGTTTTGGGGCTCCCTTGATTATGTGACATCCTCCGGAAGAGGGCTGTCGGAGTTTTCTCCATTAGTTATAGGGGTGGAGGGAGAGGCCTTTTCACTATTGAGATTGTCACTCTCAATTTGGACTAACAGTAAGCATGCACAAGGCCTCCTGGATATTCCACCCCACCTGCGTTCACCCCCGCTCCCACTCACCTTCCACTGATGCACACACACCCAGACTCCCCTCCCTTGTAGCAGATTGCTGTGGTGACAGTTTGATTAGATCATCAATCGTTGCTGTTAACAGCGGTTTTCCTGAGCACCTGGACGCCAGGTCACAGCGGGCTCAGAGCTGCCGCTGTCCCCCTGACCTGGAGACACGTTTGCCTGAATTTGTGTGTATGTGCGCTTAACATACTTTATATGCCTAGTGTGTTTCATAGTATATTATGCAAATCTGTATGCATGTGCATGTTACTTATGCCCATGCACAGGTAGTGAATAAAGGGTTTTGTTTGTAATCTACAGAATTTCTCCCTGTATCTGGACTATATCATGTACGGCATGTTAAGAATATTTTTTCAAACATTTATTTTTCTGTTTATTGTACATTAGTCCTGAACTTTGTCTTTTGAATGCAGAAATGGGGTATCCTCATGATGCCACGACTAAACCATGGTTATTTTACAGGCTGTCATAAACTTCTACTATCTACTTCTAGACGTCTACTATCTTGAGTGTCTTTTTGCCCATTTTTGTTCCATATCCTGTGGTGTAAGCATAATTGTCTGTACTATGTCTCGTCCTTGCACTGCTCCACGCTGTCTCTACTGAACGGCCATTCATTTGTGGGATTTGAAGTAGAAGATCGGGGAATTAGAATAATTATTTTGTTGGAAATTTCTTCATATCCCTCAGCAGTGTTTATATTTTTAATATATTCAATTATTGGGATGGGAGCAATGAGCTTTAGTTTTATAAACAACCGTTTCTGTCTCTCACTGGTTACACCGATATGACTTTAATTCATTACAAAGATGTAGTAGCTCAACTTGTGACAGTTAACATGTATGGTGTAGTGCTCCAACAATCGTGATTGTCTGATTTCCATGGAAAAGTACGTGGCCAGCATGTCAATCAATGTTTTTCATTGACGATCACAGAAAATGATCACAGCCTGCAACCCACTGTAGACCAGCCTGAGTGCAGTGTACCATCCCCCCTCCCGCTTTCCTAAAAACTGCACTGGAAGTATTGATCAAATGTGTTTTTAAACAAAATTCTCACTCATCATTTAATTGAAAAACCAACCGACAGATTAATAGGTTATGAAAATCATGAGCTCGAAATTTAAAATTGTGCAGCTAATCCATGAGAATTGTATTGGAATCTTGATCAGACAATCTCACTCGTGGATGATGATCAAAATTGGCAACATCAGGCCCTGTTTGGAACTCCACTAAATGTAACTGCAGCATTAAACACAAATTTGTGTTAAACAAAAATAAAAACAATACATTGAGGGCAGCACACTGGTCGACTGGTTATCATGTCTGCCTCACAGTACCGAGGTGCATAGTGCATAGTCTCTGGCACGCCCATGACCCTTGCGAGGCTAAGCAGATTAAAAAAATGGATGGATGGATGGAAGAATACAATGATTTGCCTTCACAGATGTATACGTTACCAATTCCACTGGCAATAACATAGCCCCTACCATCACAGGCTGATTTTTGAACGTTGCATCCCGAACTAAATGATAAATATGCTTTGTCGTGTATTCAATGAAATATAGGTTGAACATAATTTGCAAATACTTGTATTCCGTTTTATCTACACTATGTATAACACAAAATCCCAACTTCACTGGAATTGGGTTTGTAAAAGCAACCACCTTATTGGGTATGCATGTGTAGCTAACTCATGAAATGTGATTAGCAATCTTGTGAGTGGGACGCTGATTGGCAATGCAGATCCCCCAAAATAAATGAACTTCACGGCATTCACATTGTGGAGACAGACACATCGTTAAATTTATGTACTATTGACATCTTACATTAACTCTATGTCTCTAACAAAGCCCCAAAAAGCCCAAATCACTGCACAGAGCACGATGAAGGCGGCGGTGTCTCCTCTGTCCAGTTCTGCAGCCGCTATCTTACTTTCCCCCAAATGACCAAGATTAATGGAACTTATGCCATTTTTAATTAGCACGGCCGGAGTCATTAATTTTGTCTGCCCCACTCCAAATAAAAATATTATTATATTTGTGGGAAAATATCTTGATTTATTTTATTGTCCTCTCCAGTGGCGTGAGATGAATAGCCTCCCATCATTGTTGTTTGCAGGGAAGACAAAAGGAATGGGAAATGATTAGTATAGTGAGTAGGGGGTATTGAAAAAATCCTTGGGAAGGGCTTATGTCACTCTCTGTGCTAGACATGGAAAGGATCTGGCAAAGAAAAACATGTCGAGGGAAAGGCCGTTCTTGGTCACGGTGTTTTTACTCAATGACTTGACTGCAAATGTCACAGCTTTACCTCAACCCCCCGAAAAAAGAGAAAAAAAAGTATGAATCAAGTTGCTGAGGGAAAAATCTGAACCAGACCAACATTTAGAATTATTTGTGAGATGAAGTGCACACTGCGCATTCACATTATTTTTATTCAATTTGGAAATCAAAAGGTTAAAAGCAATTTGGCAGGCACTTGGAGCTCCCCTGGAAACATCTTGCAAATATATATACAGATAGATATATATAAACATACCGATTATATATCTATCTATCAATTCCATTCCATAAACTGCGTACAAAATGGGACACAGAAAATTAGTGTGGTGTGCTGGGCATTTGAATTTCCGTGATCAAATAATCAGTAAAGCAAGGTCATTCAACACACAATGCACCTTTTGCTGGAAGACAATCCCTGCTTGCTTAACTCGGGGCACTACATTTATCACACATTTGTCTGTCAGAGTTGGTGCTTTTTTTTTTTTTTTAAGGGCTGCGGTTGTCGTCCAGCAGTTTGTAGTCCAAGTTGGCAGGCAGGTTTGGGTTTCTGGCTCCATGTTCAACTTCACGTCCTTCAATACAACTAATGCACTATGCAACAACACTTAATCCATATAAAAAGGCGTTGAAGCAATCATAAACAAGCATTAGGGTATTCATTGTGTTTAGCAACCACTGCTGGATCCTTTTGTCACACACCAAGACAAGGGCTAATAGAAAAAATAAAACAAACACAGCAATTCATATATAATTGAGCTTACAAAGGTGTAGTTTGTTTAGTATTTATTTGTACTTTTTTAAAAGATGTGCATATCTGATTGAGATGGATTATAATTGCTTCATAATTTGAAGATGTGCATTTTTCACTTATTCATCATTTAATTCCTGCCCGGCTCAGACACATACACCCACCCACCAACAATTCTACCCTAACTGCCACAGCTCGTATATGCCCATTGACTCCAGAGAGAAGTGGGAGAAACATCTTGAATATTTTATGAAGCTTGGGGACCCCACCTCTGTCTTCCCCACCCCACAAACTGAGTGCGAGCGCACACACACACGCACACAAACAGAAATAATGTTTTGAATGCAATCGTTGTCAAAACCAAACAATGTCATTTATCAAGGGAGCATTTGGGACCATATAATAAGTTTCACATTATTAATACAATTTTTCATCCTCTGTCATGCCTATCTGATTTATGGCACACATGTGATCTAAGGTGATCATTGAATTACAATTCCAGTAATAAGAGAGAGAATAGACCTGCTCTTTCACTTGTGCCCGCTGAAGCACACACAGACCCACACCTAACACACACAGACACACACTTAATTCTGGATAAATGGCCTGTTGTTGCAACGTATCACAGTTTCGTACGAGATAGAATTACAGCCATCGTATTGCAGTCAGGCCGAAGAGCTAATTTGCTGTTACTGCTATCTATGAGCTAAACATTTTCCCCAATTTCTGAAAAGGAAGAAAAGGGAGGAGAAACACCAAATCAAATATGAAAGTAACTTGACACACGTAATTGGATTAGAGGCAGTGCTCATTAATCTGAAATCATTTTGGAGAGTAAACATGAGTTGCCCGTTTGAAGCTTGACTATGAGCACATTGTTGTTCTAAGGCCAAATGATTTATTGCCCCATGTTGTTCGACATGTTTTCTGCACTTTCTATGAAGTGACAGCCATTCCGGTCACCGAGTCAGTGTCGAGTCAAACTCCCCTTTGTGATTATGATCCAGACCCATGAAACATTATTCCACAGGAAGATACTAATAGGGCACCAAATATGATTCAATAAACAAACGTGAAAGTGAATTCTTTTGGCAATGATGAGATAATAAAGACTCCTTTCATAACATTTAGATCTTGTTTGACTAAGTATCTGCCCTATTAGCAGTTTTGTATTTGCCTTATCACATTAGCCTGATGTTGAGGGCCCGGTCAATCAGCGCCATCCATCATTCTGTTCTATTCTGAGCAAATTTAGGGATGCTGCTAATTGGATGAGAGGAGGCTCGAGCCACAGTTAAAGATGATGATAACTGGTCGAGCAACTCTCATCCTCAAAGATTTTGAAAACGCCAGCTCACTTCTTGAGTTCCACAATTTATAACTTTTTTTTTCTTTTTAAAATGATTCTGTTTATACCCAATTTCCAGGTTTAGCCACACCATTTGGCATCTCTTTGGATACCTGAAAGTGCTGATTTGCAGGATCCATCCATCCATTATCTGAGCTGCTTATGCTGACGAAGGTCACGGGCGTCCTGGAGCCTATCCCAACTGTCTTCGCACAGTAGGCGGGGTACATTCCAAACTGGTTGCTAGCCAATCGCAAGGCACACACAGACAAAACTGGAGTACCCGGATAAAACCCACGCAGCCACGGGGAGAACATGCAAACTCCACACAGCAAGGCTGGAGCTGGAATAAAACCCTGCACCTCTTCACTGTGGCGCTGAGGCGCTAACCAGTGAAGCACCAGGCTGCTGATTTGCAGCAAAGAAACATAAATATTTCTATTGCAAGGCAGCATTGGCAGGTGACCCTAATGAAGTTCTAGGAGTGTAATTTGATTTCCGACGTGCTAATGCAGCCTGATACTAGAGAGAAAAAGCCCTGATATGGTTGCCTTGCGCTGTATTTAAGGCCTATCCGGAGCCTGATAAAGAGCATCCTGTCCTCAGCTGCGGGCCTGAGTTATTGTTGGAGATACTCATATTGATAGTAATTCTTCCTGACACAATTTAATGCTCGCAATATATAAATATGGAGATAATGGTTAATTTAGGTGGCTACGCAGACTGCATAGCCTTAAATTAAATAATTATGAAGAAGCTTTGAGCGATCCATTCCCACCCCTTTTAAGCAGTCCGTAAAAGATGGCTGATGGAATATTTGAGAGCGGGCCAACATGTATCATACAAATCAATATGTTTTTGTAGCCGTGCATGTGTGGAGAATGCCCTGTGGTATATTTTTGGCCTGCATTTTGTAGCTCGTGGTGAAACATCACGTCAAGCTTGCTTGTGCATACAGAGATTGATGAATCAAAGAGCAACACAAGGGTGTGTTTCAGTATTCTGTTATCATAATTGTGGAGTCTGTGTGTGTGCGATAGGTTTGTGCAGCCCAACAGTGCACGGTTCAGATTTAAGACTATAGTACAGTGTCCATTTCTTATTTAATTTTTTTTGCGTGTGTTTGGCACTCTTGAGCTATGGCTAATAATAAAAATACGGTAGGCAATAACAGGGCCACCACACAGGGACAAGGCCTTTGCACCTCGCTGCCCATCCCCTCGTTCCCCGCTGCCTTCATGCCACCTCATTTTCCTCTCTCTTACCCCTAAGTTATGGGCTGAATAACAGCACAACAATATTAAGATAACATTTCCTGATTGTTTGTCAGACAGGAGGCTCCTTCACCCCGCTTTCATCACGTCTACCATGTTCATTAAATTGACAATTTGTATTTGCCCTACAGCAGGATAAACAGGAGATTATCTGATGGGCTCGGCCTTTTATTATTTATTTCATTATCTTTTCTTTCCACTCCTCCTCCTCTTGTGATAGAAGGTAAACATAAATCAGCCACACCATCTCTGTTGTGTGCCGTTGTTTATATTGCAGTCATATGCGGCGGTCCGCTATAGGAGGTGCATCTACAATCGCGTGTAGACACGCGTGGCCCCTTCTTGCTGGCTTTATGTATTTATTTGTTTTTCTTGCGATGGGTATGCTGACTGTATACTTTAAAATGAGGGGAGTTCTCGGACTTCCCGGGAGAGCCACTTCATTCACAGGAGTATTTTTCCCTTGTTGATGCTGGAGCCACCAAATCGAGAAATTACTTTGTTTATTTGAATGTGTGACTCACACCAAGCAGAAAAGTTGGTTTTAAAAACTACCCATCTGATTGAATTATCCTAACCATCCTACCGGGTTTGATGTCATAGTCCACATTGGCTTTGGATCATGACATATAACAAAGCTAGCATCCGTGTTCAGGAAAGATAAATGCAATTTGTTCTGCATTTTTTTTTACCGTGTACCACAATTAAATTGGGTTTGCATTGATCCCTATTAAAACAAGATCATTTCTTTCGTCACATATTTCGGTCCAAATTCAGTCAGCTGCCATTTAAGGCTTACTCAGTCTTTCCCCCAATTTCGTGGGGAGCTCAGGGCAAATGATTTAATCTTCATTCAGCTAATTTAGTCTCGATCTAAGCGGCGGCTTGTCGAAGTGCAGAGTGATGAAGTCTGAAAACAGGACGTGAAGGAAAGTGCTGTGGAGGGGAAGAAGTAAGGCAAGTGGTGCGATAAAGATGGAGGCAGAAAGAGAGAGAGGGAGGGAGCGAGAGATGATGCAGTCGGGGGCTGAAGATGATGATCCATCCTGACCCTAGTGAATGCTGTCATGTTCCTCCCTCTAGGTAATCTCTCTCACTCACTCGCTATTTTGCATGTGAAAATGCTCTCCTGTCAGTTGCATATCAGATAAATTTTCTCCCCCCACTTTCTCTTTACCAAATAAACAACAGTCTTCACTTTGAAGTTGTCTGCTTGTGTCAGTTTGGCTTCAGGCGAGAGTCGGCCCCTCTCTCTTTCTGTCTTTGTGTTGCCATGAGAGAGTGTTGTAGATTAGTTCCACACACCAACTGGCCAACACCCTAGACAAATAAAAAAATGTTGAACGGTCCAATCACTAAATGTCTCTCATTGGGGAAAAATACAATTTTATTTGCTGTAATGCCAGGTTCAGTGTTGACCAGTCATTTATGCCATGAACAGATATTTTGGGTGTACACATTTTTTGGCGGAGGGTTCTCTGTTACAATTACACTGACAAATTGAAACATTCACATTAATTTTGAATAACACAAAATCGTCAACAATTGTTTCCCTTTACCACACACATATATACCTCACCACAGGCAGCAGGGAGTCAGTGGTCAGAAACTGAGCCTTTTTTTTAAATAAATTTTTACAACCACTGACAACGGTACAAACTTAGACCTCCTAGGAAATATATAGCACACCACAATTAGGGCCAATGTGGTCTGTGATGTTCTGCCAGCAGCTTATTTCTGAAATGATGACAAGATCACACCACGGTACATGGTCATGAGTGACGGTATACACTTGGAAGTATGCAGATTTCAGAAAGTACAGGCCAGAAGACCACCTGAGTCCCTGAATAAATCTGCACCACATATACAATCATGTCACATCACTGCATGATCTGGTGGGAACAGAGGGAAGAGATGGAGGAAGAAGAGCAGAGTTAGAAAGACTGAAAGGAGGGAAAAATGTATTTATTATGTGGCCTTCTAGTCAGAATTCAGGCCAAACACCTGACTTGAGATGTCGTGCTGATTTGTTTTGCTCCGAGTCAACATATAGGAGCTGTGGCCACTGATTTGATTGTCAATCGCTTCTGCTTAGGCTGAATTTTTGTGGGCCTGGTGACCTCTCTCCCATTATATCCAACATGCCCATACACTTATCTCCAAGAATGAATTACTGTTTATATTCTATAATTCTGTTGCATTTCATCTCCTTTATGAAGTACATTCTCCCAACATATTTTGTTTTCGTCATTACTTTATATCTTTTTGAGAACAGACTTTGGTGCGAACTTTTACTGCAAATTTAATTCTGTGAACCGCACACATACAAACAGCAATGGAATAAATACCCCGAAACGTGGACAACTGATATAAATTTTGCTTCAAACCACCTAATAAGAATAAGAATAAAAATAAAAATAATAACAATAATAATAATCAATCTTATTATTATGTCTCTTCATTCCATTCATTGTCCATTCATTTTAGAGTTATTTTCAAGATCCTCCTCTTTGTTTTCAAATCTCTAAATAATCTCGCGCCACCTTACCTCTCTGAGCTCATCTTCCCCTACACACCTGCCCGGCGCCTCAGGTCTGTGGACCAGTCTTTGTTAGAAGTACCAAGAACTAAACTGAGGCTCAGAGGGGATCGAGCCTTTTCTGTTGCTGGTCCCTCTCTCTGGAATGACCTCCCACTGAACATTCGGCAAGCCTCCTCGCTGCCCATCTTTAAAGCCCTCCTCAAAACTCACTTGTATTCTTTGGCGTTCGACTCAGCATGATTTTACTGCTTGGTGCTTTCTACCGCCTTTATTACCATTTCGTCTTACTGTTTATTGTGTATGTTAAATCGCTCCATGTACAGCACTTTGTAGGCAGCGATGGCTGTTTGAAAGTGCTCTATAAATACTGTTGACTTGACTTGACTTGACTTAAGGACAGACCAGATAAACATTATATTTCAGAAACTGTCCTTATTGTTAATATCTGCATGGATAAATAAATTTGATTTTTTTTCTATTACACCTCACTTGAGATGTGCTGATTTGTTTTGCTCCAAGTGTGTTTAGCTAGCAAGTGAAACTGTGATTCTGTTGGTCCTCTGCTGTTGTGTTGGGTGTTGTGTTCACATAGATACGAATCAAAAAGCTGTTGTGCACTCTCATCTCCGTGCGGATCGTATCCCAAACGTTCAAACTATTAACATAGTTTGGAATGCTAATTCCAAACTAACATTCAATAATTTTGGAATAAAATGGATGACTTTATAAGTGAATGAATTGATGGCATGAGCCTTACATTTCTTTATTCATGTATGCATATTTACGTGTATGTCCTGATCACATTCATGTATTTGTAACATATCAAGTAGTGAAGGGGACCATTCACAGTTTAAGTAGGATGGAACAGATTTTTTTGAATTGCTACCAATACTCAGGGGTCCAATTTTGAGTCTGTTTTTTCTTTTTTTTGTGCTAATAAATGTTAACCTAGTTAATAATGAATTTTTTTGTATTTAATATTATGCATATATATATATATATATATATATATATATATATATATATATATATATATATATATATATATATATATATATATATAAATTTGACCGCTATATACCAAAATACATTAGCATCACAATGTGAAAACAAATGAATAGAATTTACACTGGAAGGATTTATCCCGACGTGCATTCCGTCTTCAGTGTGCAGTCTGACAGACAGACACAAAGTGGGAGCTCCTCCACCCGATGTATCTGTACGAGCATTAAAACATGCACTTGTGCTGTTCGAACGGATGATTTGTTTTTTACCAGCACGCATGAAAAAAATGGCACCAAGCATATTGGGTGCATTGCCGAGCCCTGCCAATGGCCAAACCTATTCCACCTTCCACTGTCTAGATTTCTCTCTCTCTTGCATTCCTTCTGCATTCAGTGGGTTTTGCACGATGCCTGGCTGTTTCAAGGCAATGCACAAACAGTATATGTACTGTGTGTGAGACATTGAATCGTGACGGAATCTGACATGCTGGGACAAGATCAAAGCACTCCATTTGATCCCATTAAAAAAAAAAGAAAAAAAAACACATACCCAAGCACTGTTCTGATCCTTACAAACCACCCACTGATACTCAGGGCTGGTGGCGCATGCACCTCTGTTCTCTCCTCTGCTTAGCATTGGTTCTCGTTTTTCCCCTTCCCAGCATTGTAAGGGCCTGCCTCCCTGACTGCCTGTCTGCCTGACTTTGTGATTAGGCTGCATAATAAACAATGGCCTGTTTAGGAGTGTTGTTCATATTGCTTACAATAAAACATAGCATCTCTTCACTCATTTTATTTACTTCTCCCACGGTGGCATGCGCAGCATTCCATAAATACTGCAGCGAGTAAGGAAATGTAGATTCAAATGCACATCTGTTGGTCAAATTATGTTTGTTTTAAGTCATGTAATGAAAGAAATAAGGCCGGTGGCATTTTACAGCTTCCCTTTCCTTCCTTGTAAGCATGCTTAGAACGTCCATACCAGAACATCAAAATCCCACCGAAAGTCACCTTCATGCAACACGGAGATAGTTCTTGTAGCCATGATGCATTTTGCTCTTTCCCCACCCACCGAGCCCCACCACCTTTAATTCCCAGCTCTTTCATTTCATGTTTCTCCCTTTTACTCCGTTGCCCCCCTTCTTCCAGGAAGGAAGATGTATGAGTTTGAATTATTGATTCAGACACATGCTACATGCTGCGTGGAGTCATTATTTGTTCAGGTGAGTGTCATGCGGCTCACTATGAAAGCGATACCATGGGGATTAAACGACGCAATCAGGATTTAAAGACAGCCACCCTCCCTAAAATAACATGGCCCTCGCTTCAAGACAAATGCTCCCCAAAACCTGACTTCATTTGTTTATGACTTGCACATTAGTCATTCTGCGTCTAAATTATAGGGTGGGGTAAAGATTAATTCTCGCCTGAGTTTTTCTATTGTGTTTAGTTTATGTGCGTTTCTTGATGCCCAATAGCACAGCAAATGAACATAGGAGCAAACATCCCACACGTGTTAGACAAACAAAGCCCAGTGTTTCAAGCAATTTTGCGTGAGCATGAGGAACAGACACATGTCGAGTTAGTAAAAACAATGTGTTTTCATATTACTGACACCTACTATACAGAAACTCAGACCGACCAAACATGAACTAAAACAAACCCAGTATTTTTGAAGAAAATAAGACACAGTTTTAATTGCCACTGTTAACAGATATTTGTATTTTAATGTAATTATGTTCATTTGCAAAGTTGTAGTGTACACTGCCGCATATTTGCACTGCATTGTACAGGAGGTTTTTTTCTAATATTGTGCCCGCACATGTAATATACTGTATGATGGTTTCCATTATAATCATATCACTATTTATTTCATCGAACTTCATTGAACTTTGTCCCATCTGATCTGTCTTGAATTTATGTTCTCATTCTTTTCAGTTGTCTTTATTGTATTGGATTCATTGTGCATGCCAATTGTAAATTTTGTGCATTCCCTGATTCCCCAAATAAGCTTTTGGCACAGCAAACCACAGTGGATTGTTTGCACACAATTTGAGATTGAAACTGTCTATTGAATGCGGATGGACTGTTCATGATGAAAACATAGATATGAGGATGTGTTTCAATGCAGTTTGTAAGCTAGGGAGAAGCTTTGATACAGAGGCCTCAAGGGATGGTGGGTAAAATGTTGATAACTGTTCATTTAACCCTGGCTAAGTGGTCAGGGATGCTGGACAGGTGAACTCTATTCTCCCTGCAGGGCCCCACGCCCCCTCCCATGCTGTGTGTGTGTTGTGTGTGTGTGTGTGTGTGTGTGTGTGTGTGTGTGTGTGTGTGTGTGTGTGTGTGTTTCTGTGTGCGGGCGCGCGCACGTACTGTAACAGAATTTCTGTAGTCCTCTGGGCCCTGTGCAAAGCAGAGAATAAATGGTGGAGGTGGCAGGCCAGGACAGAAAAATCAATGGCTGCTTATACAGACATGACATACCAGTAGCCAACTGCACTCTTTTGTGTGCATGTGTCATGTGTATGTGCATGGGAATAGTGTGTGTGCGCGTGCGCTGCGTGTATGCCTTTGTGTGTCAGTGTGGACAGACAGGGTGCAATCAAATGGTCTTGTGCTCGGTGACGAGGACTGCAACTAGCCGGCAACCTCCATTACCTTTCTCATGGCATAGACTGACCAGTATTTTATTCCAGTGGTAGGATCAGTAAATAACAGTTTCCTCTCCTGCTGACTTCCTGTCCCTGCCTCCCTTTCTTCTTCTTTATTTCCTATATTCTACAGGAAGTTCGAGTGCAAGTTGTGTGAGCGCTCCTTTAGTGAAAAATGGGCCCTAAACAACCACCTGAAACTGCATAGTGGGGAGAAACCATATAAGTGTTCCTGGCCGTCCTGCCACTACGCCTTCCTCAACCTGTCAGCAATGAAGGACCATTATCGTACACACACCGGTAAGAAATCTAGTCACTTTTATTTGAAATCTAATACTGATTTACAGCCACATACAAATGTGAATAAACAAACAGAGTTTATTTCTGTTTCTGTAAAGAAAAAAAGTGCTTTTTGATTCCGCTCTCGATGGATAAACCTTAAACCTAAAATTTTACATTTAAAGTCAAATGTAAAAATCTCATCTCAGATGAATAATGAAAATAAATCTTTTTTTTCAGTGGGGAAAACTCAATTCAGCCGATTATATGCCTGATTATTGGCCATCTGTATTCATTTTCAACACCCAAAGATAGATGAAAAGAGTGTGCTGTACCAGTTAGTAGATCACATTTAGCTTTTTTTCTGGATTTTAATTATAAGGTACAGATGAATATGAGATGCATTCTTTTTCAACACTTAATCAAAACAATTTAAAAATGAACTGCGAACCGCCAGAAGATGTCCAAGTTAGCTGCTTAAAGATCATGTTTTCTGTACATATTTGGCCAAGTCCAACTTCATGAAATTGCTTGTCTCTGTTAAAGCAAGTTCTGTTTGGGTCAGACTAAAATCACCATGTCAGTATTTTGTTGACCCTATTGAGTAATACAAATGTAACTATATTATAATCTAAAAAAATTAATAATAATAATAAAAAATGGTGGTCATTGATCATACCCGTACAATTTTGGAACAAATTTTCTGCTGACATTTTTCTCACATTAGTGATGTCAAGAGTTAAAATGAAAGTCAGTTTGTCTCTGAAAACCAGCTATCTTTTGGGTCTGTTCTTTGTAGATTGTTACGTCACAGTGAGGCAAATTCAGAACAGTTTGCTAAGACGTATTTGGATCTAGGCAACTCACAAAAGATTACCGGTAACTGGATCGTTTACTTCAACACTTGAGGGGTGGGCACTCCAGAGACGCAACTATTTGCATTCAAGCAATTCAAAAGGCAATTTTGCTCGGTAATTCCCCCTTAAATGATACCTAAGTCGTACGCAAAGGTCAACCCAAATGTCTGTGTCGCAAGCAAGTAGTTTCGCCTCTGCTTTATTCATGTCCCATATGTGGCCGTTTAAGTCAGTGACAGAAGCAGCAGCCAACGGCCTGACAGCCTGACTGAATGCTTGCAGGAGAGCTCTCCATCCGTCATGGGTGCCTGCTGTGTAAGAGAGAGATTTGCTGGATGTTATTTAAAATGTGCTGCAACAGTGACAGAACATCAAGGCACCTCTGACATAATTAGACACTTCATTTTCATTTGAATCTAGCACTCATTATTCCCTATCAGGTGGCCCGCATCATTGTCACCAGGAGAGGCGTGTGCTCCTTGTGGTTATGGTTGCATGCACACATCTTTGACACAAATAAAATGCCAATGTGAGAAGACTGAATTAATTGAAATGGAAAAGGGAAAGTGTTGAAAAGAGAATGAAGAATTGAATATTGCACTCATAGTGGTGTACGGTTACGTGTACAAAGTTACTGTCACTTTGCCCTTCACCAAGAACGGCCCCCTCGACAAAATGTGTTGAATGCTTTTCAATACTGTCATACATAATGTCGAAACAGACACGTTAAAAAGAAACTTGGCATAAGCATTTCAGGATAACCGTGCCTAGTTGTTGAATGTTTCACCAGAAACACTACTTTCAGGCAAATTGGAATCCACAAAAATATAGGAATAAAAATACAAAACCAAAGTGTGCAATTTGAAAGCTAATTACTGCAATAATCACGTATTGGGGTCGCTTGTCTAAACAAAATGAAACTCCTTGCCATTCTAAAGATGAAGATTCTCTCTCACTCATTCTTTTGTTTCGAAAATAAAAAATAATAAATCATGACATCTGAAATTACAGTCAAGAGACACTAAATAACATGCTTCAATGTTGGTAGATTTCTTCTTTATTAAATAACGTGCTCGTGAGAATTTTATGTTCACTTTTCTTTTCCCAAAATACAGATGTACGTACTTCATGGTATCTGTTTCAGTCTAGCTTATAATCAAGGATGACATATTTCCTTTTAAAGATTAGAACCATTGGCCAATTCCCTTATTTTTTATCTGATCTCATTCACAACTTGGAGGATGGTGCCAATTCCTCATGTGAGCAAATGTAAAAATGCAAATACTTTACTTTATTGTGTTCACTGTCTTTATTTTTGTATGGCTAACGTTTACTCCATGTACAGCATTTTGTCTCCAGCGAAAAAAACATTTGCAGGAATCGGTGGAATCAACATGAAAACCACAGAGCTGTTCCTGGGTTGAAAAACAAGATATTTTGAAGAAAACAGTCATTGCATGAGATGCATACATGAAAACGCAAGGCCGACAAAGTAAAATGAAAGATGCTCGTAACAAATTACCAGGAAAAGACGAGAACGAACAAAAAGTGTTTGCAAAAGGCAAAGCGCAAGAAACCAGTGGCCAACCAGTCAAGAAATACTTAAATTGCTTGTCAACTCAAAGGACAAAATAATCCAATACACAAAGAACATAAACCGAGAATACATTTCAAGAATACTTACGGAAGTTTAATGCATATGTTTTTGTTTTTTTTACCGGGTACGGGAAATTCCGTTTGACAGAGGTCTGCAGGTGGGCGATATGATTTCTCCCTCTATCTCTCTGCCTCTTTCCCTCCCTGTGCTCTGCAACTTCACGCAACTGAGCCACCTACCGCTCAAATGCGCTCAATTACAAATCCAAATGAAATGAATGCAATCATTCACATCAAACCTTAATTGTTTACCAACCTTCGGCGGGCCGGATTTAAAAAAGAACAATGTCCGAATCCGAACCGCGGGCTGTACTTTGCCCACCTCTGCTCTCGTTGGAGACTAAAAAAAAGCAGAGCAAAAGCAAAAGCAGAGCAAAGTATCAAAATGTTTGCAGAAGACTTACCGAACAAAGATTATATGAGAATATTCTGCAAGCCACTCATTTACAAGAAGAATCGGGGGGGGGGGGGGGGGGGGGGTGCTGAATAATAAGTGCAGATGAAAAGAGGTGGAAAGTTTGAAACTGGCCATGTCGCTCTCCAGACATGAAGCTTGTAGAGCATGCATTTTCCCCACGAGAGAAGACTGGAGTAACCCCTGAGAATAAACCAAAGGAGCCCGTGATGAAAGCCCGGAAAAGCATCACAAACAAACAATGCAAACGTTTGTTGGTGTAATTCAGGGGTGGCCAACCAGTTAGAGACGAAGAGCCCATTTTTTTACTGTGTTACTGCAAAGAGCCAAATGATGCCCTTCCTTGCGCACGCACACACACGCAAACACGCACACGCTGTTTTGGCCAAAGATCGACTTTTGAAGTGACCAACTTCTCACGAAACGACCCTATCGCGCACGTGCAAGCATATATACACACACACGCTGCACTCACGCGGGTACCCACCAGTGCACTCACGCACATATGCACGCACACCACGATGAGCAAGTCGGAATGGGCCGAAAATGAACAAAGCTAAAATTACAAACAAATCTTTTTTTTACATCCATTTCCTCCTTCCACTCATTGCGGTCGACTTGGGACCAGTTCGCTGGCTCCCGGTCGCATGCGGCTCTCGAGCCGCGGATTCGCCACCCCTCGTGTAATTGGTTGCAGGCCTGATACAGTTAATTGCAAGCGAAGAATTTACAACTAAATATTCAGTCCTCTCCCCTTCCCCAGTAATTAATGTCTGTTTTCCTATATTTGTGCTCATCAGATGTACATGGAGAACAAATGTTGATGTGTTGTCTCATTTTTATCTTTTGATGTTGACCTCAAATATGTTTTGTTGACAGCAAAAATATACAAAATTGGCCCGAATGCTCCAATACTTTTGAAGGGGAATGCATTCCTAAAAACAAGGAAAATGTCATTTTGAATAGCAAATACAAGATTGCCACTTACTTAGGGTTGGTAATACCCTGTACAGTTCATATTAACACCTCATTCTAAAACACAAGTGCCTTGTTGTTCTTATTGTTTAAAGAGAAAAAAAACATTAGCACCTCCAGCTCTCCTTTAGTGCCCTGAACTGCATGCATTGTTCCTCTCTGATTTGTGTGCTTTTGTTATTAATCACTTTGCCTCACACACTCGTCGTGTCTGAGAGATTGGAGGGAGGGCCGAGCGGGGGGTTCTGTGGTCTTCAACCGCCAGGGTCATTTGTAACCACTGATGAATGAGCGACACAAATAAATAAATAAGTGTGCTACATTTTACCCACCCAGCTTTTTTCCCAGGCTCTTGGGCATTGCAAGGAAAAGGGGTGGGGGCGGGGTCTGTGGTGGGATGTGTTGGGGGCCGAACGCCGCGACAGGTCTACAATTGATTTCCTCATTGCCTCAGTTTGTCGCTTAATCTGGCGATATGCTGATAAATCTTTGTACTTTGTCAATTAATTTCTCTGAAAAATGAGAGCCAAAATGGCGTGCACATCAATACAGCAGCGGATTCCATGTCAAAAATTAAGCGGTAAAATTTATTGCCCTCCCGTCCTCTCCTGTTAAAACATAACTAATGAGGGAAGCAATTATAGCATGGTGAGTCCACCAGGGTTGAAACATACACACTTATAATGGAATATATATGTATATGCTTATAAACACACACACACACACACACACACACACACACACACACACACACACACACACACACACACACACACAGAGTAGGTAAAGTGGTACTGCACTGTTTGGATCCAAAGATATTTTATAGTATTGCATTAAGGTACTTTTAAATATGGTGCATCGTGCGAGCGTCAAGAAAGATGCATGTGCTTTCAGAGGTCAATGGTAATGCTACATATTTGTTGAATATAAAAATGTTCAGGTGATTCATGTCACTATGGGCAGATACTGTGTTTAGTTGTGGGGAAGATAGGTGAGCTTCCAGGCCTGACTTGTGATTGTATGATTTCAATTTTTGTTTCACTAGTCAACACTAGGGGCGGCCCGGTAGTCCAGTGGTTAGCACGTCGGCTTCACAGTGCAGAGTTACCGGGTTCGATTCCAGCTCCGGCCTCCCTGTGTGGAGTTTGCATGTTCTCCCCGGGCCTGCGTGGGTTTTCTCCGGGTGCTCCGGTTTCCTCCCACATTCCAAAAACATGCGTGGCAGGCTGATTGAACACTCTAAATTGTCCCTAGGTGTGAATGTGAGTGCGAATGGTTGTTCGTTTCTGTGTGCCCTGCGATTGGCTGGCAACCGATTCAGGGTGTCCCCCGCCTACTGCCCGAAGACAGCTGGGATAGGCTCCAGCACCCCCCGCGACCCTAGTGACGATCAAGCGGCTCGGAAGATGAATGAATGAATAGTCAACACTAATGTGATGAAAGTGAAATAGACGTTAAGGAATTTATTCCTCCTGATTTTTTTTGCCCCTCTCTGTTGTTGGATCTGTTCAAACACTTGAAAGCAAGAATGTAGTATGCTGTTGAGGGTATATCCTGCTTACTGTGATTACAATCACCTTTAGTGCCCCACCACGTTTAGGACCTGTTTGACATCAAAAGAGGAACTGTTATCTCAAGTACCGTATTTTCCGCACTAAAAGGTGCAGTGGATTATGAGGCGCACCTTCAACGAATGGTACATTTTTGTTTACTGTATGTTTTCATATATTGGACACACTGGTTTATGGTTTAAGACGAAATCTACAATGCATCCACATGACGAAGCTACACTCCTTCCTTTCGACTCGAGAGACGTTCATGACTGCCTCCGAAAAACGTAAACAGTACTTCAATGAAACTACGAAAATTGAAGATAATGCATAAAAACAGAAAATCAAGCGAGGAAATAACAAAATATATTCTATATTCCTCCTTGGCATTTCCTTGAGCGTAGCTCCAACAGATGTTAGTTCAATGTTGGAGACTGGACTGTATCAGAGGTTTTTGTTATTTATTCCCTTGTTGTGTATTCACAAACGAGTAAATCACAAAATAAATTCTGGAGGAGGGCTAGAGAAATTATGTTTTGATTTCCTCGCTTGACTTTCTGTTTTTATGCATTATTTTCAATTTTCGTAATTTATTTGATGGAATCGTTAATTTAGGTTTGTCGGAGGCGGTCATGAACGCCTCTTGAATCAAACAGAAGAAGTGAAGGCACGGAGACGGACAAAGACATCCCTGTATTTGTCGAGACTCTGAAAACCATTAATAAAGTGTGCGTTTTTAAAAAACAACACCACAGCTCTCCTTTTTTCAGAGCTGCAACAAAAATGTATTTAATAAAGCAGCGATAGAGTTCACTGAACCAACAGCAAGTTATAACATTGTAAGGATGTCTCCAGCAAGGAATCATTTTGGGTTCGACACATTACCGTAATGACCATACACAAGGCACACCGGATTTTCAGAATCAGAATCATCTTTATTGGCCAAGTATGTAGAACACACAAGGAATTTGTCTCCGGTATAACACGCTGCACTAGTATCATCGTAAACAACAAAATCATTGAACCATTTTAGAGTATACCAGTAGTTTTGTAGTACCATTTTGTGGTGCAAGAAGAGTGACTATGTCAGTGACTGTTGAAGGAGTTAATGGCTAGAGGGAAGAAGCTGTTTAAGTGTCTACTGGATTTGGTGCGCATGGATCTGTAGCGTCTGCCTGAGGGGAGTGGCTGAAAAAGGTGGTGGGCAGGGTGCGGGGGATCCAGGAGGATTTTCCGTGCCCTTGTCTTGATTCTTGCAGTGTGCAAGTCCTCAAGAGTGGGTAGGGCGGTGCCAACGATTTTTTCTGCCGTCCTAACTGTCCGTTGAAGTCGGATTTTGTCCTTTTTTGTGGCGGCCCCAAACCAAACCGTGATGGAAGAACACAGGATTGATTCGATGACTGCAGTGTAGAACTGTCGTAGCACCTCCTGTGGCAGGCCATGCTTCCTCAGCAGCCTCAGGAAGTACATCCGCTGCCGGGCCCTTTTCAGGATGGAGATGGTGTTGACTTCCCACTTCATGTCCTGGGAGACTGTGATTCCCAGGAACTTGAAGGTCTCGACGGTTGACACAGGGCAGTTGGATAGTGTGAGGGGCAACTGAGGAGAAGAATGTTTCCTGAAGTCCACGATCATCTATACAGTCTTGAGCGTGTTCAGCCTGAGGTTGTGTCGGCCGCACCAGAGCTCCAGCTGCTCCACTTGTTGGTGGTACGCAGACTCGTCGCCGTCTTTGATGAGACCGATGACCGTGGTGTCGTCTGCGAACTTTATGAGTTTGACAGCTGGATCTGTTGAGGTGCAATCGTTTGTGTAGAGAGAGAAGAGCAGTGGCGAGAGGACACATCCCTGTGGGGCTCCAGTGCTGGTGGTGCGTATTGATGATGTTGTTGCTCCCAGTCTCACCTGTTGTGTCCGTCCCGTCAGGAAGCTGAGGATCCACTGGCAGATCGCAGGGGACACACCGAGGTGGAGTAGTTTGGGGGTGAGGAGTTCCGGGATGATGGTGTTGAACGCAGAGCTGAAATCCACAAACAGAATCCTTGCGTAGGTCCCTGTGCTGTCGAGGTGCTTGAGGATGTAGTGCAGACCTATGTTGACTGCGTCTTCCACAGACCTGTTTGCCCGGTAGGCAAACTGGAGAGGGTCCAGCAGGGGTCCAGTGACGTTCTTTAGGTGGTTCAGCACAAGGCGTTCAAAGGACTTCATGACCACAGACGTCAGGGCGACAGGCTTATAGTCGTTCAGTTCCGATGTTGCCGATTTCTTGGGAACTGGGATGATGGTAGACTGTTTGAAGCAGGATGGGACCTCACACAGATCCAGGGATCTGTTGAAGATCTGTGTGAAGACCGGAGCCAGCTGGTCAGCGCAGACTTTCAGGCAGGAGGGGGACACTTTGTCGGGCCCCGGAGCTTTCTTGATCTTTTGCTGCTTGAAGAGCCGTCTCACGTCCTGTTCGTGGATCTGTAGTGGAGAAAAAGAGGGTGGGGGGGTAGGTAGAGTGGTTTCTGGTAGAGGTGGGTGTGTGTGGGAAATGGGGTTGTCCTTTTCAAATCGGCAGAAAAACATGTTTGGTTCATTAGCAAGACCCTTATTGTTCACTGTTTGGGGGGATGGCATTCTATAGTTAGTGATTGCTTGCAGGCCATTCCATACAGATGCAGAGTCGTTAGCAGAGAACTGTTTTTTCAGCCTCTCTGCATAGCTTCTCTTTGCGATGTTAATTTCCTTTGTCAATTGGTTTCGGGCATGTTTGTACAATGCCCGATCTCCACTTCTAAATGCGGCCTCTTTCTCTTTCCTGAGTTGCCTGCGTTTGGGAGTAAACCATGGCTTGTTATTGTTGAACGAGCGGAAGGACTTCGTTGGTACACACATGTCCTCACAGAAACGGATGTATGATGTTACAGTGTCTGTGTATTCATCCAATGTGCCCGTCGAAGTTTCAAAGACGACCCCAATCAGTGCAGTCTAAGCATTCTTGTAGAGCTAGCTTTGCTTCATCTGTCCATTTTTTTCACAGTCTTAACAACCGGTTTAACACATTTGAGTTTCTGTATGTAGGTATTAAGTGGATTAAATTGTGGTCAGAAAGACCCAATGCTGCACGGGCGACCGATCGGTATGCATTTTTGATTGTTGTATAGCAGTGATCTAGAATGTTGCCTTCTCTGGTGAAACAGTCGATGTGCTGCTTATATCTGGGAAGTTCACGGTTAAGATGTGCTCTATTAAAATCGCCCAAAATGATCAGGGGTGACTCTGGGTATTTTAGTTCGAGTTTGTTTACTTGTTCGGCTAGCGTTTGTATCGCCGTGTTAGCGTTAGCTTGTGGCGCAATGTAAACACCGACTAGTAAAAAGGAGGTGAACTCACGTGGCGAGTAGAATGGCTTGCAGTTTAAAGACAGCGACTCCAGGTCCGGGCTGCAGTGTGCGTCGAGCTTCGTGACATCAGTGCACCATTCTTCGTTGATATAGAAGCAAATCCCACCACCTTTCGATTTCCCTGATAGCTCCGTGTCGCGATCGGCTCGGAGAAGGCGAAAGCCGGGTAGATGTAGCGTGGGATCTGGATGGCGGTCACTGAGCCAGGTTTCAGTGAAGCAGAGCGCAGCAGAACGTGCAAATGTTTTGTTGGTCTTTGTGAGAAGTTCATCCATCTTGTTTGGCAGAGATCGTAGATTAGCAAGATGGATCGATGGGAGCGGGTTTCGAAATCCACGCTGCCGGAGCTTGACGAGCACGCCGGCTCGCTTCCCCCTCCTCCGGCGGCGTTTCCATGCTGCGTACAGCGCAGCCGCTCCGCTCGCGATTAGCTCCGAAAAACCTTGTGGATTTTCGTGTGCTGGTGAAAAAAGACCGAGCGTAGACTCCCCAATGCGCAGCAAATTTTCCCTCGTGTAAGTAAGCCGCTCAGGGTCGCCAAAAACAAACGAAAATGACAAAAACAGGGATAATACATGGAGCGTGTGACCGAGGCTGCCATACCTGTCGGCGCCTGATGACGTGTGGTGAGTTTTTAAGAAAATGGAAGACTTTTTGGTGCACCGTATAGTGCAGAAAACACGGTATTTGTGTTGCTACCATCACATCAAAGCTCAGACCGAAGACAATGGTGGGGAGTGATGGTCTGGTCTCACCTCACCACTCCCAAATTTTTCCAGCCACACCGAGTCCAATGAGATGTTCGTTTCTTTGTTTCTGGGATTTGCATGGAGGCGTAAGTCCCCGCCTCCCATTATCATATCGTCTCTATATATTCTCATTACTATTTTTTCTGGGTGAAATCTGAAACCCTAAGGAGCCCAAATCGATTTGGATAGCAATGTGATAAACTGCAGAAAAGAAATGTACTGTTTCTTGGATGGTGGAGAGAGGGCGATATGGACTCTTCTCCAAAATGAACTGAAGGTAATGAATTTGTTTAATGACGCCACATTTGCTGATCAGCTACTAGCTTTCCAGTTAGCAAATGTAGCATGAGCTGAAAAGCTTCCCCTTTTGTTCAAGTCACTTTTGAAATAATGTTAACCACATTGTGATTGCGTGCGCCATGTCCAGTCACTCGTCATAACGAGGAGGTCACTGTCATCCTATTGATGAATGCCGAAGAACCAATCAAAAGACGACGTAGGACATGTAACACTATTCAGCAAGACAAACAAAAATTCAGAAATGCCGGACTTTCATCATTGTGGTTGCGAAGTCACCTAGCTGCCTCACGGCCAATCGTTGAGTATAGGGGTGTTCACATGGCACACATTTGCTCCGGCGCTGCACCAATGTATTTTGTTGCGATATATTTTACACCGCAGCAAATTGTGTGGAGCGTTCACACGTACAAAGCCGCTGAGCGTGTCAGCACCGGCACAGCGTCGGTGCAGCCCCACTTGCGTTCCCACTGCAGTTTCTGCAGCGGAGCAAAACGACAGAAAACAAATGAGCTGTCATGTTGGTTCTTTTTAAAACGTATACACAACTCAAGCGACTACTGGACAGGCACGTCCTTCTCCTTCTCGGTCTCCGTGCCTTCTGATCGAGAGTGACCGCCTCCTAAAACGTAAATGAACGATGACTTCAATGACACTCAGAAAAGAAAACACGTAATGCGCCAAACAAAAAATCAAGAGAGGAAATCACAAAATAAATTATATGGGGAGCGGGGGGTTGTGAACACACAACAAAGGAACAAACTACACAAACAACTCAGAGACAGTCCAGTCTCCTACAAAAGGAAAGATGTTACCAGCCAAGTCCACCCATCCATGGATACCAGCCAAGTCTTGTGTCGTTATTAAACAAACACATGAGGGAAGTCAAACAGAGCACAAAAGCAACACATTCTCGCCGTACGTAATCAACTCTTCACAATAATTTGCTCTGGAGCAAATGTAACCCAGTTGCATTTACACGTGCAGATTTAAATCGTTGCTGCTTCGCAAACGAGCTTTTGGTCTGGAGCAAATTTTTAAACCACCTCCCTGAGGTGGATCAAATTTGCTCCGGTGTAAGCTATTTTCCGGAGCTACACCGGAGCTAATTTGCACGTGTGAACGCTCTACTGGCGCAGCCCCGGCGCAGCACCGGCGCAGCACCGGACCAAATCTTGCCGTGTGAACACCCCTTATGTCACACTACATGGGCTACGATGCATCAATACAGCTCGAAATCAAATACGGGACACTACTTTTGTCTGTGACATATCTGTCGGCTCAAAATCGGGCTACATTCGTGTTGTCTGACATCACGGGAGGAAGTCATGCTTTGCCGAGTATTCTTTACTAATGGGAATTTACACGTTCAAACTCAAGCACATGGACGTGGGCTGAGTGAAGCCACGATCGCCCGCTCTTGTGTGATGTTTTTTTTTTTCCAGGCAGAGAAAAAAAGCAACTTGTACAGTGTGCTTTCTACTGGGACAGCCGGGTAACTTGGCCAAACCTTTTCCCCTTCTGGGCCTACCACAAGAGCAGGTTCTGCATGGCGAGCATTTACTGTTTGTGCAATTGATGTTGGACATCTTTGTGTCTGGTGGAATCATTTCCTCACTGTGCCTTTCACTGGTTCTCCCACTGACATATCCCTTATCAGTAAAGGTGATGGACTTAATTCATTCATTTTGCTGCAAGCAGCTCTATTTTCTCCTCAAGTCAAAAGTGTGTGATAAGCGACCAGTCGACGTCACACTCCAAATCTCATTTTGGAGTAGTAAGGTCGCTTAAGACAAGTAGACTAGTCTGCACAACACTCAGTTTAGACAACATTGTATCACTGCTGCACCACCTTGCCTTTTTGGTCACCAGATATTGTTCCACCACAGATCAGCAGATGAAAAGCACATGAGTAATTTATTGCCAATGTTTTCTCCTCAAGAATGCTCAAGAATAATTGTGGCGACCGCGGCTAGGCATAAGGATCGATGGTTATGGATTTTTCTATGCTGAGGTCTTGGAGCGCTGGGTGTAGTGAGAGATGGAGAGAGGGGAAGGGCTAGAGTAGTGACCGGCTTTGTACTTTCTCATATAAAGTGAAGGTCTAAACGGATAGCGTGGACAGGCTAGAGACAATGGAGTCGGTAGTACCTCGTTTATGCTGCCGTTCTGCACAAAATACAATTGCGATCATTGTCACATTGCGGACCACAAAATAGGTTCACTTTTAATCATAATAATATTGACAACTACATTTGACAATATGAACTGTACACTGGACTATTATCACTACAGCCTAAATATGTCATTTTAAGGGAAAAACCATCTCCAAATAAAAAGAGAGTCAGATGGATTACATAGAGCACCGTATCACTTAGCGAGGATATAAAATAGTAGCACAGTCCATCTCAAATTGAGCATTCATTGTCCGATATGGCTCAAGTTTTATTTGTCGAACAAATATAATCCTGTGTACTGCTATTGGATTTTTGACAGGTATTTTTTTTCGGAGGGGTGAGGGGGATAATGATTTTTAGTAAAGTTGAATCTTTACGTGTCACTTGAAAAAAGCTGATTTTTAAGGCTGATTTACCCGCGTTAGATGGTACTGAATTTAAGCTTCTCATTGTTAGATTTGAAATCTGGATGTATGGATGTATGCATGTATGTCCCAAATGTTGAAGAATGGGTCCAAGTCTTGCTGTGTGTTAGGGTTTGTGAGTGTGTAAGTGTGTTTCTGCACAGTCTGTGTGTGAAATTCTGCACACATGGGCGAGAGAAAGAAAGAGCAAGCTCGTCATGCTGTTAATGACAACGCCAGATGCAGAGAAGGGAGGAGGAGTGTGAAAAAGCTCTCCACGCTCCCCATCTGGATGGCATCGCCCCCAAATGAAGTTGTAGAAAACCATCCCATTGATAATAAAGCTAATTTTTATGGCTCTGACAAGTATGTAATTATGTTCAGCGGTGCTTTTCAGATTTTATCACAGTCAATAAACCACACTGGCAATTTCCCGTCGCTCATCCGACATATTTACATGGATCCATCTGATTGGAGGAATTACTTAGCTGTGAGAGCTCTGATGGATATACACTAGTGATCTGTGACTCTTGCATGGCTCATCTGTGAGCCAACTGAACTTGTTTCTCATATATTTACTCGACTTGTTCTATTCTTTTTTTTATACTACTTTTAAGTACCCTTCTACCACATTTTCTATTTAGTTATAACTTTTTGTAATATTTTCTTGGGATGGGTGAGTACCGATGCCCACCCAGAAGAAAAGCAAAGATGAAGACGGTTTGGCTGTCGACCACTCCTTTTCAGCTCAAGCTGTTGCTGTTGTTGTCGAGCAACCTCCAACTGGGCCCCAAAGCGGCTCCTAAAGCCGCAGCCAACCGGGTACCTGTAGACCCAGTTGTCGGCTGTAGATTGGGAACTGTTCGTAGCCCGAAGGCACGCCCAACACCGCATGGAGGTCGTTCATGAGTTGGGCTCAAGCTGTTGCTGTCGTTGCACGGCACCAAGATCGCCGTGGCTTCCACAAATTATTACAAACCCAAGTTCAGTGACAGGATATTGCGCTCAACATAAAAACAGAATGCAAGGAATTACAAATCATGTTGAACCTATATTTAATGGAAGACACTACAAAGAAGATATTTAATGTATTATTGTTTTTAACAAATAATCATTGGGACAGGGTCACGTTTACCACTGTGTTACATCATCTCTTCTTTTAACATTCAATAAAGGTTTGGGAACTGAGTTGTTGAAGCTTTGGGGGTGAAATTATTGCCCATTCTTGCTTGAAGTACAGCTCCAGCTGTTCAACAGTCCGGGGTCTCTGTTGTCATATTTTACGCTTCTACTACTCAATATTCGGGTGGTATCAATCTGAAAAAAAGGTGGTCTTGTACATCTTTAATATTTTCCTGAGTGACGCTTGAGCAATATCTTTTTTCCCATTAATTCTTAAATGTCAAAAATGATTGACGCAACAGACGTAAAATCATTGCAGACAGACCTTTTTTTTTAAAATTATTTTGTGTCAAAATAAGCATAAACCTAAGCCACAGTAACACAAAATGGTGATAAATCACACTTTGTTTTCTGTGGCAATTATATAATGTTCCCTACATGTTATAGAATTATGTATCTACTTCCTTTTTTGCGCCGTAGGCAATGCGATGTGTAAATGTTTTTTTCATCTTGTACAGGTGAAAAGACTTTCCTCTGTGACCTGTGTGGTTTTGCTGGAGGCACACGGCATGCTCTCACCAAGCACAGACGCCAGCACACAGGTACGAAATTTACACACACAACCACCATTGTATAAACTCAATAATATCAGATTGAGAGTGACACTTCAAGATAAAATAAATAAATAAAAGTAATATATTCCCCTCCACATAATTTTAGCAACTATGCTACAAACAAGACTGTGTCTGTGTGACACGCTGCTGTCATTGATAGGCATGTGTACCAGCAAGGCTGAGATTTTTTAATTTTAGTTATCATTCCACCATGTCAGTCTGGAGTTCAGGGAAATTGCATATTTTTTGATGGGCTGTCTATAATAGTGTTTTGGGGGAGGAAATGAGAAAGTGAAACAACACACTGCTCTTAAGTGCTGATGGGCAGGTGCCCAAGGGTCAATAATCATGTTTTGAGTGTAAATGTAAATTTTTATAATTCAGTTTCCTCTTTATTTGTCTTATGCTCCCACTGCAAACGTTATCTCCTTTCTGTGCACGTTGGCATGTGTTAATTCGCTGGATTCCAGATTTTGCAATTCTTTTTTTATGATGCCAATTTGATTGTCAAATTGCTCTGCCCCGCAGGAGAGAGACCCTTCAAATGTAAACTTTGCAACTTTGCTTCAACCACCCAGTCCCACCTGTCAAGACACAATCGTGTTCACACCGGGGAGAAACCATACCGTTGCCCCTGGTGCGAATACAGGTTGGTACCAGCTCAATGACCTGCCCACACTTGGTGGTGCTGATGGCCAATGATTATCAAGAGGGGGTGCATGGTGCTTGGGGGAATAGGTAGTATGGCAAGCAGGTGGCACAGTTTCTGCGTGTGCGTGTGTGTGTGTGGGGGGGGGGGGGGGTGCTGGGGGTGTGGGGTGCGCGCGCACAAGGGAGTGTGTGTTGCTGTAAAAACTGGATGGAGGAGGTGAAATGGGGCTGCTCTAATCTCCCACACTGTTCCATCTCATTATGAACAATCCCAGTCACATCTCCCTAACATGCATTCAGACACAATGTCACAGACACTGACGGGTCCATGTCATTAAAATACCATCATACCACATTGTAAATTAAATGGAAATTGTCAGTGAAATAGAATTTTTTTGTCTGGTTCTGAAGATTTGTGAATGCACTCACATCGGTGTGTACAGTATGAGGAAACACACTGAAATATCTCAGTCAGTGTTGTTACGTTCTATGAATGCCATTATTAGCTGAAACGTTTACATTTTAAAACTGACTCATTTTATCAAGCACCATGTTCAGATAAATTATATAAGAGGTGTTTGGATGTGAAAGGAGCAAAATTACACAATAGTGAATGCCTGTGGGGGATAGGGACAGGGCTGGCCCACGTATAGCCAAAATCTGGATCTAATTGACAGCCATTATAAATGCATTGAAGGGGAAGAAAAAAATAAATCAACAAAACAGGGATAAAACCACCAAAAAGTATTTTCCTCAAACCATAAAAATTCCCATAAACAAACCAACAATATAATACAAAAACGCGTAACTCTGTGGGTGCCGGACCTCTAATATGTGGGGATCCACTGTTCATCAAATAATGGTGTTCTGAATCTGAACATCAGCGTCTGGGACCAATGAATTGTCTTTTTGAGGAGATTCTATCCACTGAGGCTTGATTCTGAAATGCTTAAAAACGACCGAGTAGAAACTAATTGTATCATACGTCGCTTATTCTATGTAGCTATTCAAGTGGAGATAGATGCTAGATTTCTTTGCTGTGGTCCAAAAAAGAAATTGCTGCCCATTATGTGTGTGGCACTATTTGCCAGCTTTTTATGCAAATTGCTAAACTTTTGCTATTGGATATTTATTTATTTATCCATGTGTTTGTTTATTTACATTCTTAAAGTCAAAGTGGAAAACTGAATTGTCTAATTGATACGCAACCCCTGACTCCTGCCACCAACTAATGACTGTTTCTGGAACGGTGCTACATATTTCACTTTGCTTGAAAATGCTGCTTCAGTTTGAATTATGGTGGCTTTGAGGATGACATGCCTCTTGACAGCGGCAGAAATGTTTGCAACCTTGTAAAGCGGAGGGAGGCATGTGGAGGCTGCTAAGGATTATTAGTGGGTTTTCTTGGCAGTTAAAGGTCCAAAAAACACCACTGATCTAAATAAGCCTCTCACACACCCTTTAACGCAAACACATTTGACTGTCCCTCTACACAAGTGGCTCTCAATTACACGTTTCCAATTACCATACGCTTGCCGCATGGGGAAATGTGAAAATTATTAAAATAAAGGAGGGCAGGAGAGCGGCAGAGACAGAATTTGACAGAAGGGGTGATGTACACACTCAGCATCAGTATGGCTGATTCCCATGGTGAGTGCATTGATGAGGGAGGAAGTTGAAACATGCCGGACTAATTAATACAGTGTATAGGAGGAGGACTGGTGCTGGCTTTCACTAACTGTGGCACCTACTGACTTCTAAATGCTCACTGTGTTGTTTTAATACGACAATTACACCATTACCATATCTGAGAGATAGTATACCCCTAGGAATCCATCTACGCTCGTTTCAGAAGTTTTGAAGTGTTGCCTTTAATATTATATTTTACTTTCACTTTTTGCAAAATAAGTCACTCTTTGTAATGTATGCACATTTCAGTAATATGTCTGTGACAATCAACGACTGTTAATGGTATTCGGAAGTCTGTTAATTTCATGACATGAACAAATACAGCCACAGTTTAATCACCTCGGATGCCTGAGGAGCCTGATGTTTCGACACTATGCATTCATACAGCATGTTTAGAATTTCGGCGACCGATCCCTTGGATTTCTAAATAAGGCATTCAAATAACTGATTCATTATGAGGACTGTAAGTATGTGGTGAATTTGTACTGATCACTTACTCGTGAATAAATTATGGTTTGTCCGAAGGGAACTTAGCTTTTTTTCTGTCCCATAGCCTTCTGTAAATTCCGCATTGCTATCCTTCTCTTCTCTGACCCATGAAAGTGAACAAACTCCTCTGATGTTATTTATTCATTCTTTTTGTTTTGTGACCGATGGTCCACTTTGACAAAATCGCCCACGCGGTTGAATAATAATCCCACAGCAAGATGTGACCACCACTATGCTTCCTTCACTTTTCAAGATGTGCAGTGTTAATAGTCTTTTATGAAAACCTGGTATGAGAGTTTTACTGTGTATATCAGGGGTGGCCAACAGGTCAGAGATGAAGAGCCAATTTTTTTACACAGCCACATCATAACCTTACTCTCGCACGCGCGTGCACACACACACATGCGCAAACACACGCACACACACACACACACACACACACACACACACTTTTTTGCCAAAGATCGACTTTTGAAGCGACCAACTTCTCACGAACGATCCGATCGCGCACGTGCACGCATACACACAAACGCACGCTACGCACTCACGCCGGTGCCCGCCAGTGCACTCGCGCACATATGCACGCACAGCACGATGAGCAACAGTCGGAACGGGCCGAAAATGAATGAAAGCTCAAGGTACAAACACACAAATCTTTTTTTTTTTTTCCCCACGCATTTCCTCCTCCCACCCCTTGCCGTCGACTTGGGACCAGTTCGCTGGTTCCCGGTCGATTCTTATCAATGTATTGGGCACTGCTGCCTTAAAATCAGAAGTAATTCGCTCACTAGTTTAGCACTTGGTGTTCTTCTGAATGACAAACTGGACTGGTCTACAAACACGGACACCCTGATTAGGAAAGGACAGAGCCGACTCTTCCGACTCAGGAAACTGAGGTCTTTTGGGGTTCAGGGGTCACTCCTTAAGACGTTCTATAACTCGGTGGTGGCCTCGGCCATCCATTATGGCATTGTCTGCTGGTCAGGCAGCATCTCAGCCCGGGACAGAAAGAGACTGGAGCGACTGGTCAGGAAGGCCAGTTCTGTCCTGGGTTGCTCCCTTGTCACTCAGGAGGAGGTGGGCAACAGAAGGATGCTAACTAAGCTAAAAGCTATGATGGCCAGTCCCTCCCACCCCCTCCAGCCCGCCCTGACAGCACTTGGTAGCTCCTTCAGCCAGAGACTGTTACACCCGCGCTGCAAGAAGGAGAGATACCGACGCTCGTTCCTACCGACTGCTGTCAGGCTGATGAATAAAAAATAACAATCATAATAATAATAATAATTAATTAAATTATAACATTTATAAATTAAAATAAGGAAAATTGTAAATAGTACTGCAATTTATCCATTTTGTGTTCATATTGCATGTAATTGAAAGATGTTTGTTGTTTTTTTTCTCTTTCTTCTTTCTTCTTTCTACATACATTCTTGCTGCTGGAGGCTGTAAATTTCCCCATTGTGGGACGAGTAAAGGATATCTTATCTATGTCAATCAAGTAACGGGATTGATGATTGCTGACTAGCTTGGCGTTTGGCGCCGTTGTTTGTGCATAAGCGGTGATGCAGTCATCTGATTGGTTGCTTTCTATGTCAATCAAGTAACGGGATTGATGATAGGCTGATGGAGTACGTTCTGTGAAGTTGGCGCCTTGTTTGAATGGCATCGCTGCTGCCGAGGCGTTTTCGACGCTTGTCATGTGAGAGCCCGGGAGCCGCATTGAACTAGCCAAAGAGCCACATGCGGCTCGCGAGCCGCGAATTGGCCACCCCTGGTGTATATGCATTTTACTCATTAGATCTGATGACTGCTTTTAGGAAACTTTTATATTTGGGTGAACACAGCAAATCGATGTGATTACCGCTTTTATGATTCGGATTAACACAGTATTACACGGTGCCAGTCATCTTTCTGACCTGCACTCAAGGTTGATCAATGGCTCGTGTTCATGGATTTTATATAGCATGAGCAGAACATAGGTTATTTTTTGGAGCTGTAGTGTACTATGGCCCATGATGGAGATTGGTGTCTCTGCAAAAGTGAAAACAAATTTTCTCTTCAGCTTGTTTGAGCTATGGCGCAGTAAGGCTTTATTGGCCCGGCCAAGGTGATAAGGAAGAGTAATTGTGTATTATATTGTCCAGAATGTCAGCTCCAAACTGAGCATGAATATCCCATCCATCAAGGCATGATGGTGTGTGTTTGTGTCCGTGGAAAAGAAAAAAAATGTTCCTCTGCTATACATTCTTGCTTACATTATGTCTTTGTGCAGCCATGTGTACAGTACACGTAGAATTACGGACAGTGGATAAGGTGTATTTAAAAAAAAAGTTAACACACTTTGATGTTGTTTGTAAATAATGAGACTAAGATAATGTAGAACAACAATAATTATATTAATAATCACCAAAATTCGGATCAACTTGGTTAAAAAAAAAAAAGAAGACATCTTTTTGAGAAGGTAAACAAAACAATGTGTTGGTGCACTCCCTCTTATAACTGGGGATGCGGCTGTGTGACTGAACTGTCACGCATTGTGCAGGGTTCAGCCACTACTTTTCATGAGTGGCCTACTGTTGGGCACATTTTTGGCTACACCCACGCTCACTCAACTTTTATTTATTTTTTTTGGGGGGGGGGGGGTTCTGTCTTTGTATTATAAAAGCTACAGTGGCCAGGGAAAATTGTATCTTCCTTAACAAGCTCAATGTGTTGTTTGTGGTTGAATAGAAAATAGAGTACAGTGCACAGCATGCGTCACATCCAAACATTGTTTCCCTTTACGAGCGCCGGGGTCGCTCTTCTTTAGCACAGTGAGTTGGTATGTCTGTGGAGGTCAATTTTCTAACCTGTGTTGGGAAGTCGCCGGCTGTATTTTTATTTTTTTCCAATCTCCCACAATTGTGCAGTTCAGTCACTTTTGGCTATGTCGTTTGCTGTGTGTGGTGAGCCTTCACTGGGAGTTAGTACACAACTGCCCTTTGCTTTTGAACAGAAGCCTGAAGGTTCCGTGCTAACACTGACTGTTGTTGAGAACTGTTCATAATCCCTTCCACTTACTGTTGTTGAGAACTGTTCATAATCCCTTCCACTTACTGTTGTTGAGAACTGTTCATAATCCCTTCCATTTACTGTTGTTGAGAACTGTTCATAATCCCTTCCACTTTGACTAAAGTTCCAATTCTAGCTGAAGAAAAGCAGCGCCAAAGCATAATGCTTTCAATGTTTTCCTTTTCCTTTTATGCTATGCATCATACCCTCGATGGCTGTGAAACATCATTTGAAATAAAAACCGAATCCATCATTTGGTCAGAAACACAAATGTCTTGAGTACACAACAAAAATAAAGGACTTGATCTTCCCGTTCCAGTACTTTTGGAGGGGACTTTATTTAATACCTTGGAAATTATTTTGTACTGTTCTCCTGATTTATATCTTTGAACAATGGGATTATGTTCATGCTTTGGAAGCTCTTTGTATGAAAGGATAACTGGAACAGTTGAGTTTAATTTGGGGCGAATCAAAGGCACTTTAAATGGTGGCATGTGTTCTGACTCCCATCCCTCTGAAATATTTCATTGTTATTTTAATTGAGTTGAAAATGATACACAGTATGTAGGACACATTATTAGGGGGAACCATTTTAAATGTTTAATTTTGTATTATTTTCATTTTAATCTTGGTTTTATCTTTGATCTTATTTGTATTGCAAAAAAACTGGCATTTGAACAGGGTTTTGTTTTAATTCCAGCATTTATAATCCTAGCACTGGTACTTTTGGACAAACCAGACTTTTGCTCGTTCAGTTCCTCGTATAAGTGTGTGCATGTGTGTGTGTGTGTTTTCTTGGACAGGTTTAAATTGAGCCTTGCAGCAAGTGAGGCATCATCATTAATCAGCAGAGGGTTGTGTGTGACTCTGTACTGACATTGTTACATCATGTACATCATACAGTAGCACATCGAGCACCCTTATCAGATTCAAACACACATTTTGTTGCACTGTAGGCTACTCATTGGCATAATTACAAATATATTTAATGACTACATATTTCATATACTTGCAATATATGGTGGAGAAAGTATTCTGGCTGTTGTACAAACTGTTTACCAGAAGCTTAATATGTTCCTCTTTTTGTTGTTGTATGTTTAAATATACCTTTGTACATGCATTGCAAAGGCATGTGAGGTTACAGATCAGTGATACTGGACAACAGTCAATCTCTGGTCTACTTTATTCCACAAATTTGTAATTTTTAGGAGACCCAGAAATTGGTATGTGGCCTGTACCCTGCGGCCGGCAACCCAAAATGTTGAAATAGCCATATTGGACCAAAAAGGCAATAAACAAATATGTCTGGATCCGCAAAAAATTAAAAACCTTATATATGCCTTAAATGAAATCAACACACACTGTATGTATACAATACAATACAATACAATACAATACAATACAATACAATACATGCTGATTTATATAGCGCTTTCACAACAGCGGCAGCTGTAACAAAGCGCTTTACAAAACAGTTAACATAAAGTAAAATAATAAACACAACACATAACATAAAACACGGACAGTCGTGCAGTCCTAACCACTTTTCCGTCACACGCTTTGTTGTTTGAAGCAGTTTGAGATGAAAGAGGAGAGAATCATAGTGTCCTTTAACCAGTGGATCAGAGACGTCATGCTCAAAATGTGCACACGTCGGCTACAAGCTAAGTTTCAAAGTCAACAAGAAGCTGTGGCATCCATTGACGAAAAAAGAGATTGGTTCACTTCTCCTGTCCCATGGAAATCCATTTCAATTCCAAGCGGCGACTCACGGTTCCAAATACGCATCGGCGCTCTTCGCCAACGCTCCTCTCTCCTCATCCTCAACTTCAGCAGCCATCCATCCAGCCGCACCAACGCCAACTGTCCAACAGCGCTGACATAGCCACTGAACAAATCGGGGTTGTGAAAAATGCTGCCCATTACTGGCGCAAAAAACACAAGCGCCCCAGGTCTGTCCAGCACCGACAGTCAATGGCGCCGACATTCCTCCCAATCAAAATCTGTGCTGGTACAGGCGTGCTGCCGAGAAGGCGCAACCACCAAGCACAGATACTGCTCCTTTGACGAATGTCGTGGCCAAAAAGCGCTGAAAACAGTCCATATCAGGCCCACACAATGAAACAACAAACAACATGTGACAAAACAAAAGACAAAAACAGCAAAAAAGAACAAAAAAAGCAAGGCTCTTGAAGAGCACTTGCCGAAGGCTGCCTACTCGGGCGCCATCTTGGAGAGAATATCTATATTAGCCTACTACACAATGAGCCTTCACTGTCAAATGTTTTTGTTTCGGGTTTTCTTTCCCGGCAATGCTGGGTGCCCAACTTTTTTTGAGCGAAGATCTACTTTTTGACACAAGAGTTTGCGAGTTTGCGTTACTGCCTAACGTCATCTAGACCTGACGCGGAGGCATGGGATGCACTTTTGCGGTGTGTTAACTATCGTAGCTCACATGTACCGTTTTAAAATGCTTCTCTCGGCCCTTCAGATTCCCATCCTTTGCCAGTACCCCCGGTGGATTTTACATGAAACATTGTTGGTTTTTTTTTTACAAGAGTCACCTGCCTGGCATCCCACCCTGCCAATTGAAACGTGTGTCGCAGGCTATGATGCAAATGTTTGACAGAAATGTTGAATTGTAATATTTATTCTACACATTTTTACAGCATTGGAAAATGTTAAGAATGTTTGTGTCATGTTTGTCCTCCTACAGAAACCACATGAAATAAAAAAAATATTTCACTACCCCATTTCTTTCCATTTTCATACATTTTTGAAAAAGCTCCATGGAGCCCCTAAGGGCGGCGCTAAAGAGCCGCATGCGACTCTCAAGCCGTGGGTTATGGACCCCCGGTTAATCCGTAAAGATTTATATAGCACCTTCCATAATAATTAGCACCCCTCTGGTTAAAATGTTTTCTTTAGCTTCTATCTTGTCCGTTTTTTTTCCAAAATAATAAAAATAAAGCCAACCTTTCGTACAAGTGCATTTATTCAGTTGAAAAAAAATCCCACAGTAAGAAATAATGATTTTACATCAAATAAAGTGTGCCACAATAATTAGCAGCTATGATATTAATACTTTGTACAGATCCCATTTACACCTAATATGTTTCTATAATGTCTCACATGATCAGATAATACAGAAAGAGGGATCTTGGACCAGTCCCTTTTGCACAAATCATCCAACGACATACGTCCTCTTCTCTGCACTTTCCTCTCTTGCTCACACCACACGTTTTCAAAAGACTTGCGGTCTGGGGACTGAGATGGCCATGGGAAGAGTTTGATTTTGTAACTCATGAACCATGTCTACAATTGTCAGTGTGAGCTCTATAATAAAAATTGAAAACAATTTCAAGGCTTTTAAACCATCTCAACATCTCAACTAGCACTGCCAATAATCATGGACGGCATACATGTACAATATACACTTAGGTGTGTCTGTGCTCGTGTGTGCAAATGTGTGTGTGTGTGTGTGTGTGTGCCGTATTTTCCGCACTAAAAGGTGCACCAAAAAGCCTTCCATTTTCTTAAAAGCTCACAGCACGCCTTAAAATCCGATGTGCCTTGTGTATTGTCATTACACAAGGCACACCGGATTGTCATTACGGTAATATTTTGACCCCAAAATGACTCCTTGCTCGAGACATGCTGACAACGCAGAGTTCAAATTTAAGGTGATCGATTACACAGTTGAACACGGAAATAGAGCAGTGGCAAGAGAGTCCACCGTTTACGAGTCAATGTTATAACCTGCTGTTGGTTAAGTGAACTGTGTCGCTTCTTTATTAAATACATTTGACTGACATCTGATCGTTCTGTTGGTATTTCCTTGTGCATAGCTCCATCTAGTGGATCCATTGTAGATTGTGTCTTATAATGCGGTGCGCCCAATAGATGGAAAAAAATTACAAAACAGGCCATTCATTGAAGGTGCGCCTCATAATCCAGTGCGCCTTGTGTGGAAAATGTGGTCTCTCTCTCTCTCTCTCTCTCTCTCTCTCTCTCTCTCTCTCTCTCTCTCTCTCTCTTATATATATATATATATATATATATATATATATATATATATATATATATATATATATATATATATATATATATATATATATATATATATATATATATATATATATATATATATATATATATATGATTTATTGTACTGTATTTATTTTTCTTACCAGATCCAACTGTGCCGAGAACATTCGAAAGCACATCCTCCATACAGGAAAACACGAAGGGGTGAAGATGTACAACTGTCCAAAATGTGACTACGGCACCAACTCTCCGATAGAGTTCCGCAACCACCTAAAGGACAGGCACCCTGACATTGAGAATCCCGACCTTGCTTACCTACATGCAGGTAAAGCATTTAAAAATATATTTTCTTTGATTACCAATCCAAAGACAACACATTTAAGAATACCTTTATTAGTCTCGCAATGGAGAAATTCCAGATTCACAGCAGCAAAGTTATGAAAGGAAGAAGTAGAACAACAAAAAAATAGGAGCTGCTGGAAAGGCAGCCACTCTCGCGGCGCCATTTTGAAGTCAAAATAACAAAAAATAACACAAGACAACACATAGGACAGAGACAGTCGTGCAATCTTCACCACTTTTCTGCATACACTTTGTTGTCTGAAGCATTTGATACAAAAATAATTTTTTCGTGGCAGCCTCAGACAACATCATCCAGGTTTTATTGTTTCTCCCTGGCTATACTGTATAAGGTTTACTAATTTCTCTTTTTTACCATTTTATTTAACTTACTTATCTTTTTTTTTTCAATTTTAAGGAGTAGTATGTGTCTATTTCAATTAATGGAATCCTATGGGGTTTGAATAAATCCAACCAAAGATGAGACTGAGGTCGTTAAGGTCAACTAACCCAAGCTCTGTAATATCCGTAGAGGTCAGATGTTCTCTTTTGGTTGAACATTCTTTTTGTCTCAAGATCATGTCTTGCTGTTCACTGCCACAAAGAGACTGCTCTCAAAGATTGCTGGTCTAGTCCTTCTTGTCAGTCACTCAGACCACAGAGACAGATGAAATCATGTTCTTCCTTTGTTGGTTTCGTTGAATCCCATTGGTCTTTATTTGTCCTTGGAGAGTCACCAAATCCAATTGACAAAGTGCTTGTCCTTCATAGGAACAGATGAGGTAGCCTTTATCCTGTTATGCTTCTGACCTCTTTAAACTGTTGAACACATTGCATTTTTGCAGCACTATTGTTCATTTTTTATTAAAACTAAACACGTCCGATTTTGCCCTTGTGTTGTTTCTGAATTTTTTTTTTTTTTTTGTCTAAACAGTTATGAAGTTATAAGAATTTTTTAGATGCAGGGGCGGTCTTTTTTCTACAGCTGAACCTAAACCATATCCTCTCACCTCTAACCCAGTGCTTCCTGAAAACCTTTCACCCCACAATTTCCCTTACCTGTGTTTCACTGATGACATTGCTGCAAAGACTCTTTTGGTTTTTATTTGATTTTTTCCCCCCTTCCATTTTTAATTGTCAGTTATAAGGAAACACAATAATAAATCCAACATCCGGTTGAGGAAATTTCAAGGCCACATTTAAAGGGGTCATGGTATGACCACAATTCATCATAACCACATAAACAACTGTCAGCATGTACTGTAGTTCATGGTCAGAGTTGCAGATTGAAGGTTAGGACGCTTTTGGAACCTGCATCCTGTAGTATTCACCTATTTTCTTCTTTCGACATACATTCTCGCTGCTGGAGGCTGTAAATTTCCCCAGTGTGGGACGAATAAAGGATATCTTATCTTATCTTATTTCATTCAAAATTTACATGACAAATATGAGTAAAACACATTCAACAAGGAAAACCACGGCTTTACTTGCGTTGACTGTCATTCATGGTGATCATCTTAATTGATGTGATGATCTTGCTTCTGTCAAACGGCATGAAAATAAAACACTGCATAAGTAGAAAAAGAACAACTCCTACATCTCTCACATTTCCCATATCAGTGCATTCAAACTAGAGATGCTTGGAGGAGGTGGGAATAATTGAAAATGTGGTTGTGATCTTTCTGGCTTTCTAAAAAGGGGGAGGTGGTAACCCCCCACCCCCCCTCCCAAAAAAAACTGCACTTCATCTAACTAGACATAACAAGACCAAAAGAAAGGGAATGGAAAAAAAGATTAAGAAGGTGGATGTTGAATTAACCTGCATGTGATTGCTCTCTGTCAGTGGCACCAGGCCCAGCAGTGAGAGGCAAATCATCTGTGATGGCCCTTCCTGCTTTTTCCTCTTTGAAAGACACAGATCAAACGCACCCTCCTCACAAGCCCTTGCAGCCCCATCGCGTCAGATTGATTGACACCCGAATGTCTTGGCCGCTGCCGTATCATCCCATATAACTCTCACTTCACCCACGTCTCTCTCCATCTTCCCTTCTTTATTCCATGTCGCCACTGGAATTAAAGCCATTCTCAGAGATGAAAGCACAGGCCTTTTCCAAATGAAAGAAAGGAGGAAATTATGCTGTACAAGTAATGGTTAGGAATGATGATTAGAATTTGAGAAGAAAGGAGGCTCTGCTGTACGCAAATGGCAATGGCAATTGTCTTTCTTTCCCGATCTGCAGTTCGATAGGCCAGAAAAATTCAGTACACTTTGCACAGGACAGTATGCCCTGATGGGCCGCAGCTTTTCTGTCTTGCTGTGTACTTGGGCCAAGTTAATTAAAAGAAAACATGGCTTTTTTATGGTTGCTGGCTTCCTCGAAATGGTCAGTTGCATGTAGTGCTGGTCTAATTGCTTTGTTGAAAGATGTTTGTAAAATGTCAACGACTGTATAGTCTCATAGTTTGGATAAAGCTTAAGTAGAGTCTAGTGAGCATTAAGGTAAGGTTTCATTAATTTTACACGTGGCAAAATTGGTAGTAATCAATGTCGGTTGGAAAACTACATAAGAGCTGAAACCTATCTCGATATTGATAGATTTCATTTTTATGGCAACCTTTTCATCACAGGGGTACGTCCATGTTGGGTCCAACGAGATATGGCGCTTGTGTTTTTTGCGCCAGTAATGGGCAGCATTTTTCACAACCCCGATTTGTTCAGTGGCTATGTCAGCGCTGTTGGACAGTTGGCGTTGGTGCGGCTGGATGGATGGCCGCTGAAGTTGAGGATGAGGAGAGAGGAGCGTTGGCGAAGAGCGCCGATGCGTATTTGGAACCGTGAGTCGCCGCTTGGAATTGAAATGGATTTCCATGGGACAGGAGAAGTGAACCAATCTCTTTTTTCGTCAATGGATGCCACAGCTTCTTGTTGACTTTGAAACTTAGCTTGTAGCCGACGTGTGCACATTTTGAGCATGACGTCTCTGATCCACTGGTTAGAGGACACTTTGATTCTCTCCTCATTCATCTCAAACCGCTTCAAACAACAAAGCGTGTGACGGAAAAGTGGTTAGGACTGCACGACTGTCCGTGTTTTATGTTATGTGTTGTGTTTATTATTTTACTTTATGTCAACTGTTTTTTAAAGCGCTTTGTTACAGCTGCCGCTGTTGTGAAAGCGCTATATAAATCAGCATGTGTTGTATTGTATTGTATTGTATTGTATTGTATTGTAGTGTGTGGTGTGCAATTTACTGCTTCAAAAATAGAGACATATTGGACAATGAGGAGTACACAAAGAAAAATAATACTAGAATGGATAGCAAAAATTCGGAGGTGAACCAGAAACGGCAAACAAGGTGCACACTTGCATGTTGTTCCAGAGTTTTGTCGAACCCCCACTGGGCACAACGGGCAGGCATGCAGGTGCAGTGAACATTTCCGGGACTTCATGATCTACAGATGGAGAGGAGACACTCCATTCTGGTGACATTAACAACAAATGCGGCGCAAACTATCTTTAAGAAGCCAGAGATGGGAGATGAGCTCGACTGCCCGTGGGAGGTTCTGCTTTCTTGTGCCTTCCCCAACGCAGGCAGCGTTGTGGTCGTTATGTTCATAATGCAAGCGTAGTCCACGCTTGTAAAGTAACCCACTGTCCATAATTTTTTCAAGCCAAATTAAACTAATTGTCAGTCGATCTGTCTGTCGGTGGCACGGTGGGCGACTGGTTAGCACGTCCACCTCACAGTACAGAGGTGCTAGGTTTGATTCAAGCTCTGGTTGCGATGTTGTGCTCATTGACTGCCCGAAGTCAGACGGGATAGGCTCCAGCACGCCGGCGACACTCAAGAGCAAAACTAGATTAGAAATTGGATGGATGGATAGAAACAAGCATCCTCGTCACTACAGGGTTAGTATTAGCATCTCGCTTCATTGCGCTCATGTCAAAACTTCGATGGCTGCAAAGAGTTTCTGAATGGACGGCGGTTGCTATCTGGTCTTGTGTGGAATTGCAGCCGTCTCAATAATCTGTTTTATATTTCTTTATTTATTCACGGATTTACGGTGTAGCAGAGCATCATGATATGATGTCATGTCGGGTTTCTTCTTCAAGTTTACATGGCAACCATCCAGTGGTCAGGTAGAGAAACTACAGTTGAAAACCTAAACGTTTGTTGAAGCACTTATCTTCCTTCTACAACTTTTTAACTGTACTTTATGAAATTTATGATTAACATATTATTTACATTCTCATACTCGAGCAAGATTGGCAACAGGAATATACCACCCCTTTAATGTAAAATTACATTTCGGTACCTTTGGTAATTTGCTTTTACTTTTAGTTGGAATACAGGGCTCTAAATTTGAGTCGTATAATCAAACATTTTCGATAGTGGACATTTGCAAGCAGCTGCTTTTACATGGGGAAAATAACATTTCCCCCTATTTCCTAACATTTTACCGATTAACATAGTCACCGAGTACTTTCTTTGTGCAACTCCTGGGATACAGAAATTGGCAGCATTCTCAGCCCACTGACAGAATCACCTGCTTGTTTGCAGGAATACTTTAAGCAGCACTAGTGCGTGCAGTGTAATGTCTGTGTATTTTACATATGCCGGAACAGTCAAAACACTTTCACTTGGTCCTCTCCTGTGAGTGATGGATTGAGCAAATACTTGTGGGCAGCCCTGTTCCTCCACGGGATAGTGAATAAAACCAAAGAGATGTGCCATCTTCTCCTATCAAACCTCATCCATTGCTCAAATGCAGCTTCTCCCTCAATTCAATTCAGACGCCGCTTACCCAAACAGAGCTAAGTTGTCAAAGACAAGAGGGATATTTTGTCAGGGGGAAATTCTGAACAAATAGTCTTGAACTTTACTGCGCCAACACGACCCAGGGTCTCAGTGTCTTCCCTCATCGACACCCTCTTTGGCTCCAGTGCTCTTTTTATGACCTTTGCCCTCCTTTACTGTCCCAAGCACCCCTCTTCATTTGCCTCTCGTCGTCTGTTCTGTGACTCCAGACACAGCAGCAGCACCACTAATTACCAGAAGGCTCAACTTTCCCAACTAAACAACCAATTATCAGCGCTTTAGCAAAAGCCGAGTCCCATGTTTTCTGATACAGTGGCCTATTAAGGGCCCTTATTTCTCCCCCAGCATAATTGAATCCCCTGGCTGCTAATCAGTGGGCTATTTTAGGGCAATGTGCAGTTGGTAATCAGAGGTCCTGCCTATTACACTATCAGATCCCAATTAAGTGCCCTCTTATTTCCAACATAACAAGTCGCTACTGCCACTGTGGTTATTGTTGTTCCCTTTTTAGTTTCTGTTCAGTTTCAGTTCGGAGTGTAAAACTAAAAAGGGCAAAGGTTAATTTCACTGTTAACAGTGTTTTGTTTTGTTTTTTCTTTTTCTCCACACACGTGATGAAGAATTACTAAAACGAGGGCTTATGTAAAATATAAAACTCTCAATTGTCTAATAGATATGGCTCACTGCTTTGTTTATTCCTGTTTTCTCGACAAAATAGTCTTTTACAGTACAAGCCGTATCAAAGGAGGTTAGTCCATTTCTTTTGAGATTAGATTTTATGGTCTGCTTCCATCTGCAGAGTAAGTTTAATGTTAACATAAATCTGCACTGTGCCTGAAACACTGATTTCATGATGAAACTGATGGATGTAATTCAAGTGCCTCTGTAACATCAGGGAGTGCTCAACCTAATCTATTGCAAATGTTTTTCCAACCACTTTTATTTAGGTTTAATGAGTGCACATATCACAAACCTCTCATTAGCAAATAGATAGGCACTGAAGCTGCTAAACTAAAAATGCAAACATCTATCTCCTGCTGCCTCATGGGGCTCTCTGGCAAAATTGGATGCATCTTATTGAAGATTTTAGATTTGAGAAGAAAAAAAAAACGTTGGATCTTCAGCAACAGGACCTGTTTCTCTCCAATGTTCTTGGTTGTGTCTTGGTGACTTATAACGTTGAGGTGAGCCAGAGTGTGCAAGAGGCCCACAGATGAGGAGCTTTTGAATTTCTGTGTGAATTCATACCGTACAACAATGTGTGTATCTGTATGCATGTGTGTGTTATAAAAAGAAAGTGTGTGCCTCTCAAAGTCTGTGTGTGTTTAGTGTTGGCGTCGACTACCCACAGCCTAATTAAAGGGCAAGGGAAGCCACTCACTGAGAGTTTAAATCTAAAAGGGTAAATTAGCACTCAAAAGGGGTGTGGCAAATTCACAATTCCACACAGGCCGTGAAATCTCTTTTGACACCTTTAGTAAAAAAAGCGGGGGGGGGGGGGATTCAACGAGGAGGATGAAGAAAAGGATCACATCCTAATGAGATTTCGGAGCATGTTGTTTTTTTGATGATGAGATGATTTGATTTGAGATGAACGGGTTCTTAAAAAAAATGACGTCTTACATTTTGCGAGGATCACATACTGTCATTAATGAATGCCTGACTGGTAATCTGTCCTGGGTGTTGCACAAAAGTAAACTGACCGCACATACTGCAAATAGTATATTCATTATTTCTTCTTTTTATTGGTATCTTGTCCTATTTATCATATGCGTCATAGTCGCATTTCTATTATTTCTCGTAGTTTCATGGTTTTAAACTCAAACATATCAGGGCTGCACTCAAAATAGACTTACGTAATATATGGAACTTAGAGGTTCCATATATTACTATAGTGTCAGAATTTTCTGTGTGTGTGTGGGGGGGGGGGGTAGCGGGGGTTAGTGGCGACTAAATGACATCCTTATGTCTGTCGGGATTTAAGGAGCATTATGTTGTCTGACTGCTGTCTGTCTTCCTGTGTCTTTGTGCTGTTTGACTACTCTTAAGTGTGATGGTAAAATGTGCGATCATGTCTGTATGTTTCTCCAGAGTGAGACACTTAATAGAGTTTCTCAGTCCGCAATAGACACAGCCTGTACGGATTAAAACACACATACACAGAATTTATTTTCCAACCTCATACAGTAAGTCTTTGCCCAAGGACTAAGTGTGTATGCATTGCACATATTGGAGCTTTCACATGCACGTAGAGTCTCATATGTCACTCCGTTGCATTCGTTCCTGGAAAATAGATCTTAGTTCTGTCAAATCTGGGCCTGCAGGCAGAAGAGACCTTAACGGATGTCTCTCTCAGTGCAACACACAAGCAACCCCTTTCTCTCACCCGCACACATACAAGCAGGTCTCAGACTCACCCTCCTGGACTCACAGTGAAGAATACAGATTCAGGTCCCCCTGGAGATAGTCATCAGCCTGGCTGTGGCTTCAGAACTGCTATCTTCACCAGGCTGCTGAATTGATAATACTCACCCGTATGCATTTTATTACAAAGGCCCAGTTTGTAAAAAGGTAATCATTTACTGTTGCTACTATCTACCTTAAGCCATACATCTTCTGTCCTCACAGGACAAAGTTATTCCGCTGCTTCTCTTTTTTTTTAAACTATGTGGTACTTTTCAATGCATTTGTAAAATAACAGCTGCTGTAAGGGTTTTCACCTCCTGCTTTATCCTCATAGCAAGCACCATTAACTGGAGCTTGTTATTAAATGTTAAATGTGATCTTTTTTTTCTATACATGGGCACAGTGTGTGTGTGTGTGTGTGTGTGTGTGTGTGTGTGTGTGTGTGTGTGTGTGTGTGTGTGTGTGTGTGTGTCTGTGTGTGTGTGTGTGTGTGTGTGTGTGTGTGTGTGTGTGTGTGTGTGTGTGTGGTACATCAGGGGTAAAAATGACAGTGAATGAAGGGCTAATCCCTTCGGGTATATAGCAAAATTCCAATAGCAGGCCCCCAATTTCAATTATCATATTTATCATATATATTAATTCTGTCCGGCTTAATGCTGTCTCCTTTCCTCACTTTTGCTCTTTCTCACAGATCATTTTTCTGTACATTAATCTATTTTCTCCCTCCGTTGCAATCTCCACTGGTGGCATGTAAATCTGCCAGTCATGTTGATTGACAGCACTCATGTGGCCCGCAGTGAAGTGTCTCATTTTTTTCTTTTCATGTTTTTTCTTCTTGGTCAGACGCTGTAATCGGGAGTCTTATCGGGAAACCCAATTTATCATTTTGTTTAGTTTTTTTTTTTCTTAGAGCAAAAGCGAGTTGCCACTCAAAGTGATTGACAAGCTCTGGGATTTGCAGACCGGAGAGCTGGGATTTCCTTTAGGATCCCAGGTTTATTTTTGCTTTTTTTTTAAAGATTGCACATGTCTTTTTTTACTAAACGTCCAGTGCCACACTCACAAACTCTTAATACACAGATAGTCATACTGTACATTAGGTGCTGTTTTGGTTTGGTCTGACCTTGGCTGTGATATCAGATGGCAATCTGTAGTCTGCTCAGCACGTACCAGGTTAAATGTGACCCTGTGAACCTCATACTTTTGGCAAGGATTTCATTCTCATAATCAATAGTATGTGTTGGGTATTTCTAGTTTACATTTTTTACATGTGTCATATTGCCCTGTTTTAAATAGATGAAAGTAAATTTATATTCTCACTTTATCTGGATGCTTCTTTCCTGAGTGAGTCAAACGTCAATGTGTGTCCTTTACTGGATATGCATTTCAAAATACATCTGTGTGTCATCTTGTGTTTTTATTAAATGTATTTTCCTGTATATGCACGTAATGCTTGTTTACGTCTATCAGCTTCCATGTGTAAGTGATTGTGTGTGGGTGTGACCTCCGAATACCGAGGCTTATCGTGGCAGTGTTCCACATTATTGATAGCGAGCAAAGATATCGACAGGCCCAGCACCGGCAGCTTCCAGCAACGCCGGCAAACGGGATGGGGCTTTGATATGACATATTGTGCGTCTCAGCACAAGCCATAAATAATTCTGACACGTTTTTGTATGCATGGGAAAGTCCTTGATTCAGCCTCCCATAAAAATAAACTTCTATTATGGAAGGTATTTGTCAAGTGGGTGCGTGATGGATGGCCCGGCGTTTACCCTGTGGCAGGACGATGGGTTATGGATGCCCGCCGCCCCTTGCTGGGGGAGGAGTTGTACCTAGCAACACTGACACCAGAGTAATTACTTACCTCCTCACCACCGCAACACTGAGAGGAGGGAGTGGAAGGGGTCTGAGGGCATAGTGGTCTGTGTCTGCGTCTATCTATTGGGCGGGGTAGCAGTTTATACAAACACCTCAACAACCTTCTGTCACCACACACCCTCCACTACCCATCCTTAATTTCCTGGAACATCGGAAGCACAAACCCAATGCTACAGGGGAACTTGCATGTACCAGATGTACCAATTGTAATGGGTGGACATAAACAACATTTTCATCATGATTTGATAATTTTGTATCATTTCAAACATCAGGCATGACATAACTATGATTGCCATTTCTTAATTTAACTCTCCAGCTATGACAGGCGGTTCAGAAAATAGATGGTTGTCTTATTTGACTTGAAAATATATGAACTATGCCTGGATCGCATTTTAAGGCTCCCCATACAGTATGCCACATTGTATGACTTTTTTATTCATCCACAAAAAAATGGTGACCCTCAACGAAGACGCCTATCGCAACAGAAATGGGACATGGCCGATAATTATAGGAACGTGTATATATACTGAAAGGCGAGGCTCGCTCGCATTGGATCGACGAGGCTCAGGCTGCTCGTAGATTTTTACAACAAGCTTTCCTTATTTTATTCACTAGTAATTTTGAAACTATAAATATGGTCATGTTACGCTTTAAAACAGAAAATATGTGTACCGTTTGTTTATAATTCACAGAAAACGGATTTCTTGCATGTGTGCTGGCTAGGCAGCAGTGGTTGCATGTGTCTCTCCTCCCTCTCCCCCGCCGCAAGATGATTATTGGGTGGTTTTAACTGTCAATCAACGGGAAACTTGAAATGATGATTTTTTTTTAACTGAGCTTGTGTGGCAATGTCACGTGACTAATATTGTCCTCATTTTTAATATCTTGAATGTTCAAGGTATGATCATACCTTCTTCTCACCCAGACCTAATCATGGTACAGTGAAACTCCTCTACAATGAAACCTACATGGGTGAAAATACACCCTAGTGTGAAAAAATCTTCATGCATTAACACCATTCCCACTTTTCTGCCCCCATACAAAAAAAAAAAAAACCCTGCTGCGTTATACAAAATCGTTTTCTCTGCTCTAGCCCCGCGACGAGATTCACTACAACAAAGTCTAATCCAACCTGTACTGCTTCGTTCGGAAATGGCAACAGCAACCACCACACTAGCTTACACATGTGCAGTAGTCCAGGAAGTATTTGTTATTGTTAGTTTCAGACGCAGCAAGAATGTTGCATTGCTAAAATGGCTGCAAAACGGACCTTTCGATGTCATGCAGCTAAGACAATAAGAGCTCTGACGTTGGAAGAGAGTTTAAAAGTGATTAAAATGAAACACGGAGGAAGCAAAATAAAACAATATCCAAGAAATTGGTGAAAGGGAATGCTGATCGTAAATTTCGCAATTTCTTTCCCTTTTTTTCTTTCTACACTGACTATATGAAGTGTCAAATTAGTTTATGCTCATGTTCATGCCCTATTGGATTAAAAATAAAGTTTACACATACCTTTTTGTGTGTGTGTGTGTGTGTGTGTGTGTGTGTGCGTTTGTATTCATGACATCTCAGGACAATTTTATGATAACACACCTTCACAATGAGGACCTGTGGAAAAATGAGGACATTTTTCGCGTCCTCATATTTCCACGCAGTCTACACTACTCTAGAGCTCACGAGGATACTCCCACACCAAAAATAAGTGATGTCCTGAAAGAGCACAATTTTCAGAAATTGTGTGTTTAAGTGTGTTTAACTTTCGACTCACTTTTCATTTGGAAAACTAGTGGCCAACTTCGGTACTTAACACACTTTTAACACACTTTCAGTGACGTCATTGTGCAGGACCTCAAATGTCATCTTTTTCGGACTGACTCACACATTTTCCCCGCCCTCGTCCTGATAAGTCACATCAATTAGCAGTCACACAAAATCCAACATGTGAAGCAGCCAGACAATCCTACTCTCAAACACGACCACGCGTGGATGACCATCGGGTAAGCAATTCCTTTTCATTTATCTTACCGTAACATAGAAGTTGTTCAATATAACCGTGTTTAACAGTGCCCACCAAAGGTAATATCATTCAATAAGACAGCTAGCTAGCTAGCTAGCTCGATCGTTAGCATGCTAATAAGCTTCCAGTAAAAGTAATGTGGACATGTCCTGCAGGCAAGGTTCTGGAAAACTTTTCTAAATCTTTAACAACACAGTCTGTGGAACTTGGTTTTGGTACCATATGTTTATTTCAGTGCAGTATTTGTTTTATTCGATTGCAGTTAATTTAAATTAGTTAGTACAGGTAGCCTAATGAAAGTGGGCCAGGCACTTCTAGCATTTACGCTAAGCCCGGTGTATTTACACTGTTTATTCTTGTGCTGATTCAATTGTACACCGTTTCAATGAAAAAAACAAACAAACGTTTGCAATGAAATTATAGCAGAATTCAGCTTTGTTGGTACATTTGGTCAAGACAATATTGTGTTACTCTATTTTAATTTTACATTGTTATCTGCCTGACAAATGGTTTGCCCGAATCTATTAGTCTGACCAGCAAATGTTTGATGAAATGAATTTTTGTATTTTTGAGGAAGAAAATAATATTCCTTTGGCTCAGTACTTTTTGAGCCAAAATAAGTGCTGCCATAATATTGTGCTTGCTTGTCTGGCTGACTTCTTCTCACTTTCCATTGTAGATGTTTACTGGTGGTGATAATGTCACAAAGAAGAACCAGACTGAGCCCTGAATCTGAGGCTGCTCCTTTTATCTGGAGTCAACAAGCCTTGTTTGAAAGCCCAGTGGATCAATGATTATAAAGGTATGCTATCAATCTACCTGCTATCTAATTCTTATGGCTACCGCAAGCATATGACAAGAGCTGCAACCAAAGCCTGTCACAGTGACAGATTTTATTCGTACATTGTATTTACCCCAAAACTGTCACAATAAACAGCATATTTTTTATGCCATTGATCATATTGGAGCAAAAATAATTGAAGTACTTTTGAAGAAAATGTTTAGCAGCCATTATCATACAATTATTGAGAATATTGTATTGCCATGTAGAACTAGGAATATCTTGGAATGAAAAAATAGAAATAGAAATTATTCGGCTTCTGTTAAAATATTGTGCTTCACCAAATATCACAATTCATAAAAACGCATACATCCATAATAGTCGAGGAAAATTAGATGCCTTTAAACTTCCTTCATAATGCTTATTTCACCTGATTGAAGAAGGCTGTGGTAGCTGTTTGACAAATCCACATTTTTATCAGCAATTTGTACTGCCCATTAAAAGTCTCTACTTAGTTGAAAACAACGAATGGTCACCGGAATTATTTTTCAGTCATTACATTGTTTTAGTCTGAAAGAGTATGTTTCGGGTGTTGTCTTTATTATTTGAACTCAGTCATGTCTGTTGTCCTGAAATTGTTAGCTATAAGAGCTGTACAGTGGTAACTACCATAAAGAGCCGGCTTGTGCTGTGTATGAAGTTTAATTGATTCTAAAGTCATGTAACTACGACATATTTCTGACACTCTATGGTTGCTATAATGTTGATTTTCATGATTTCAGTCATGCCCTCATACTTCCCAGTTACTGTAGAATACTTTTTAGAATATTTCTGATACTGTAATGTTGCTGAAAAACCTGAGTGTGATCAGGTGAAATGACTTTTGTCTGGACCTAACACTGGAGAGCCTGTGTTCGAATGTCCCGTAATGGCACCGTAATGGTGTTATGTTGCAGACACCAAGTGACGGGATCTTGACTGAACCTTCTGGAGACCAAGAAGGGAGTGAGAGATCCACTTCATCCTTACAACAGGTTACTACTTCTTATCATGATATACTAGGTTTGAGTTTTCAGCTTTCTTTGACAAACACAGGAGAAGTTATAAATCAGAAACATGGACTCTCCATGATTTCAGTCGTCATTTCCTCATATTTCTTTAGACCTGAAAAACCCGAGTGTGTTTCAGGTGACATGACTTTTGCCTTAACCTAACATCTGGTGAGCCTGCGTTCGAATGTCCCCATATTGCTGTACCACAGAACTGAACAGTGTTAACTTTCTATAGTGTGGTATATTCATCCCAAACTCTCCCGTGAGCAATGTTCAATGATAATTAATGTTTATTCATTTCTTAAATGGTCAGAATGAAGAATGCTGAATATTTTGACACCGTAATGTTATGTTGCAGACACCAAGTGACCTGACTGAACCCTCTGGAGACCATGAATGGAGTGAGATATCCACTTCATTCTTACAACAGGTGACTACTTCTTATCATGATATACTAGGTTTGAGTTTTCAGCTTTCTTTGACAAACACAGGAGAAGTTATAAGTCAGAAACATAGACTCTCCATGATTTCAGTCGTCATGTCCTCATATTTCTTGAGACCTGAAAAACCTGAGTGTGTTTCAGGTGACATGACTTTTGTCTTAACCTAACTCTGGAGAGCCTGTGTTCGAACGTCCCCATATTGCTGTTCCACAGAACTGAACAGTGTTAACTTTCTATAGTGTGGTATATTCATCCCAAACTCTCCCGTGAGCAATGTTCAATGATAATTAATGTTTATTCATTTCTTAACTGGTCAGAATGAAGAACGCTGAATATTTTGACACCGTAATGTTATGTTCCAGACACCAAGTGACCTGACTGAACCCTCTGGAGACCATGAATGGAATGAGAGATCCACTTCATTCTTACAACAGGTTACTACTTCTTATCATGATATACTAGGTTTGAGTTTTCAGCTTTCTTTGACAAACACAGGAGAAGTTATAAGTCAGAAACATAGACTCTCCATAATTTCAGTCGTCATGTCCTCATATTTCTTCAGACCTGAAAAACCTGAGTGTGTTTCAGGTGACATGACTTTTGTCTTAACCTAACTCTGGAGAGCCTGTGTTCGAATGTCCCCATATTGCTGTTCCACAGAACTGAACAGTGTTAACTTTCTATAGTGTGGTATATTCATCCCAAACTCTCCCGTGAGCAATGTTCAATGATAATTAATATTTATTCATTTCTTAACTGGTCAGAATGAAGAATGCTGAATATTTTGACACCGTAATGTTATGTTGCAGACACCAAGTGACCTGACTGAACCCTCTGGAGACCATGAATGGAGTGAGAGATCCACTTCATTCTTACAACAGGTTACTACTTCTTATCATGATATACTAAGTTTGAGTTTTCAGCTTTCTTTGACAAACACAGGAGAAGTTATAAGTCAGAAACATAGACTCTCCATGATTTCAGTCGTCATGTCCTCATATTTCTTCAGACCTGAAAAACCTGAGTGTGTTTCAGGTGACATGACTTTTGTCTTAACCTAACTCTGGAGAGCCTGTGTTCGAATGTCCCCATATTGCTGTTCCACAGAACTGAACAGTGTTAACTTTCTATAGTGTGGTATATTCATCCCAAACTCTCCCGTGAGCAATGTTCAATGATAATTAATATTTATTCATTTCTTAACTGGTCAGAATGAAGAATGCTGAATATTTTGACACCGTGATGTTATGTTGCAGACACCAAGTGACCTGACTGAACCCTCTGGAGACCATGAATGGAGTGAGAGATCCACTTCATTCTTACAACAGGTTACTACTTCTTATCATGATATACTAAGTTTGAGTTTTCAGCTTTCTTTGACAAACACAGGAGAAGTTATAAGTCAGAAACATAGACTCTCCATGATTTCAGTCGTCATGTCCTCATATTTCTTCAGACCTGAAAAACCTGAGTGTGTTTCAGGTGACATGACTTTTGTCTTAACCTAACTCTGGAGAGCCTGTGTTCGAATGTCCCCATATTGCTGTTCCACAGAACTGAACAGTGTTAACTTTCTATAGTGTGGTATATTCATCCCAAACTCTCCCGTGAGCAATGTTCAATGATAATTAATATTTATTCATTTCTTAACTGGTCAGAATGAAGAATGCTGAATATTTTGACACCGTGATGTTATGTTGCAGACACCAAGTGACCTGACTGAACCCTCTGGAGACCATGAATGGAGTGAGAGATCCACTTCATTCTTACAACAGGTTACTACTTCTTATCGTGATATACTAGGTTTGAGTTTTCAGCTTTCTTTGACAAACACAGGAGAAGTTATAAGTCAGAAACATAGACTCTCCATGATTTCAGTCGTCATGTCCTCATATTTCTTCATACCTGAAAAACCTGAGTGTGTTTCAGGTGACATGACTTTTGTCTTAACCTAACTCTGGAGAGCCTGTGTTCGAATGTCCCCATATTGCTGTTCCACAGAACTGAACAGTGTTAACTTTCTATAGTGTGGTATATTCATCCCAAACTCTCCCGTGAGCAATGTTCAATGATAATTAATATGTATTCATTTCTTAACTGGTCAGAATGAAGAATGCTGAAACTTTTGACACCGTAATGTTGTTATGTTGCAGACATCAAGTGACAGGTACCTGACTGAACCCTCTGGAAACCAAGAATGGAGTGAGAGATCCACTTCATCCTTACAACAGGTTACTATTTCTTATCATGATATACTAGGTTTGAGTTTTCAGCTTTCTTTGACAAACACAGGAGAAGTTATAAATCAGAAACATGGACTCTCCATGATTTCAGTCGTCATGTCCTCATATTTCTTGAGACCTGAAAAACCTGAGTGTGTTTCAGGTGACATGACTTTTGTCTTAACCTAAATCTGGAGAGCCTGTGTTCGAATGTCCCCATATTGCTGTTCCACAGAACTGAACAGTGTTAACTTTCTATAGTGTGGTATATTCATCCCAAACTCTCCCGTGAGCAATGTTCAATGATAATTAATATTTATTCATTTCTTAACTGGTCAAAATGAAGAATGCTGAATATTTTGACACCGTAATGTTATGTTGCAGACACCAAGTGACCTGACTGAACCCTCTGGAGACCATGAATGGAATGATAGATACACTTCATCCTTACAACAGGTTACTACTTCTTGTCATGATATACTAGGTTTGAGTTTTCAGCTTTCTTTGACAAACACAGAAGAAGTTATAAATCAGAAACATCGACTCTCCATGATTTCAGTCGTCATGTCCTCATATTTCTTTAGACCTGAAAAACCGGAGTGTGTTTCAGGTGATATGATTTTTGTCTGGACTTAACTCTGGAGAGCCTGTGTTCGAATGTCCCCATATTGCTGTTACACAGAGCTGAACAGTGTTAACTTTCTATAGTGTCTTATATTAATCCCAAACCCTCCTGTGAGCGATGTTCAATGAATAACAATGTTTATTCATTTATTAACTAATCAGGATGAATAAATTTGAATATTTCTGACACTGCACTGTTGCTATGTTGCAGACACCAAGTGTTCCGATCCTGATGAAACCTTTTGAAGATCAAGAAAGGAGTGGAAGATCCACTTCTTCCTTACAACAGGTTACTACGTCTTATCATTATATACTAGGTTTGAGTTTTCAGCTTTCTTTGACAAACACAGGAGAAGTTATAAATCAGAAACATGGACTCTCCATGATTTCAGTCGTCATGTCCTCATATTTCTTCAGACCTGAAAAACCTGAGTGTGTTTCAGGTGACATGACTTTTGTCTTAACCTAACTCTGGAGAGCCTGTGTTCGAACGTCCCCATATTGCTGTTCCACAGAACTGAACAGTGTTAACTTTCTATAGTGTGGTATATTCATCCCAAACTCTCCCGTGAGCAATGTTCAATGATAATTAATGTTTATTCATTTCTTAACTGGTCAGAATGAAGAACGCTGAATATTTTGACACCGTAATGTTATGTTCCAGACACCAAGTGACCTGACTGAACCCTCTGGAGACCATGAATGGAATGAGAGATCCACTTCATTCTTACAACAGGTTACTACTTCTTATCATGATATACTAGGTTTGAGTTTTCAGCTTTCTTTGACAAACACAGGAGAAGTTATAAGTCAGAAACATAGACTCTCCATAATTTCAGTCGTCATGTCCTCATATTTCTTCAGACCTGAAAAACCTGAGTGTGTTTCAGGTGACATGACTTTTGTCTTAACCTAACTCTGGAGAGCCTGTGTTCGAATGTCCCCATATTGCTGTTCCACAGAACTGAACAGTGTTAACTTTCTATAGTGTGGTATATTCATCCCAAACTCTCCCGTGAGCAATGTTCAATGATAATTAATATTTATTCATTTCTTAACTGGTCAGAATGAAGAATGCTGAATATTTTGACACCGTGATGTTATGTTGCAGACACCAAGTGACCTGACTGAACCCTCTGGAGACCATGAATGGAGTGAGAGATCCACTTCATTCTTACAACAGGTTACTACTTCTTATCATGATATACTAAGTTTGAGTTTTCAGCTTTCTTTGACAAACACAGGAGAAGTTATAAGTCAGAAACATAGACTCTCCATGATTTCAGTCGTCATGTCCTCATATTTCTTCAGACCTGAAAAACCTGAGTGTGTTTCAGGTGACATGACTTTTGTCTTAACCTAACTCTGGAGAGCCTGTGTTCGAATGTCCCCATATTGCTGTTCCACAGAACTGAACAGTGTTAACTTTCTATAGTGTGGTATATTCATCCCAAACTCTCCCGTGAGCAATGTTCAATGATAATTAATATTTATTCATTTCTTAACTGGTCAGAATGAAGAATGCTGAATATTTTGACACCGTGATGTTATGTTGCAGACACCAAGTGACCTGACTGAACCCTCTGGAGACCATGAATGGAGTGAGAGATCCACTTCATTCTTACAACAGGTTACTACTTCTTATCGTGATATACTAGGTTTGAGTTTTCAGCTTTCTTTGACAAACACAGGAGAAGTTATAAGTCAGAAACATAGACTCTCCATGATTTCAGTCGTCATGTCCTCATATTTCTTCATACCTGAAAAACCTGAGTGTGTTTCAGGTGACATGACTTTTGTCTTAACCTAACTCTGGAGAGCCTGTGTTCGAATGTCCCCATATTGCTGTTCCACAGAACTGAACAGTGTTAACTTTCTATAGTGTGGTATATTCATCCCAAACTCTCCCGTGAGCAATGTTCAATGATAATTAATATGTATTCATTTCTTAACTGGTCAGAATGAAGAATGCTGAAACTTTTGACACCGTAATGTTGTTATGTTGCAGACATCAAGTGACAGGTACCTGACTGAACCCTCTGGAAACCAAGAATGGAGTGAGAGATCCACTTCATCCTTACAACAGGTTACTATTTCTTATCATGATATACTAGGTTTGAGTTTTCAGCTTTCTTTGACAAACACAGGAGAAGTTATAAATCAGAAACATGGACTCTCCATGATTTCAGTCGTCATGTCCTCATATTTCTTGAGACCTGAAAAACCTGAGTGTGTTTCAGGTGACATGACTTTTGTCTTAACCTAAATCTGGAGAGCCTGTGTTCGAATGTCCCCATATTGCTGTTCCACAGAACTGAACAGTGTTAACTTTCTATAGTGTGGTATATTCATCCCAAACTCTCCCGTGAGCAATGTTCAATGATAATTAATATTTATTCATTTCTTAACTGGTCAAAATGAAGAATGCTGAATATTTTGACACCGTAATGTTATGTTGCAGACACCAAGTGACCTGACTGAACCCTCTGGAGACCATGAATGGAATGATAGATACACTTCATCCTTACAACAGGTTACTACTTCTTGTCATGATATACTAGGTTTGAGTTTTCAGCTTTCTTTGACAAACACAGAAGAAGTTATAAATCAGAAACATCGACTCTCCATGATTTCAGTCGTCATGTCCTCATATTTCTTTAGACCTGAAAAACCGGAGTGTGTTTCAGGTGATATGATTTTTGTCTGGACTTAACTCTGGAGAGCCTGTGTTCGAATGTCCCCATATTGCTGTTACACAGAGCTGAACAGTGTTAACTTTCTATAGTGTCTTATATTAATCCCAAACCCTCCTGTGAGCGATGTTCAATGAATAACAATGTTTATTCATTTATTAACTAATCAGGATGAATAAATTTGAATATTTCTGACACTGCACTGTTGCTATGTTGCAGACACCAAGTGTTCCGATCCTGATGAAACCTTTTGAAGATCAAGAAAGGAGTGGAAGATCCACTTCTTCCTTACAACAGGTTACTACGTCTTATCATTATATACTAGGTTTGAGTTTTCAGCTTTCTTTGACAAACACAGGAGAAGTTATAAATCAGAAACATGGACTCTCCATGATTTCAGTCGTCATGTCCTCATATTTCTTCAGACCTGAAAAACCTGAGTGTGTTTCAGGTGACATGACTTTTGTCTTAACCTAACTCTGGAGAGCCTGTGTTCGAATGTCCCCATATTGCTGTTCCACAGAACTGAACAGTGTTAACTTTCTATAGTGTGGTATATTCATCCCAAACTCTCCCGTGAGCAATGTTCAATGATAATTAATGTTTATTCATTTCTTAACTGGTCAAAATGAAAAATGCTGAGTATTTTGACACCGTAATGTTATGTTGCAGACACCAAGTGACCTGACTGAACCCTCTGGAGAACAAGAATGGAGTGAGAGATCCACTTCATCCTTACAACAGGTTACTACTTCTTATCATGATATACTAGGTTTGAGTTTTCAGCTTTCTTTGACAAACACAGGAGAAGTTATAAATCAGAAACATGGACTCTCCATGATTTCAGTCGTCATGTCCTCATATTTCTTGAGACCTGAAAAACCTGAGTGTGTTTCAGGTGACATGACTTTTGTCTTAACCTAACTCTGGAGAGCCTGTGTTCGAATGTCCCCATATTGCTGTTCCACAGAACTGAACAGTGTTAACTTTCTATAGTGTGGTATATTCATCCCAAACTCTCCCGTGAGCAATGTTCAATGATAATTAATAGTTATTCATTTCTTAACTGGTCAGAATGAAGAATGCTGAATATTTTGACACCGTAATGTTATGTTGCAGACACCAATTGACCTGACTGAACCCTCTGGAGACCATGAATGGAGTGAGAGATCCACTTAATTCTTACAACAGGTTACTACTTCTTATCATGATATACTAGGTTTGAATTTTCAGCTTTCTTTGACAAACACAGGAGAAGTTATAAGTCAGAAACATAGACTCTCCATAATTTCAGTCGTCATGTCCTCATATTTCTTCAGACCTGAAAAACCTGAGTGTGTTTCAAGTGACATGACTTTTGTCTTAACCTAACTCTGGAGAGCCTGTGTTCGAATATCCCCATATTGCTGTTCCACAGAACTGAACAGTGTTAACTTTCTATAGTGTGGTATATTCATCCCAAACTCTCCCGTGAGCAATGTTCAATGATAATTAATATTTATTCATTTCTTAACTGGTCAGAATGAAGAATGCTGAATATTTTGACACCGTAATGTTATGTTGCAGACACCAAGTGACCTGACTGAACCCTCTGGAGACCATGAATGGAGTGAGAGATCCACTTCATTCTTACAACAGGTTACTACTTCTTATCATGATATACTAAGTTTGAGTTTTCAGCTTTCTTTGACAAACACAGGAGAAGTTATAAGTCAGAAACATAGACTCTCCATGATTTCAGTCGTCATGTCCTCATATTTCTTCAGACCTGAAAAACCTGAGTGTGTTTCAGGTGACATGACTTTTGTCTTAACCTAACTCTGGAGAGCCTGTGTTCGAATGTCCCCATATTGCTGTTCCACAGAACTGAACAGTGTTAACTTTCTATAGTGTGGTATATTCATCCCAAACTCTCCCGTGAGCAATGTTCAATGATAATTAATATTTATTCATTTCTTAACTGGTCAGAATGAAGAATGCTGAATATTTTGACACCGTAATGTTATGTTGCAGACACCAAGTGACCTGACTGAACCCTCTGGAGACCATGAATGGAGTGAGAGATCCACTTCATTCTTACAACAGGTTACTACTTCTTATCATGATATACTAAGTTTGAGTTTTCAGCTTTCTTTGACAAACACAGGAGAAGTTATAAGTCAGAAACATAGACTCTCCATGATTTCAGTCGTCATGTCCTCATATTTCTTCAGACCTGAAAAACCTGAGTGTGTTTCAGGTGACATGACTTTTGTCTTAACCTAACTCTGGAGAGCCTGTGTTCGAATGTCCCCATATTGCTGTTCCACAGAACTGAACAGTGTTAACTTTCTATAGTGTGGTATATTCATCCCAAACTCTCCCGTGAGCAATGTTCAATGATAATTAATATTTATTCATTTCTTAACTGGTCAGAATGAAGAATGCTGAATATTTTGACACCGTAATGTTATGTTGCAGACACCAAGTGACCTGACTGAACCCTCTGGAGACCATGAATGGAGTGAGAGATCCACTTCATTCTTACAACAGGTTACTACTTCTTATCATGATATACTAGGTTTGAGTTTTCAGCTTTCTTTGACAAACACAGGAGAAGTTATAAGTCAGAAACATAGACTCTCCATGATTTCAGTCGTCATGTCCTCATATTTCTTCAGACCTGAAAAACCTGAGTGTGTTTCAGGTGACATGACTTTTGTCTTAACCTAACTCTGGAGAGCCTGTGTTCGAATGTCCCCATATTGCTGTTCCACAGAACTGAACAGTGTTAACTTTCTATAGTGTGGTATATTCATCCCAAACTCTCCCGTGAGCAATGTTCAATGATAATTAATGTTTATTCATTTCTTAACTGGTCAGAATGAAGAATGCTGAATATTTTGACACCGTAATGTTATGTTCCAGACACCAAGTGACCTGACTAAACCCTCTGGAGACCATGAATGGAATGAGAGATAAATTCTCAAAATTCTCATTATTTCCTGGAATATCTTATTTTGATTATTTTATTTTTCCATTTTTAATAAATAATGCCTTCTTTTACAGGTGGGAATAAGAGACGCACGTGGACAGATTATGAAGTGAAGGCTGTTGAGCGACATATGTTTGATTTCATAACAAGCCATAAAGTTTCAGGTAAAACGAGCTGTGAGTCCTGTCTCCACGCAGAGCCAGCAGCTCTGAACGACAGAGACTGGGTGTCCATCAAAAACTACATCCACAACAGGATATAACTGCATTAAAAAGGGAAATGAATGGCTAGTCCATTGAAATGCGAGCACGTCTGGGTACATTTCAGTTCAAGTTAACTAAAGCAATAGCAATGGTGCATTTAGGGTGGGATGGTCAATTATGGATTTCATATTTGTTGTTGGATACTGTGTTTCACGTTTGTTGTTTCATGATCTTCAAGAGCAATTTGGAAAATCCTTGAAGATGTATGAACATGTAAATTATACTGTATATCAGGCATGTTCCGATCTGGGCCTGGAGAGCCACTGTCGTGCCTGTTTTCCAGCTCTCCCGGCTGCATCACACCTGTTTCAGATGATCAGTTCATCAGTCAGCTCTGATGCAGCATTAGAACATCCTGGGAGAGCTGGAAAACAAAAAGACAGCGGCCCTTGAGGACCGACCTTGGACACTCCTGCTGTATATAAACGTACGTACGATATACAAACTTCTCACAAAAGATAGGCTTATTAGGTTTGAGGTGATATTTTGGAAAAACCCTAAAACATTTGAATTCATCCTATTTCAAGAATTTCAATACTTTTTGAAAAGTTGCTTTTGTCTAACGGTAGCTAAAGAAGTTGCTACACACATGGCACAATATATGGCCAGATTCATTAAAAATTCTTCATCGCAGTATTCACATTTTGACATAATCTTCTTCAGTTCAAACAACCCTCATCTATTGCAGTGCTTTGTGTCATGGAGAGGAGGTGGCATGTTTTCTGTGTTCATAATTTCATATTGTCAGCAATTAAAAAATAAGAAAGTGGACTGACCACATATTTAACCGTCTCTTCTTCTTCACAGCTTATTTTACTATCTTGTATTATTAATGTGAATATTTGAGGGATGACGGGTATAACGACTGTTTGGCACATTCGCCTCACAGTTCAGCAATTGATATTTGAATGTTTGAATCTGGGCATCCTTCCTTTGTAGAGTTCTCCCCATGCCTGAGCATGACAATTGGACACATGTGCCTAACATATACTGTTGGTATGTAACATGAGTCAATTTAAAAATACACACTTTACTCTTAGCTGGTCTTCATAAGTCATATATACTTGAAAATGATGTGTATCCAGGGGGCTCAAAATTCACAAAAACATGAAATGGTAGTGTGTTTGAGGTGACTGTCTCCATAATACACAAAAACCTGTCAATGTCCTCATATGTAGTAGTTTTGTCATAAATCAAAAAAAAATTACGTCCTAGCCAAAATCTGAGTAGATGGCTGTCTTCCTGATTTTTTTTCATGGTTACCATATTTTTTTGGAGCCTGTAGGACCACGGGAAAGGCATGTACCCATATGTCGGGTGAACAAACGGACGTCCTGAAAATGCACCAAAACACGTATGTGTGTGTGTGTGTGTGTGTGTGTGTGTGTGTGTGTGTGAGTGCGTGCGTGCGTGCGTGCGTGTGTGTGTTTACATACTTAGGCTTCTCCTGTACAATGGACGTTTTTAAATAATACTACGTATCAGGTCGTAATATGATCACACAACACTTTATTGGCACAAGAAGGAGTCTCAATTGCCTCTCATGCACAGCGCTGCAGTAGGGCGAGTTGGGCCCAAACCGATAGTGAACATCCGGGATATCAAAAATGGTAACACGAGCAAAAAAAAAAAAAAATTCTCCCTGATCCTCTCATTTTAGGGGTGTTCACACGGCACACATTTGCTCCGGTGCTGCACCGATGTATTTTGTTGTGATATATCTTACATCCGGGGCAAATTTTGTGGAGCGTTCACGTACAAAGTCGCCGAGCGTGTTCACGCCAGTGCAGCCCCCGATACAGCCCCACATGCGTTCACACGGCAAACAAAGAGCTGTCGTGTTGGTTCTTTTTAAAACTCAAGCAACTACTTTACAACTCAACTCAACTCAACTGTATTTATAGAGCACTTTTAAACAGTAAAAACAAGAACAAATTTAAGTCATTCTGAGTCAAATGCCAAAGAATACAAGTGAGCTTTGAGGAGGGTTTTGAAGATCGGCAGCGAGGTACAGGGGAGGTACAGGCACGTCCTCCTTCTACCTTCTGCTCGAGAGGCGTTCAATGACCGCCCCCGAAAACGTAAATCAACAATGACTTCAATGACACTCAGAAAAGCAAACATAATGCGCCAAACAGAAAATCAAGAGAGGCAATAACAAAATAAATAATACGGGGGGGTTGTGAACACACAACAGAGGAACAAACTACACAAACAACTCCGAGACAGAGCACGAAAGCAACGCATTCTAGCCGCATGTAATCAACTCTTCCCATGCATAGCGAGGCTACTCCCCCCGCAAACGAGCATTTGCTCCGGAGCAAATTTTTAAATCACCTCCCTGAGGTGGGTTAAATTTGCTCCGGAGGAAGCTGTTTTCAGGGGCTACAGCAGTGTAACTTTGCACGTGTGAACGCTCTACTGGGGTAGCCCCGGCGCAGCACCGGAGAAAATGTTGCCATGCGAGCACACCTTCTGTCTGCTATACTGGTGACATTTTGTGAGCTGGTTTGCACCTCTCGTTCAAACTATTTATTGCAAGGCACAAAATCAGCCATCACAAGTCCTCTCAGGTTTAATTCATTACATTGCTCATGCTAAATTAATCTTTTTGCGTATAATCCCCCATTACTCGCCTAAATAAAATGCACTTGGCAGAAGCAATTATTGGTGCGACTGGTTAGTTGATCGGCTTGTCGTTTTTGCAAGATCAATCAGTTTGCACCCGGTCTTGCATGTGCACACTTTTAGACAATGATTACCCTACATGCTACCAAAAAAAACCCAAAAAGGAGTTGATCGGGAGTACCAATTTGGTAGTGGTGTCAATTGGTCACTGGCTTGATGCAAAGGTTTATCAATCTTTAAAAACAATTTATACTCTAAGTATATGACTATAAAATATTTTTATAATCCCTTATATTTCAAATACTGTATGTTATCTAATTTCTCTCTGCAGCAAAAATAAAATAATTGCTCTCACTGTTCCGATACTTTTGAAAGGGATGCTGCATGATCCGAAAGTTAATTGGTATACAAATTATGTGCTATTGTTACCAAGGTGTACCATCAACGGTATAAAACAAGTTCATTTCTGAGAACCATCCTAGAGACTTAGATTGACTTAGATTTGTTTTCAAATTGCCTACATTTGTCACCTCCACTTTTGTAAAACCCATTTGTTTTTTTTGTAAAAATGAAAGGTGTGATGATTGATTGGAAGGAACTACGACTTTGTAAGAATATTATACATAGAAAGAACTAAACCCGTACAATGGTCTCTGTTTTAGTTTGCATGCATTCATGAGTTTATGCCCATGCACGTAGTTATGAATATGTACAGGCATTTGTGTTTGCTAATTACGGCATATGTGCATGTTTATATGTCAATCTGTGAGCTAAACAGCCAGATTGAGGGGCATCGGGTGCCATCTGAGGATGAGAAAGGGTAGGCGTTGGGTAAGGAATGTGTTCTCTACTAACCGCTACACACTTTCCCTGTGTGGGTGTGCAAGTGGCAGCCTGGGTCATGGAGGGAGCATAGTGGCAGCCCGTCAGTAGGAGTGACACCTGTTCACCACTGCTCACCACTTCATCTTTACAGCTGCTCTCGGACCGCTGCCTCAGCCTTTTTCTCTTTTCCTTGTTCACTGCCCTCCTTCGTCCCCTCCTCCCAGAATGCGGCACAGAGGTGAAGCTCGTCAGCTGAGGTAGCGGTGAATAAAACAGGTCCAGATGTTCTTTCATGCGGAAAGTCAGTAGGATTCTTGTCAAGACAAAAAACACTGACAACTAACATCAACATATTGCCTCGGTGACACGAGGACTGCTGTTAAGTGAGGTGACTGGTACAGGTGGTTTGTGTAACGCAGCCCATATAAGCAATGCACACTGACCAACTTAAATTAGTGCAGGTAAGAATAAACCAAATGTGTGCCGCACTACACTCACATTGAGCTGTAGCAGTAAGTATTCCAAGTACCCTTTCGGGAACAGGTTACTAAATCATGATTACACCTAACAGTAACTAAGTGTAACTTTATATACAAGTACACATACAAGAGCTGTACAAACATTTGTCATTTCAAATAGTTGATCTGATTGTATTCTTGTTACTTCCTATAGGAAAGCAACAATTTGGAATGCAACTATTCCAGGGTCTCGACAAACGATAGGTTTGTCGAAATCCAATCCTATGGGAGACAACAGTTAAGATTGTGTATACTCGTAAGTCCCTCACTGCATTATATTCACTTTTGAGTGAATGTTTCCAAGCATGAACACGGAGATTGAGGACGAAAGCCTTGGAAAATGCTTTTTGGTAAACATGGATTGGGTCTTGGTTAACCTATCAACCCTCTCATGATCTAGAAAGGTGGCCTTAAACTGCTGCAGGCTGCTTCAGATGAGGATCAGAGAGAGGAACTGTTCTCAGTCAATAAGCTTAGAACATCAGGGACTATTGATTAGAGTGGACAGTGGAGCTAGCACTGCACTAATTGTTTCTTTACTAGCCTGTGGCAAAGACAACAGTCATGGGCTGGAAGTCATGAATCTTACATCTGTTTTTTTGTGAAAGCGTCAGGAGTTAATCGCCTTTGATTACCAAGGTGATAGTGTGTGTGTGTGTGTGTGTTTGTGTGTGTGTGTGTTTTGATGGGTGGAGGGGGGTGCTACCTTTTGATATGAAGCAATGTATTAGGCTCACTGAGCAAACGTGGGTGCTGTCATTCAGTTCCCCTGAGTGGTTGTCAGAGGCTTCAATTACATAGTCCGCTAAGTTTTAACTCAATTTCAGTTGCTGTTCCAGCCATAGATCCCACACAAGTTCCTCGTATGAAATCCTTTAACTCTTTCTTTCCGTCATGGTCTGATTTGATATGTATTCTCTACAGTTCACTGTGCTGTGTTGAATGTCTGTTTTTTTCCCTCCATGGATCGTGCTCACTTGCACAAGTGTATCCTACCCTGCCAAGATTTGTTTTGCTTTTTTCTGGGCTTCATAGGTAGAGGTCTTATGCCTTTCTGCTATTCTAACCCCACTGCAGAGTGTGTGTGTGTGTGTGTGTGTGTGTGTGTGTGTGTGTGTGTGTGTGTGTGTGTGTGTGTGTGTGTGTGTGTGTGTGTGTGTGTGTGTGTGTGTGTGTGTGTGTGCGTGTGTGTGTGTGTGCGTGTGTGTGTGCGTGTGTGTGTGTGCGCGTGTGTATGCGTATGCGTGCGCGCTTGCGTGCGTCTGTGTGCAGAGTTTGTTTGTGACCAACTGTCAGAGCGGCCAGCCAGTTGTGATGAAAGACACTTGGACCTTCCCATCCATTTCACATTTGCTCCAATCAATTATTCAACAGGACACCCAATTAAAAATGAGGGAGAGCGGTCAGGGCCTTGCCCCCGAAAGGCCGCCACTCGACAACTCCTTCTGTGAATAATTGGTGCAATTAATTTAGCATTGAGCAATAGAGTAGTTCTCACTCTCTGTCTTTCTGTCTCTCTCCAAATGTTATGCAAAACCTCTGAAACCCAGTAGGCATTACAGACACATCGCAAAAACACAGTCTTGTTGAGATGTGAACTATTCTTGAAAATGATCGTGAACTATCCTAGAAGATGCAGGTGAGTGATTTTATGCAAATACGGAGCCTCTCTTCTCGAGAACGTACTAGCATTACAAGGAAGGGTACCTGTTTATGATTAAAAAAAATAATAATAAAAACATGTTACCTTCATATTTACCTTCTTATTTTTAGGGAAATATGCAATTGCTCTAACCTCCAAATCAATTTTAAATCATAGAACGTGTAGTTCTTGTGAAAATGGAATCTTGTTCACCATGTTTGTGGTGTGAATCACTTTAGGGTTTGTGCAGTTTTCCCAGGAATAATCCATCTTCAACATGATACAGTGGTACAGTGGTGTTTTTGCAGGCTTTACTATTTTATTCTACCTCGATTATTTCACTAAATCATTATCGGGAGCTCCAGATAGCCTCTTACATTCACACACAACAACAACACAGCAGGTCCGTCAGAGATTGAGACACACCTTCAGCAGGAAGAGAAATTTGGCCAGGTCACACCAGCAGTAAACACAGCCATACAAAGGCATTATTTCCTTCATTCTCTCCATTTCTCCCTTGTCCCTTTAATTAGACTTAAAGTACATTTGCCCATGCCCTCACAAAGCCTTTACCGGGCTGGTACTACCATGTACTGTAATGAGAACATTGTCTACTGAGGCACAAGAGCTTCAATTTATACAATCATACAAACAGCAGACTTATGATGGACTGAATAATCCCCCCCCCCACCCCCGCCCCGACACACACACCCAAACCCCGCCCACGTCTTCCCTCAACTAGCCTCTCCCCTGTCACCCTATCTTTATTGATCATTCTCTTCCTTGTTCCTGCTCTGTCCCACCTTCCTCCACAAACAACCCCCACCCACCTCTTTTGATAGCCAGATTGACAGATGAGTAATTCTACTGTCAGTTCTGACTGACACATGGTAATGTGAAGACGTTTGAGAGCAGCAATACAACACAAAATAATTTCCAATTTACCGCTCATCAAAAGCACTCATACAAAAAGAGAGAGAAAGCGAGAGAGCTTAGAGAAAGAAGGAAGGGGGTGAGGCGAAGGTGAGGGGGAAACACAAAAGTGGATTTATGGCTTCAATTACTGATATTTCACATTTAGTTTAAAGCGACATGTTTTTGTAATGTGACAGGCTTCAGTGAATTTGAAAACCTCTTCAGACCTCTCCGCTCTTCCTCTAGCCCCCCACATTCGCTGTACAGATAATGAAAAGGGGAATCAAGAAGGTGGATGATGGGTGGAGGTTGTGGAGAGAGAGAAAGAGTGATAGCTGTGCCTCCTGAGCTGCTTTGAAAAGACCAACTGTGTATGTTTATTTGTAGGACTTGCAACTCACCACATTTACTGGGCATGCTTGTAGTCCTGCACCACCTTTTCCATGGAGTTTACGAGAAAGGCGTTATGCTTTTGGCAGCAACACCGTCTCTGCATGTGTACATTGTACGAGTACATACATTGCTCTGCTATGTAGTCCGCATGTGCAAACGTAACTTCATTGGTTCACTTCAATGTCTCTAAATATACTGCCTTGGCGATAGCAGAAGTTTTCATCTAAACTATGCCGAAATTATGTAAACAGGTAGGAGTCACCTCCCACAGCATCAGGCAGGCAGCCCATACATTGTGTACCCAAGCATTTTCCATAATTGTTTTCTGCACTTGTTCTCACCTCACAGCCTGTCCCCCTACACAACCATTTGGATGTCAAAGTAGAGAGTGATACAACACGTTGGTGAAAAAGCATCCTTGTTTGGGGAGCCTTCTGGAGTGAGAGAAAAATACCACCTTCGTGCCACAGCAACAAGAAAGTTGAGACAGAAAGTACACGATACGATACGACACAGAAAGTACACGATACAGTAAAAGTAACTGGAATCTGCAATCATGTCACCCATTGAACCAGCAGAGGCAACGGGCGGAAATACGCATTGAGAAAATCAAATACAATTGGAAACAATTCTCCCTCTTTAACTCCATCTCATCTTTGACTGCTTCTCTGTCTCCAAATAGACCACTTGCAGATCTCCAGGTCGTGCGGTACATTATGGGTAACTCGGACTCTCTTTGGCTACCAACTACAGTATTTCCTTTAGAATAAGTGTCAAGCAGCGTAAAAATCTGTGATTTGGACCATTTCAACCGTTGAATGCTTTGTTATTTCAATCTGTGTTGTTTAATACCCCTTTATATTCCAACGGTTAAGATTAATTACGTTTTTGCTGACATTTTGCTCAATGAGTGCAGCGAGGGGGATGTGTGTGGAACGCCAGGACATGAGGATGACACATTAAGACATTTGTGGTGTTTGCTCAGCCTAACTCTGCCAGCAAAAAACAAATAAGCTGAATAAATGTGTTGTTTTGCTCACATGAGTACTGAATAGATGTTTGCTAATCATAAAATGGCACCATTATTATCTTTGTAAAGGCTGAATTTTGAAACAGTGCTAGGGCTGGTGATGTTTTCATTTCAGTAGTACTGTTATGCTGATGTCAGACTGCACAACAGTAGCCTGATTTTGAGCCGGCAGACAAAAGTGTCTCATGGCTGATTTTTAGTTGTCTTGATGCATCGTAACCCATGTAGTGTAGCATACCGTTTTTTCACAACTATTCGACGCGCCGTACTAATGGCCGCAGTCTCATTAATGGGTGACATTACTGTATTTTACACATACACAGGACGCACCGTACCAATGGGCGCAGTTTTACAGTGGTAAAACATACGCCAGCTTAAACATACGGCATGCATGCGCGCACTCTAACACGTTAGCTTGAAGCATACGGTAGCATGCCAAGACATACAGATAAGCTAAAAACACGTTTTTAAAAAGGCAACGAAAGCAGAACTGAGTTCGGGTGTATTTTATTTAGCCATCGTACAATGTTCTCACGTTTTTCGATCAATCATCACCCAGAAATCCATCAAAGTCCTCATCCTCTGTATCAGAAGCAGAGGACTGCACATCTCAGTTGTCATTGAATGCATCACATGCTAGTGTGAGTTGCTACGCATTGCCGAGCGGAAAGAAGGAGTAGCAACAGCAAAGTCAACACTTCTCTCGTGTGAAGCTTTCCCACATTTGAAAGTAAAGAACAGAGCGAAACATGGTGGCAGCGCGTGTGTGTGTAGAAAGAATTGAACAATTGTGCAAGTACCGTAATCCATCAAAAACGCCGCGTTCCCTCTCGTTGTTGCGTATTGTGGCGTAACTCGCCAAGCGCTGCCTCTCACTCTTTGTTTGCCACCGATCATCCATTGTTCCCATGCCGTTCGCAACTTTACTTTGAACGCCCGGTTGATGCCAATGTCCAGCGGTTGGAGTTCTTTAGTCAAGCCTCCGGGAATAACGGCAAGCTCAGAGTTCATTTGCTTGACTTGTTTTTTCACTGCTGCTGTGAGATGGGCACGCATGCCAAAAGCATGACCGGTGAAGTTAAGTTTGAACTGAGCTTCGTAGGCGTGTCTTTTTGTCGAATTTATTTTCAGGGGTTCTTAGAAACCAAAACCGGAGTTGTTTTGCAACAATGCACATTGCCACACTCTATACAAGTGTTGGTACTGGCTTGAGGCGTCCCTTTAGCCTTCCACTTACACGCCCACCTTTCACCATTGGCGGACTTGCTTGCCTGTCCTCTCTCTCCCTCTCTCTCTTTCTCTCTCTCCCTCTCCCGCTCCATATATGTATATATACACGCCCACCCTTCCCTGATTGGCCGACTTGAACTAAAGGAAAGTATTGGAAAGTATACGTGGCATTTCAACTCATGCTACGTTTGCTAACTGTAAAGCTAGTAGCTGATTAGCAAACTTGGTGTTCTTAAACAAATTTGTTACCTCAAGTTCTTTTTGGAGAACTGGCCTCTGTGCACCATCCAGAAATGAACAGGTCCTTATATTTATTTCAGATTTTTATTTTTTTGCCTTTGTCGACATGACTACAGCTGCTCGTCCCGCCTCCCTAAAAGACCTGTGCCGACGGACTGAATCTTGACAAAAGCACACAATGATTGGGCAGGGCCTGGAATTATATTTATCTGGTAGTCTGACCATTGTGAACGACAAAAAGAGTTGTGCAGTTTCACAATGTATCAGAATGGGAGCAACCAGTTTGCTTCTTGATCAGGATGCCGAACATGGTATCGAACCTCCAACTGCTGCGCTTCTGTCTCTCCTTCAATCCACTTAATGGTTATTAACATTTAATTCATAAATATCAGCTGCAAAATATAAATTACCGGTAAACAAATCCTAGGACTAAACCTTAGCCAGTACAGTCACCTTCAATGTCATTTTCTTGAGCGTTCTGTAACTGTAGAAACATGAATTTGTCATTGGTGGGTGACTCAAAAACAAGAAAAGTGTAGAAAGGTTTTTATGTATGCATGTGTGATTCCACGTGAGTTTTCTAGTTCTGGACCGTGACACTTTATCCGTCCTCTATTAAAATCCCTGAATCCAAACTTGTGGTATTCAATCATTTTGATTAAAAGCCGCAGTCTCTAACAGAGGTGTTGAGAGTGGAGCTGCACGGTGGCCCACCACGTTTGAGAATTCATATATTTTCATAAACTTTTAACAATGTCAATGAGACACGTCTTCAATCTTTGGCTGTGCGACGGCAGGGCATTCAATCTTTCTTTAGCTTTTCGACAGAAAATTTGAATACCAGTGCAGTGTTATTAATGTGACAGTTCATATGGAGAGTTTCATGGGGGGATTTTGTGCAGCTTTTTTTTATTATTAGTTTAGGAGACACGTAGCAGAGAGAAACGAAATAAGACGAAACGCTCTGTTAGGTCAAACACATCTAGCGGGCCCTTCTGCATTCCTAGATGTGACTTTAACATGTTAATTTTGCATGCCTAATTAACAGCACTAACTAACCAACAACATTCATTTCTGCTGCTTTAGTATATGAGAGTGAATACATTCTTTGCATTTATTCATTTATCATTCTGTATTTCATTGCCTTTAACTCTCTCTCTCTTCTCTCTCTCTCTCTCTCTCTCTCTCTCTCTCTCTCTCTCTCTCTCTCTCTCTTACTGTCACTCATCCCCTCTATCAGTCGTCAATTGTCAGTCAATACTCTTTTTCATTTTACTTGATTGTTTTAATCGGTTGTGCTTCAGTAGGAATTTGCCAAACCTCTGAGTAGATTGAGCAGGATGACTTAAATCATGTTTGTATTGAAAGAAGGTTAAATTTAGCTCGCTCCTGTGTCGTTGGTCTTATTGCCCTTGATGCTATAAAGAGCCAACCCTGGCTAATGTGAACTGGTTTGTCAATGATAAATCATTGTGTATCTTACATGAACGCTTACCGGCTACATAATCCATAACAGTGTTATATTGAGTGTCTGATGCCTTTGACGCATCTTTGGTGTCATGGGTGGTGCCATACAGGCGCCTTTGAATGAGGCTGGTTGCCATTCGCACAGCAGGGCTTTATTACCATTCTTTAGTTACATGCCATAATAGCACAAAGGTATTTAATCAGCATTAACTTCACTACTGTAGATATATCCATCTGTCAATATGCAAATGCCGTCAAATGAATGTGTCTGTTATGGTCTGTTGGAATGTTCATGTGTAAGTGGTGTTTTTTTTTTTTTTTTAACCCACTATGGAAAAAAAGTCTTTGGACACGGAACAATGGCCTTCTTCAGACTGCCAGACAAAATCCGAGTTTGAGCCCATCCAATTTGAAACTGCTTGTCTCGTTTGTAGTCTGAGCAGTCACAAAGCACTTTAAAATCCGATTCGTGTGAGACAGATTGAAACTAAATTCGGGAGGAAGTATCACATCACATTTGGACATCTCAGTCTAAACATGGGCCCAATCCCATTTGGACACATGCTAAAAACTGTGTGGACAGTCAGCCTTAAAAATCGGATTTGTGCAGGAATCAAATTGGAATTAGATATGTCTGTCTGCTGTCTGAACGAAGCCATATTTAATCAGAAGTTAGGTTAGTGTATAATAATAATGACAGCTGTTTGCTGGCCTTTGCCTTTTAAAGACAATTGCAGGCAAATCACAAACTGCATATCATCAAAATGAATCATGTCATAGACTAATTTTGACCTATATTATCCATAAAACAGTGATGGGTGTGGATTTTGATGGCATAGGAAGATGGTTTGGACCTTTGCATCTTTGGCAGGCAAACAATACAACGTGAAGTCTGCTTTTTGCCCACAGTGAGCTGGCTAGGCGCCTGCTTTCTCGTGACCGTAAACATTCTAGGCAATTGAATGAATGGATGTTTGCCAAAAAGTCTCAACAAAAACCTCCAAAACCATCCATCCATCCATCCATTCATCCATCCATCCAATTTCTAAGCCGACATGGGTCGTAGTGCATTCTGGGGCCTATCCCAGCCGTCTTCGGGCAGTAGGCAAGGGACACCCTTAACCGGTTGCCAGCCAATCGCAGGGCACACATAGACGAACAATCATTTGCGCTCACAATCACATGGAGGGACAGTTTGGAATGGAATGAAACCTGCACCTCTGCGCTGTGAGGCAGTCGTGCTAACCAGTTGACAGCCTTGCCGACCCCCTCCAAAATCTTGAAGGGAAATTTTATGCAAACCAAAGGAAAACTCCATATTTTCGTTATCTGTTGGAGTAGCAATTAGATTTCCCTCCTGCTTTTTTTTTTTTTTTGGTTTTGTTTTTTGTTTTTTTTTGTCGGTGATGGTTGACTTTGGGACCCTCCCATGCTCTGACTTGAGTTTATTCCACCCTCTGCTGCGTATCACCGCCTCGTTGTCAGGAGGATGGATGGAGTCTGTCCCACCCAGTGAAAACATGGCCAGGCAATCAATGGTAACCCGCTGGATAACGGATAGATACAGACGCCCCGCATACCCTTTTGGGGATTTAAAAATGGGGCTTTGAGTCTGTCTTTGTCCATTTTGTGTGTGTGTGTGTGTTTGAATGTGTGTGTTGTGTTTCACAAGTAAGATTGTATGAGCTGTTGTAGCCATGGCACTGTTCTAGTACCTGCTGGCAGCCCAGTAATGATGCAAACTGATGATGTTAATAAGATGAGCCCCCCTCCCCTTGGCTGCAGGATAGACACGCTTGCCCTGTCATCGTACACAGATGTGCATCCACAAATATGAAGACAAAAGAACAAAGTGTACAAATAAGCCCCTTGCAACTTTTTGTCTTGTATTGCACTTAAGCCTTTTTATTTATTGAAAAAGAGAAGGCAGCTGAAATGACAAACGACATCCTGATCTTTACGAAGACATAGAAATAATGGAAGTATGCGGTTGTGCATGCTGTGAAAATCTGCTGTAAGGTAGAAAGGCGGATTTACAACGTGCGGTAAAGCAAGGTCTACATGGATGTATTATTATTATTCTTGCTCTTTTTATTTAACAGATACAAATCAGTAATTGGTGGTTGATGTATGAATTTCGCCTCAGGTGCACATATGTACTTTACTTACCAGTACCCATGTATGTGGATATTCTTTTTTTATCTGTTTGAGCGCTGTGGCTTCACAGCAATCTTTTCTTCACATCCCAAATGCTTAATCTGGCCTCTCTGTCACAATGTTCCGCTTTTATTTCGGCTGGCAGTAAACAATGCTCGTTCCTTTATTTCTCCTTCCACGTTGTTTGTTGTAAAACTGAAACAGTATGAAAATTTCGGAATTGTGTTTAAAAAAAATTGAAACACACTTTTCACTATTATCACAATTTTAATAAAATGTTGACATGCAACAAAGGAAACAACAACCGTAAAAAGTCCCAACCAAAATGAATTTGACCCCATAGAGTGTAGTTAAAATTACTCGCTATCATACCAATTATAGGACAGAGAGACTTTTTAGGGTCTAGATCATGATGAAAACCCCATATGTGTCTGATGTATTCTCCTCTGTCTGTAAGCAGTGCTCAATTTCCCCTTTGACAGTTCACATGTACTTATTCCGCCCCTTTTAATATATATGTTTTTTTGTTTTTGTGGTCCATGCCGAATGACCGAAGTCAAAAAAACATTTACTTTCAGAGACAGAATACAATAGTCACCATCATTATACAATACAATACAATACATGCTGATTATGATTTGAAGCGGTCACACCAATCATCTCGCATGTTATCACGTTAAGTAAATTGTAAACCTAGGGATACAATGGTTGGTTGCTTTTGACTAGCACCGAGTTCCTTCAGTGCAAGGCGCATGCTGTTTTTCTTCCTCTATGTGCGTCGCTCTCAAGATGTAAACATTTGCAGAAAAGCTGACGGAGAGCTTGTTTTAACAACCTCAAGGTCAGCAAGTCAACGCCTGGGGTTGTCACGCCAGCCTTGTCAGTGGCCTCTGTGTGTGAGTTTGAATGTGCATATTGTGTGTATGTGTGTGCGCGCTTGTGTGCATGTGTGTGTGTGTGTGTGTGTGTGTGTGTGTGTGTTTCGCGCGCGCGCTCGTGTTTGTGTGCGTGTATTAAAGTATGGCATACCGATGGCAGATTTATACCTCGCTGTGCCCCTTCAATAATTCAATAACAGTGGCTTTGTCTCCACCCCAGCTCTCAGTGTCATTAGAGAGGAGGCCTAAATGCCACCAAGCGTACAGGTGCATGTTCATCTCTTGCCATGAGCAATGCCAAATGCACACAAAATATATCTGTATACATAGAGTTTTAAAATCTCCATACATATATTACATACTTTAGATGTCTGGTTATGTTTTTTTTTTCTTTTTTAAATCTCGATTCAAACGTTGAATGAAATCCTTTTTTCAACAACCTGGTGAAAACCCCGTTTCTTTAACGGGGTCATTTAATCAGGGTTAGAAGTGAAATGAGTCGTTTTACCTCACCTCTTTGGGGGCCTTTTGGCGCTCCTTTCAGTGCTGCGAGAATGTTTGAAGCCTGCAACCTGCCTGCTCACTCCGCTTAGCTATATTCTGGACATCCATGACTCTGTTATCACAGAGGTCCTTCAATCTCTCCTATCGATCCAGCTCTCCATCTATTGCTATGCGCTTCACCCTCTCTCTGACCCATTCTCTACTTCCTCATCGTCTCGTCTACTAACATGCCCTACACAATGGCCTCCTCATGAAAGTGTGTGTATGTGCACACATGAGTGTGTTCACTGTTGACCTGAGTGATGAGTGGTGACCCTCTGGCTGGCGCCTGGCGTCCTCCTCACCGCTATTGATTAGATCTGAGGTTTCATGCAGTAGCCTCCTCACGTGACACTGTCATTTACTGTCTCTCCACTGTCTCTGACCTGTCTTGAGCGCACACACATTCATCACGACACTTAAGGAGCATGCATGTTAGTGATGAGCTTCATCTCATTTACACTAATGAATGCATCAGGGGTTAAAGGGCTGCATAACACACTGCATGCTTAAACCTACCCAGAAGAAGACTTTAATTTTGAGACGACTTGAGTGTAACATGGACTGTTTGTAACATCTAGATTATTGCACCAGAGTGAAGTGTGAGAGACGGATGAGAGAAACCCAGGAGACAGCTGTCGATGTTAATACACGTCTTACAATCGGATTGCATTTGACGGAGTGTGATTTGTGACTCCTTCATTTCTCCACATGCCAAGTTATTTCCTGCCCTCACAGCCTTTGGTAAACAGTCTCCAGAAAACAGGTTCCTTTATGAGTATTTGCGTTTGCCCGTGCCTCTTGGTCAGTGTTTATTGCAGTAATGGTCAAGTTAAGTGTTGTTGCAGGCTATTATACATCATTAGGGTAAGTAAGGCTGAAGAGAAATGGATTGTTACATGTGTCATTCTTAACTGGCTGTGGCTGAAGGAGACATAATGTTACACGCACACACACACACACACACACACACACACACACACACACACACACACACACACACACACACACACACACACACACACACACACACACACACAATGAATCACTGTAAGAGCCAGCCACTTATCAAGTCAGTCAGTCACAAATCACAATGTCAGTCAGGTAGTTTATCGGGGCTAAAGTCTCCTGATCACCCCTAGTCTGCCCCAGCTGCCACTCTTCTGCCAAAGCAGAAATCAATTCAATTCAATTGCTACAAATGTCTGGATATCAATTCTTGATTGTGTTTTCGCATGTTATGATCCATGTTAACATCATACATTTAGAGCAGGGGTCGCGAACCTTTTTGACTGAAAGCCAAAAAAGCAAAATATTTTGAAATGTATTCAACAAAATGTCAGTATAATAAGCCTCTGAATGTATTCTTTTCAACAATTTTGTGATAATACTCACCATGAATGTGAATAGTTTTCCGTAACTCATGATTGCTAAAAATCCAGCAAAACTAGCGGAATTATAGTCAGCTTGCCGGGTACACACAAGTTGCTGCTGGCTAGTTTGCACCCTGCTCAGTAGCTTGCACGCTTCCTTTCCGCTGTCTCTCGCAGGGTATTTTGATGCGAACGTAGCATGGCGCGTGTCAAAGTACCGCTTTACATTCGACCGTTTCATCGATGGTATCTTGTCATTGCAAATCATACACACCACAGAACCTGTTCTCTCCACAAAGGCGAATCCTTCGGTCCATTCGTCCTGAAGTCTACCATACTTGTCATCTTTTTTTTTTCACCATCTTATTCATTTGGGACAGGGGTGCGCAAACTTTTTTGACCGAAGATCTACTTTTTGATCAACCAACCTCCCGCGATCAACCCGTTACAGCTTCTCTCGGCCCTCCAGATTCGCATTCTTTGCCAGTCCCCTCTGTGAATTTTACAAAACAAACTAAATGAGAATAATGATAACGATAAAAGATAAAGCGCAACAACTCTGATCACAAGCTGCAACTGCAGACTGCTGAGTGACGCAGTCCCACATCACTGTAGATTAAGATGACCTGCTTTATTTGTTTTGTTTTTTAAATACTTTTTGTGGAAGTGACACTGAAAAAAAGATTAGGGTGCAGTGTGCATTAGCACAATAAATATATTACTAACATGCACAGAGACACAAATGTTTGTTTGTTTGTTTGTTTGTTTGTTTGTTTGTTTTTTCCCCTCTTAACCCCTCGGATCAACTTGGGACCCGTCCTTGATCTACTGGTCGATCGCAATCGACGTAATGGGCACCCCTGTTTTAGGATTAGCTTTGAACTAATGACCGAGCGGGCTGATTCAAAATGGGGTGTTTACCTATTTCCGCAGCAACGGCCAACGTAGGCCAGTATTATCCAATCAAAATTGCACCTGGAGCCACCTGCAGCCATGAACAGGAAATTAGCAGTAAAAAAATTGATGGATGGATTAAACAAGCGAGAATATTTTATCTGCGAGCCAGATGCAATCATCAAAAGAGCCACATGTGGCTCGCGAGCCATAGGTTCCCGACCCCTGATTTAGAGTCTAGTCCTTGGTTGTAATAATATCAATCAGAGGCAGGCTTGCACGGTCTGTATTGTACAAATCGCCATCCCAGCATCCAACAACATGTGTTTTAAATTCTAAAGACTAGAAATTACCCATGGATGGGAATATAATTGTGGTTGTTTGTTTCTGGGTACTCTTGTACCTTACTTGTGATCATTAATTATTTTTACCATAAGCCTTTTGGAATAGACTCCACCATGTTTTCATCCCGTACAGAAGGAGCAGTTTAGCTAATGAATGAGCTAAAATATCTTTTATTTCAAGAAAATAAAATAAGCAATAATCAACAACTCTAAAAGTAGATTCATAACTACAGCAAAATGTATTTGAAGTGTGGTTGCCCCTTTTCTTTCTTTTTCAACCCTTCCCGACTCCTTGAAGGTTTTGCTTCACTAGCTGTCTTTATTCTCTCCCAGCATTTCTCCACCCTTTTCACCCTAAACCCAACCGTAATTCCACTTGAGTTTCTGACCAGCAGACCACTTAATGCTTTGGAATCACTGACTTACAGCCAGTGGAGCCACCGGTGGCCATTTTTATTGCCCCGATATAAGCGTGCCTAACTTGAATACATGTATTTCTCTGCTGCATTATTTTTTTGTATCTACGGCAAAAAATGCCACAGCGCGCGGCGTATGGTTGTACCAATAACTCTTAGAGAAGCACTACACGCACATTCCATCAGTCAGAATGCAATAATAAGATACTGTATATTCTCAGAGTGCTACTCAACAATTCATCTACATTATGTTGCGGGAAACCAAGAACAATAAAGTGAATGCAACGTCCAGCGAGATAAAATTAACTGTTAAATATTAACCTAACCTTTGCAAGTCACAATTCACGATACTCAGGTACACTCTGAATCGTCAAAGCAACAGTGAAGTTCGTTCTTTGAGAGGCTCTTACTACTCCATTATGGGATTGTAGCATAAAGCAGTTTTCACCTGAAAAAAATAATATAAGTTGTCATTAATTGTGGCAACGTAAAATGGTTGCCCTCCGGCTTCAGCCGCTTGGGGCCAATTGTTTTTCCGTTCATATATAAGTCTGTAAGTTGAACCCTGTTGTAGTTCAGGTATGACTTTTGAGGTGAAGGTTATGGCTTTGAGTTTTTAAGGTAGTCCAGCTTCCATTGTGTCCATATTTTCCATCGGAAAATTTGCTCACAACTTTAGCTTCGCTGCATGTTTTGCAGGGCAGACCTTTCTCACTCTAAAAACATAAGATGCCATTCCAATTTAAAAGAACCACAGTTCATTTTTATTTTGGTTTGGTGAGTCACATTCACTTCCCGCTCATTTCTCCATGATAAAGGGTTAGCATCAGCGTCATTTATCTCCACCGCACTGTTATTGTTATTTGGCGTGTTTGAGGAGAGCACGTGCGTAAGTACTGTCAGTGCCGTGATTGGATGTATGCGACATTGCATCGTATCGTATGATTGGCTGGACACCTGTCACTCACTGAATTACACAGTAAAATGACACAGAAAAAAAGGTATATATCTAATTCATTTGCAGTACGTTCACTGCGCTGGATAGGTTTTCTTGTGTGTTGAGAGTGTGTGACCAGTGCGCAAGTCTCACAACTTCGAGAGAACATTTGGTCAACACATAAATAAACACACTTGCTCTGACGTTTCCTCACTAGGTCTCTGGTAGACCAAATTTTAAACCCTCAACTCATTATGGTCAAGGAAAGTGTCATATGGTCTGGTTTTGTTCTGGTGAAAGAGAAGGCAAATGTATTTTTGTTCAACTGAATGTGTGAATCATTTTCTACCTCTGTGTGGGCGAAGAAATTTAGTTTGGGTAGTGCGTATGTGTGAACTGACCCAGTGTTCAGTCTTTACATACTATGTAAAGAAGAGCACAGAATTACAATCAAACTGAATAAACATTCAGTTTATGTCCAGATAACAATCTTGATCTTGTGTCAATCTAAAAGTTCACTGAGACAAGTTGACCTCTGAATAGACTTTTCAAAAGTCAAATCTATACACATGCATGTAAAAAATAAGGCAAAGCTTATTAACTAAACAGTTCTTAAATATACTTTTGGTATTAAAAATCTGTCTCTTTTCTGAATGTTTAAATCATCTTAAACAAAGTTGTTACTGGTATAACCTGTTTTTTGACTATTTTGTGTGGATTTTTACAGTATGGGTCAAAATGACCCACCACATAATCAATGTGATTTTTTTTCAGCATAATATGAGGGTTAAAAGAAGGATTGTCGAATTTGTTCATTTTCTACTGCTCATCATCAATTTGTTCATCTATCCCACCGGACTGTACTTGAGGCAAGATTCCGGTTGCCAATCAATTTATACTTCCGTTCACAATGTAATGGCAATATAGAGTAACGAAGCTAACATGCATGTTTTTGGTATATGGTAGGAGCAGAAATTTGAACCTACAATATTTGACCGTAAGGCACACGTACAAATCACATACAGCATTGGGCCGTTTAATTTAATTTACATTTAATTTATAATTCACTCTACTGTGTCAACAAGACACTCATCTGCTCAGACCTTCCATGTCAGGTTGTTTGCTGTCCTAAGCAAAGCAACACCACAATGTATGATGGAAATGAGACAATGAAGCCAATTGGCAGCGCCACAGAGGGCAGATCGACAGTGAGAAGACAAGCTGGGAAGGGGGCGGAGAGCAGAGGAGGCAGTGTGAAACACGGAGCCAAAGTGAGCTGGATATGATGGTGTTGGAGAAAGAGATAGGCTGTGGTTTATATAACATCTCCAGCATGCTCATTGGCATGCGTCAGGGGGTGGAGGCATCAATCACTCCATCTGTGTAAAATCACGAGCTGACTGCAATATTGCTAAATATTTATACTGTCACATACACACAGGCTTGCAGATAAAAAGATCCATTCATTAGGGCCTTTTTGAAGCTTGTCAGCTTGGAGATGGAGATTAGAGGAGCTACCTCCCACCGCGCCTGCCTCTGCTCTCACAAGCTCGTCGGCCCTATATATAGAGCCATCGGGATGATAAATATTTGGAGTATGCCTCTTTTAAGTAAATATGGTTGGCTGGGTGGAAGGCCAAGCTAAAATGACCTACGTGTGTGAAAGGCAAGATCTCGTCAATGAATGTGAAGTGCCTTACAGGGAACAATAGTCAAGGTCAACAGATTGTTCACTCGCCTCCAAAATTATGGTGTGTTCCTCCATTTTTGCTATGGACTGAAAACATTTACTGTAGGTGCGACATCAAACGGAGAATATGAGACGAGATCAGCAGAGATGTATGCATTTCTAGGGTACCGGTATTTGTATCTTTGTCTGAGGTACAGCTTAGAGCAGAAGAGTATTATTTATGCACCTCATTTCTCTGTAAGCAAAATTGAAAGACATAGACTTCAACAAAGAGTTGTCCTATTTGAAGTCTATGTCTTTAATTTCAAATGCTTCGCTTGCAATCTTTTTGGTGTTTCCACTTTACATTTGCCCATTGCATGTTCTGCAAGGAGTAGTTTGCAATATGTTGACTCCTGCTCTGTGTGGGTGGTTGTTGATGTTAAAAGTTGCTTTGGGACTTGTTTCTGTCTGTTTTCCTTCATCTACCTGTTCAGTGACTAACGTCTGTGGTCTCATTCTACTCCAAAATGGTTGTATTGGCAAAAGCCAGTACGTGTGCAATGGCTCTGATTGATTTTCCGTCTTCACTCAGCTTCTCAACTGCCCGTTTTTCACTCATAGAAAGCTCTCTGGTTTTCCTTTGTTTTGGTTGACAGAAGCCAAATCTGAACCTGAGCGTAGATATTCGGCACTATTTATTTTTTGAATAATAAATATCAATAAGACACACCTGGGAAACAAAACACCCCTATCAGTGATGATGAAAACTGACTGGCTTCAAACAAAAGGTGCTCATTTCTAAACCAATGCTTAGATGCTGATCTCTTGCCTCATATTTGTCTTTTGACATCAAGCCCAAATGTTGGTCCTCTACAGCAAACATGGAATGGTTCTCATTGTTCGAATACTTTTGGTGGGGAGTGTGTACACCGTGCATCAGTGTCTCTCTGGGATTCAGTTACAAAATATTACTTGGATCAAGGCCCATGAAGATTATTTATCAAATAATATCACTTATTATAAAATAACATTGAATTGTAGGAATTTGTCCTTTAAAAAAAATCTTAATTCCATATTACCATTTAACATTGATGCTTTTTATTAGTACAATGGTTTGGATGCTCGTAAAACTCAAAGGGTCTGTGTTGTCTCCTTTGAGAGGGGGCGGGAATGCACATTTGCATATTCATCCAGACACATTCTGTTTTTGCATTCAACTTTACTTGCTGTCTTGCCCGTGGTTTTGCTGCTCTGTACATCAGAATCAGAATCATCTTTATTGGTCAAGTATGTAGAACACACAAGGAATTTGTCTCCGGTATAACACGCGGCAAAGTTGAAACCGGGAGTCAAACGGTAAATATTTCCCACATTTGCCTCACTGGCAAGCGGCCAATTTGCCTTTCAAAATTGTAGTAAAGGAACCTGGAGACCAAGCAAAAATGTTGGTTTGTTCATTAAAAAAAAAAAAAAAAACAAGCCTCCACATGTGTGTATGCGTGCATGTTCGTGCACTGGTCGATCGCAGTAGGTTGGTTGCTTGAAAAGTAAAAGGTTGGGCATCCCTAAGTTACAGTAGAATCACAACTTCGCTTGTCAAGCCAGTGACATATTGTTTACATCTGTTGGGGGTGGCATGCTAGCAAGTGTTAGTGGGTTAGCATTTCTAATACTGTAATGACAGAAAACGCGAATACAGGGAGTCCTTGATTAATGAACGAGTTCTGTTCCTACGATGGCAATGTAACCCAAATCGCCGCGTAAATCGGATTTCACCTCTTGAGTCGAAATTTTCATCAAAATACTAAAACAAACATGAAAATAAAAAATAATAATAAGATGCTGTACTTCCCATTACTGCTGAGAGGTGTCGTTCTTTCTTTTGTCTTCTTGCATCATCTGCTTCTCCAAATCAATCAGGTCCTGTGGTGGTAGCTCTTCTCCTTGAGAACCAGAAGTTATGTGATGTCATCTTTGTCCAACTCCAGATCCAACCACTGACAAATTTTGAGAACTGTATCGATCACAGACTCAAGAGTCTTGGAGGTAAACCATCTTAATATTAGTGAAAATCACCCAAAGTAGGAGGATGCCTGCAGCATTGACAAGCCAAAGTAAGACCTTGAAGCCCCTTGGCTGCACAGTACTGCTCTACTGCAGGGACAAAATGGTTGGTGACGCAATCCTCAAAAACAGCGTGTGTCACCCATGTACACCCATGTACTCTACCCTGCCATCTAGAAGTCCACCCTTGGACTTCCAGATGGCAGGTATGATTCTCTTTCATATCCCTTTGAGTGCCCTGGGGTTTTCAGAAATATAGACAAGCAAAAGTTGCAGTCAAAAGTTGAAGTCCCTGGCAGCCTTACCCCCAAGCAGCAAAGTAAGCCTCTCCTTCCCAACTTTATGGTCCGGGACCATCTTCTCCTGCTTAGAGATGTAGGTCTGATTGGGAAGCTACTTCCAGAACAATTTCATTTCATCCACATTAAAAACTTGCTCCGCAAGATACCCACCCTCCCGGATTATATTTCCTTGATAACCCGGAAAAACATTCACAGCTGCTTCATCTGCAGATGCAGTTTCCCCCTTGACTCTGAGATTATGGAGATTTGCATGGACTTTGAATCTCATAATCATAATAATTGCTTTTCTTTTGGTTGGCCCAGGTTTACGAGAAGACCCAGCTTTCTTCTTTGGGGCCATAATATGTAGGAAAAAAATGGTGAAAAGGCGAAGACATGCCCAGCTCACAAACACAGACAAGCACTATGCACTAGCCAAGATGAAACAGTATGGTGATGGAGACAAAATAGCGGACGAGGCACAGGTGTCGTAAAGTCGAAATGTCTGAGGTTGAGTACCTCATAACTGGAGAACTCCCTGAATTGTGTCCGTTTCTGCGGGGGGGGGGGGGGGGGGGGTAAAAACCCGAACAACTCTCCCGAGTCGTGTAAAGCTACTTTTAATTACTGTACCCCCTTGACACAGTGAATGAACAATGTAATCAGGAAACAAGCCCTCAAATCAAATATCCTTGGCGTCTTGTGGTGAACTAATAGAATGCAGTGACCTAAGTACAAAGGGCACGCAATTTGAAACAAACGACATTGTATCAGAAAGACCACATTTAACAATCCTATCACCAATTTCTTCATCAGAGTTGCAAGCAAAATGTCATCACAAAGGACTTCTCTCTAGTATTATTTATGACCGGGTGATTTGTCTCCTTTGGGTAACTGTAGCAGAAAGATGGTGAAGAAAGATGTCAGTGTCCTGTAAGGTTAGGCGCGATTCATTTAATACAAGTAGCAATTCCTAGACCAACGATTGTATTTCGTCAAAGGACAAGAATCTGTGCTTGGTGGTTGCCCCTTCTCGGCAGTATTTGTGTACCAGCACTGATTTTGATTGGGAGGAATGTCTGCGCCATTTGACTGTCAGTGCTGGACAGCCCCAGGGCGCATGTGTTTTTTGTGCCTATAATGGGCAGCAATTTTCACAGCCCTGTTTTGTTTAGCGGTGATGATGGCGCTGTTGGACATTCTGGGTTGGTGCGGCTGCATGGATGGCTTTTAGAGTTGGGGATGAGGAGAGAGGAGTGTTCGGCACGGATACCATATTTGGAACTGAGAGTCACCGCTTGGAACTGAATTGGATTTACATGGGAGAGGAGAAGTGAACCATTCTCTTTATTTGTCACGGACGCTCCAGCTTCAAATTTAGCTTGTTGCAGACGTATGCGCATTTTAAGCATATCTCTGATCCACTGGTGACACTTTGATTCTCTCCTCTTTCATCGAGAACTGCTTCAAACAACAACGCACATGAAGGAAAAGTGGTTAAGATTGCACGACTGTCCATCTTTTTATGTTGTGTTGTGTTGTGTTTATTATTTTACTTTCTGTCAACTGTTTTGCAAAGCACTTTGTTCCAGCTGCAGCTGTTGTGAAAGTGTTATATACATCAGGATGTTATTGTATTGTTAAAAAAATACAAATAAAAAATTGGCAGTAGGATCCAGACCTACCTCGTTGCTAAACTTGGTATCGCTAGCTGCTGCTGCGGTCTCTTGATTCGATCGTGCCAACTACCCGGGTGCATGTGACATAAGCAGAACAGCAAAGCTTTTCGGGACGTTCTGCAACAATTATCGGAAAAAAAATGTGTTGGTTTTTTTTAATCTGTTCTTCTCAGTTTTGCTGTTTGTGTTTTTATGAGGCTCAAAATAAAAACTGCTCTGCTTGTACAGTTTGACGGCATACCCAGCATGGCTTAAGGGTGTTTTAAAAATTATTTTTAAATAGTACATTACGTGTTTGTTTTTGTTAGTTTATTCTCACCTAAAGCAATAGTAGTCATTATTTTTTACTTTTCATTGATTCTTACATTTACATTTAAATTGTAAGTTTGCTATGTACAGTGACTATGTACAGTACTTTTTATTATGATTTACTTCCCTGTATAGATGTCCATTCTGCCACCCGATGGCAGTGGTGTGGCATAAGTCTGATAAAGTGGAAGCTTTCGGCCATCATATGAAGCTGCATTTTATGTATGAATGGCATGCAGTTTGCTGCAGAGGACAAATGACGATGACACGGTAGTAGAAAAATGAATATTGTCATATCGCCCAGCATTGACCCATTGACCCATTCTTCAGGTTTGAAAAAAGGAGAATTCTTTCTTAAGTCTTAGGTTTCGAAACAACTATCACCGACTGCGCTAGCTAAGTTTAGGCATTCTAAGCATTTAGACTTCATTCTGGAGCATTTTGTTCTGCCTTCTACGTTCTCTCTGCTGTCGTTACTCTTTGTTTGTTCTCTCTTACAACTCAATTCCCTTTTTATTTTCAAATTCAGTTGCGTTCTGAAGTCATTATGTTACGATTATTCATTTCATTTGACTTGATGGACTGTGGATCACAGTGAGGGCCAGGCCTTGGCAACAAAGAGACTGTTCACACTGTAATTACAAGAATGAGGGACATTTCATTTTGATTAGCGAAAAAGCTTTTATTCTCCAACTCACATCCATAATTAATCATTAAATCATGGGTGAGTGAGTGAGAGTGATAGATAGGGAGGCCGAGTGCGAGGAAGATGGAGGGATGGATGGTGGAGGGGGTAAATGTAGCAATAGGGAGAAGAGGAAAAGACACATAATTATCTGCACAAGTTCAACATCCCTAGTAAATCCACTGAGCTGTCCGACATGCCTAATTAAAGGAGCAATCAAAGGTCCACCTCCCGAGATTTTGAAAGGGGAAAAAAATGAGGAGAGAAGAAGTATACAGGCCTGAGAAATAGAAAGAAGGCTTGTTAGGGAGAAGCGAGAAAGTGATCGTTGTTATCATTTTGCATGTCAAATGTCATATTCTTCCCTCGATGAGGTTTTTATATTCATTCCGTTTTTATTTCTGTCTTCAATGCTCGTATCTGGCCCGATCACACTGATCATTTGTGACCTTCATCTGTAAAGAGCAAATCACAAAGATTTACAGCATCAAGGAAATAACCAGCATGTCAACGACTAGTATTACATTACTCATATCTGATTCGCTGAAAAGATGACTCGTCTGATGGGTTTCAAGGCTGATATCATCAGTGATATAACCAGCAGTCGTCTGTTGTCCTCTTACTGAATCATTGTTGAAATTGCCAAAGAAATGACCAAACACTTTTTTTTTCCTCTCCGCACTGTGTGACAAAGTTTGCCTTTCATCATCATGCAGCAGCCTGTTTTCAGGGTAATTTAATGGGAGTATTTCGTAAATGAAATGTTTGGGGAGTTATATAATACATTTTACGCCGCCTCCCCGACATGCCCTGCTGCCCCCGTAAGCATTTGCACGTCGGTGAATCAATGAACACAATGTATTTTTCCATTTTTGAGCAAAGTGATGTGTAAAGGTGGGTGTATTGTGCTGTTGAAGTTCACATCCTAACACGTCTTCCTCCTGACCACCTGCCCTAGCTCAAGGTCATGGGCGGGTCTTAATTTACCTTACCAAGCTCTCTTGCCATTCCTTGTTACATTCTTATTTGATATTTAAAAAAAAAAAAAATACTGGGGTGCGCAATTTTGTTTAAGCCCTCAAACTCGCCAGATATACAAGGAAGACTTTGTTAGGGTCGTTACATATACGCTGCAGATTTGCCCCACACCAGTTGATGCAGAAAACACCTCCTAAATTGCCGCATTTATTTGTAGTTGGCTTTCCTTTATTCTACACCGCTGACCTGACCCTGAGGGGGATAGAGTTAGAGTTATCGTGGACTAGATTATACTGGGTCATCCCCTGTCAGCAGAAAAAGAGCTGAGAGCAGGACACTGAGCCCCTGACCACTGTTAGTGCGTGTTTGTGTGATTTCAACCCCCTTTGTCCTCAGTCGGTAAATTTCTCTTTTTCTTTTTTTTTTTTTTTCTTACTTCCATAGTGTTTTTTTTTAATGTACTACAGTTCGGGTTAGGATCACCAGTGTAGGGATCGAGGTGTAAACCTTGATTTCCACCATTGTTTTTTTATGTGAAATAGGGATTGTAACATCTGCTCAGTTATGGAAACGTCATTCAGTTTGTTGTCTATATGTGCGCTGTGATTGACTGGGCAAATACCTTTTACCCAAAGTAAGTGCGGAGCTTAAGCATGACCCTAATTAGTATAAGCAGTCGAAAATGTGACATGAATAAATGGACAATATACCTTAGATTGTGTATTATTTTCCCATGACATTAGCTTGTGATTAATTGTCTGTGAAGGTGAGAAATTGACAAAAAAGCCACTGTCTTCCAATTCACCATTTGAGAAAATGCCCAAATTCATATACATGTGAGCAATACAACATCTCTAACAATCTAATATTAAGACATTGAAAGCATGAAGTACGTTTTAAACACTTGTCATTGAATCCAATTGTGTTCTGAGGTGCCACTGTATTGACTTTAACTGCGTGGGTGTTGCAGGCCAGAAGGCCCTCTGTCAGCCCGTGCCCTCCTTGTCTTCTGTATGTTCGTCCTTGGGAGTGGGTTGAGTGAGTCTCCATCTCTCTGCCCTGTCCACTCTGTGTCAATCTGGCTGCTGTATAATTGGTTGTTTTTTGGTCGACCGGCCTGTCCTCCGTGCTGTTGATTCATGACGTTTGTAAAGGTGAGAGTAGCGGTTGTCCCTACCAGACAAAGTACAGCCATCACTAGATGGACCTCAGCTGACCCTTTCCATTTCATACACACACGCACACACACACACGCTCGCTCGCTCGCTCGCGCGCGCGCGCGCGCGCGCGCACACACAGCCCATACAAAGGAAACACATGCAGGTCTGCCTGAGGCGTCATGGATGTAGAGAGACAAGTCAGTTAAGGTCACCAAATACACAGCTTGACCGGAGAACCATAAATCCACATAAATAATAAATACATGAATGGCTGAGGAGTTCTTTGTATGCAGATACAGTCAACACAAATGGGTTATTCACAGATGAGAGATGTTTCTTCCTTTTTGGGAAAAAAAAGAAAGGAGAAAAAAAAGATGCACGCTGTCAAGGAGGTATTAAAACATACATGGGTAGGCCAACCACAAAAATCAACATCTTACCTCTATGACAGTGTCTGTCCAAGCTGAGAATTAATCCCTTTGCTCGGCAAAGTTTTAGGAATGTTCTACGCATGTAAATCTCTATGCAAACGTGTTGCATACACCAACGTTGTCGCCTCAACATTCACATGATTGATGCATAAAATGCAAAAGTGGTTATTTCCATTGGTAAGCCCAGTGCCAATGTTGCAATTGCAGTAAACATATAAAAGTTACAGTGAAGAAAATTAAGGGGGGAAAGTAAAGTAAATTGATCAACATATATTTTTCAATTAATCGATGAATCCGATTTTTTGAAAATACATCTCTCCATTAAAAATCATGACATTATTTGAAATTGAGAGTGAAGAAAACCCATCCATTTACTTTCTGATCCGCATATCCTCACAAGGGTCACGGGGGGTGCTATCCTATCCCAGCTGTCTTTGGGCAGCAGGTGGGATAGGATGAACTGGTTGCTAGCCAATCGCACGGCACACGGAGATGATCAACTAGTCCCGTTCACAAACACATCTAAGTACAATTCAGAGCATTGAATTCACCTACCATTGCATGTTCCTAGGAATGTAAGATGAAACCGGAGTACCCGTAGAAAATGCACATAGGCACGGGAAGAATATGCAAACTCCACACATGAAGGTCTGAGCCGAGAATCGAACCCTTGACCTTGCTGAATTTCTTTAATGATGGTGGCTGTTTGGAAGTTCTTTTTTTTTTAAACTACACTTTCCACATTGTTTCTTTGAAAAAAAATGCATGGTTCATGGAAATATAATTTTTGTATCGTTATCCAGATATCCAGCAAAAATATTGAGAAAGGACATTTTAGCCACATCAGACAGCTCTAATATATAATAACTCAATAAACAGATTGGGAAGAGCTTTGTATCAATCCACTCTGGCTTTTTAGGGTGCTGCTGCCATTAATTGCAACCAAGTTTGAGCATGTTTTGTCGTCCTCTCTTGTGTTATGGTTTGATACAATATACTTGGGTTTACTAGCAATATTTGCAATTTACCTTCATTTTTTATTCTTGTGTGTTTTGCGTTCGGACATGTATAAGACCAGGTGCGGGTTAACCTAATCTTTGCTTGAGCTGATGTATGTTACAGCAAGTATAATTGGTTGTTTTTGCATGCAGTGGTGTCTCAGTGTTAAGGTTAATTTCTGTAACTGCTGGTAAGTGCTGTCTAACCACTCCCTCGGTGGCCTCTCTGAGCTTAAGTAATGCCACTTAGAGGTCCTGGGCCCTCGCTTTTGGTCAGCCTATTGATCCAATGATCAATAATTGTATCTGGAGCATACACTGAACAGGGATGCTAACACACCAGCTGCTGTTAGACTCTGCATCTTACCCTACTCATGGAAAAAAAATCCATACATTAACATTAAAAGGGTACAAGAAGCGTCACCGACCAAATCAGCATTAATTTCACAAGCATTTAATGTCCCTCATAGGCAATGAGGTTTTCGTCAACGATGGCAATGACAAAATGTTTTTTTTTTTCTTCATGACGACCACTAGATAGTGACAGACTCAATATGGCCCCATGACAAAATCACGACAAGAAGTGTTCATGGTTTTGTTGATGGGACGAGACATGGACAAAAGTGTTCGAGGGTGTCCTGTCAGACATTGAAAATGCAGGCTCACACACGCCAATTGTTCAAAAGGGAGCTGGAATGATTGACAGACATCAGGACAGTCGGTTTGCCGCGACTCGTGTGCCCACACCCCACGCCTCGCTCTGTACAGTGAGTAAACAGATGAGGAATATCAGAGCCAACCAATATTCAGTTCAAAGGCCAGTGACAAGTCGTCTTGACATCGTGTAGCGTCTGTAAATGCATCGTGGTTAGTCAGTGAACTCTCAGTTAATATAAACAAAAACAAAGCTCCTTTATGGCTGTGACTAATACCAAAATAAAAAGACGCAAAAAGCTTACATACTTTACTGGAGCTTGCGCACGCTCCCATGTCTCTTCCTCTCTCGTTCACCTGCGAGCAGAACGATTCGTTCAAAAATGAATACAGTAACAGCACTCACATGATGTGTTCGTCACAACTCCTCAACGGCAACATGCAACCATAAAGCCCTCATAACCCAGTTCATCATTATCCACATAACCCTTGGCGCAAATGAGCTGCAAGCTAGCTTCAGACCTATTAGTTAATATATATATATATATATATGGCGGCCCGGTAGTCCAGTGGTTAGCACGTCGGCTTCACAGTGCAGAGGTACCGGGTTCGATTACAGCTCCGGCCTCCCTGTGTGGAGTTTGCATGTTCTCCCCGGGCCTGCGTGGGTTTTCTCCGGGTGCTCCGGTTTCCTCCCACATTCCAAAAACATGCATGGCAGGCTGATTGGACGCTCTAAATTGTCCCTAGGTGTGAGTGTGAGCGTGGATGGTTGTTCGTCTATGTGTGCCCTGCGATTGGCTGGCAACCGATTCAGGGTGTCCCCCGCCTACTGCCCGGAGACGGCTGGGATGGGCTCCAGCACCCCCCGCGACCCTAGTGAGGATTAAGCGGTTCAGAAAATGGATGGATGGATGGATGCAGGGTTTTTTGTGGGGGTGCATAGAAGGGTTACAATGGTTGACCCCTACCATTGTAACCATTCTATCTTCGTGTTTTATTTACATCTACACACATTTTATTTTTTTAACAAGACGGGGATCGTGTGGCTCAAAAACTTGACGAGATCCGCACCAATTAATTCATTCATTCATTCATTAGTTAATTATTTTCAAAGCGTTGTTAGACCAAACACAACAAAAAATATGTTACCACTTTTTTAAGATCATGTGTTTGCCACTGTTGTGTAGTGAGAACACGCAGGGATTATTGGCTTGTGAGTGTTTAAACCATGAAGAGAATTGTAGCCTTTTCAACCAAATACTGTCACCACAAAAAAACAAAACAAATAAACAAAACAATATCCCCAAAATACCCCAAATTAAAATGATTAAGTAAATTGTGGGTACTAGTCAAGTCGTTAATAAGCTATTGGAGGGTTTTTTTTGCTTGTTTGATGGTTAAGGCCATTATATAGTCTTAGTGCGATACTATATCTGTGATACATATTCCTGTGAAATAAATTAGAATTATTGTATTAATAATTATAATGGAATATGTTACTACGCCTGGACTAAACCCTTTTTGAATATTGTTCACTAAAATTGGACTAAAATGATCACGAGTTAAGATAAAGTATTTTCATCCAAACCACTTAGACTGAATATAACTAAAATGGCTGCCAAAAATATCACACTGCCCTTTGGTGCTCATTTTGAAAAAACAAATCAATCAACCGATAAAAAGTATCAGCCAGCATATTGATTATGTATTGTGATTGAGCCAAAAATCACGTCATTTTGATTCTGATTATTTAGCCCAGTGCCCCAGTAAGTTACCCTCGACATTTTTGCTATGAAAAGTAAAACTGACATTGCCAACTGTCTCGGCTTCTGCTTTTCTTCTTGTTTTTTCACTCCTCTCATCAAGTCTCCATCTTATTCTTCTCTTTGTGTTCTCGCTCATCCTCTCTGGTACTTCCTTTTAAAGGAATCAGTCACTTAGAACACTAAAAAAACATATTAAACAGGCATCAACCTCTTGCCAGGGCCAAATCACGCTGTTCAAATGTTGTTCTTCCACCGGGAGCGCAGGACAGCACAAGAGATGGGATGTGCAACATTAACTTGATTCACGGCTGCGGCGACTGAGTGACACTCCATAAACCTCAGCAGGCTGCCGCTGGGACCTGCCAACAGCACCCCATGGCTAATGTGACACACACTACCAACGCATAGCCTTACCACCCCCAAGACACAACATAAGTACGCCCACAACCACATACGGGACTTCTTGTTCTAATAGGGACATGAACTAAGATGCATCTGCTTGAACATTTTACAGACCCATTCAACCAATGGAAAGTAACGTGAGATTCGTAAACAAATGAAGTACTGAAGGGGAAAAAAACAACAATTTATTAAGCATGGCTATCTATTGAAAGGTTGGTTTCTGTTAATCGCACAGCCTCTGGGGTGTCCGCACAAACCAATCCATTTGCTTCTAGCATGTAGGCATTGGCAGTCGGACTACTCCATGAAATACAATGTAGACAACAGTTTAGAATTATAATTACAGATACAGATACTCAAAATGTATACTTATATACTAAGAGAGAGGGGGGCGGGGGTGGGAGGTGATAGCATTTGGACAGTCTTTTGTCTCCGTGACAACCGTTGAAGTATGTGTTAATTGGTGCTGGAAAAGAAAAAGGTCTTCAGAACAGCATTGTTCAAAATTGAGAGTCACGGTGGTGGAAAAAGTGGGAGAAATGATTTGCAATTTGGTGAATTTTAGGAACCAAACCTAGGATTAAAAAAAATCTTAAAATGAACCCCCGAATGTTCCCAAGTCTAAACCTAAATAAACCAAAGCAAAACACTTTAACGCTAGCTCTCGATGAAGAAACACAACAAGCATGTCTTTCAGATTTTTCCATATGTTCTTTGTAGTCGTCAGTGGTAAGTCTTGTTAAAAATAATAATAATTCTTTGTTTTTCCTGTAAAAAAAAAAAAAATCATATACACCACTTTGTATGTAACTGCTGCTAAGCAACTGTTCGCATTAAACTCCTTCATCACTAAATCTGGTCTTATTCACCGACGTAAACAGTAGTTCCAGGTGAAAGGTTTAGAGTGAAAGGACAACCAAATCATCGTGTTTCATCAGCATGTATTTACTCCCAATTAGAGCTTCGGATAAGGTGTAACTCAAGTATACAACCGAACTCAGGTATACAATCGCCATTGCATTCAACGTGTACCATTGAACATAATCTTTTGTCTTCTGAAAGGCAAGAAAACTGACAGATGATTCCATTCTGTAGCATGGACCTCCACAGTCGACCTTCCATCCAAATTTCAATCAGTACCAAACACCCATTTACCTTAATCTTCAAAAAAAAGTTTTACCGATGCACTTCATATGGTTGAATTTGTTTGCAGAAGGTGAAAAAAAAACTTCCAATAATGCAAAGTAAACAAACATTTAAACAAATGAACATTAAAAACCCCAAGAAAATAGAATATCTACAGCTAACTTATATTTATGGTAGTCAGTATGATGTGTTCGTTGAAGTCAGATTGTCTGTCGATGAGGACTGACGATTCCAAATCTTAAGGCATCATTTTAAAATGGTATTATTTTTGTTATTTTGTCATGACACAGCATTTTAGTCGTTGCATTCCAAAGCAACGGCATATTTGTGCAAACCAACTTTCTGATCACATTGTCACCTTTGCTGCTGGACATGAAATGTCTGGGAGAGATAAGTATATCCGTGATGGATGATTTTGTCCCTCCATACACTCCGAGATCTTTGTGATGTCGTCTGAGCATTAAATCCTGCACCTCTAAAATGTCAACATCACCTGAGCCATACATAAAAAAAAAGAAAGAAAGCTGAAAACTTGAAAAAGTATGCAGTCTTTTTTTTTCAACGCTCTCTTCTTTCTTTTGACCCATATGTGTTGTGGTAGGTGAAATGTACTCTTCCCTTGTTTTTGGCATTCATACTAATAAATTCTCTGACGCTTTCGTAGACATGAACGGCCTCCCCTCTAGTCTATTTCTGTCAGAGCGCGGCATTGCTCATTGCTCAAACAATAGCATTATAACAGTGTTCCTATCATCTTGGTAACACCATGGCAACTTGTGATCCAAGATGGCACCACATGGCTCACTTAGGAGCAGCTGTGCCTTCGTAAATGTTTCTTGGCAGCCTTATATCTCCCCAATCTGTCTCACATCAATCTTTAAGTCATACAGATATCAGTGTGTGAGGTCACTATTTAAAAAACAACTGTCCCCTCGGGGCTGTGTGCTGGCCGTTCGTGTCCACCATTCGTGTTTTTTTTTTTTTGGGGGGGGGGGACACTCAACTAACAAAAGGTGATGGCTGCCGATATTGCTCCTTGATGTTGACTGCATTTGATGTCAAACAGACCTCGGCCTTGCATTATGTGCCTCACCTGCTTTTTTTGGGGGGGGGGGGGGGGGCTTGATCTGGGATCAAAATAGATGTTCAAACACAATGTTGTGCTAACGTGCTTCTCCTCCTTTCCCCTCAGGCATTGTGTCCAAGGCCTTTGAGTGCCGTCTTAAAGGCCAGGGGGCTTCTTTTGTGGAAACAGATGTCGTGGAATCCTCTTTGGACAGGAAGCTCGGCAATGAAGACGACGTCCAGCAGGTCATCATCATACAAGGCTACAGTGATGGAGAGGTAGCCGTCGACCAGACTCTGGAGGAGTCGGCTGCCGCCACCCTCCAGACTCTGGCCATGGCGGGCCAAGTGGCAGAGGTGCTCCACATCACAGAAGACGGACAAGTGATCGCCTCAGGCAGGGAGGTGGCGTCCGCAGGGGCCCAGCTTGCGAGAGGAAGCGCCCGATATGTGGTGCTGTCAGCGGGCGAGGCTGCCAATGAGCTGCAGGCTGCAGCTCTAGAAGCTGGCGAAGACTCGGCAGCCGCGGGAAAAAGTCATGTCGTGTCCGAGTCGTCCACAGCTCTGGATGCCCTGCTCAGCGTTGTGAGCGAGATGGGCCAGCAGGAGAAAATGCACGAGGAAGCATCCGCCGCTCACGAGGTCGCCGCCCCCGAGACGGTCGAGCCTGCGGAGAGCGACGTGCAGCCTGTGATCAAACAGGAGGAGGAGGTGCAGGTCATTAACCAGGCGGGGCAGGAGGAGATGCAGAACCTGCTGCAGCTGGCAGCCTCTCGGATGATAAAGGAAGGTCTCACCCAGGTCATCGTCAACGACGAGGGCACCCACTACATCGTTACAGAGCTGGACAACTGCACCCTACAGGTGGAGGGAGGTGTGTATGAAGAGGCTGCCGTGGATGATGCTTGAGAGCGGCAGGCCGGACGAGGGCTGTCACCATGACGCCCCTTAGTTGGAGGAGCACCATTTGGACTTTCGTTTTTCATCCTCACCCCAAGCCTAACTCCTGTTAGACATTGAATATATGATAAGGTGCATTTAATTATGTTTGCTAGCACCCAGACAAAGCTTAAATCATGCCTTGTCACCTTTCTGAAAAAATGTTTTGCAGTCAATATCACAAATCTTAATTGTTCATCACGAAGGTGTCCATATGTAATCTGCCTTTTAGTGTTGCAGTGGATGTATTGTCCCCCCCCTCCCCAGCCCAACATTACGGTTTTGTTGAACATAACGTCAAGCTTTTTTACTATTTTTTTTTTGTCTTCTCTTTTGTAGTCATTAGCATATGATTAGCTACTAACCACTGTTTTGCAACGTTCGAAAGCACATCTTATGCATCGCTGAGGCTATATTATGGCGACATTATGCTGACAGTTTGGAGGCTTATTTGTGAGCTTTGTGTATTCTAAATTCATTTTCATTTCTTACAATAAAGATTGAAGCCAATTTTATCAAGTGCATCCATAGTTTTTCTGTGTGGTCCTGACACTTTATTTTCGGGTTTGCTGTGATTGTCATGTAATTACATTATCAATACGGCAATTGCGAGCACAGCACCGCGCCGTCCAGTGACAAACCCCCATGCACATCCGTGCATTAACTGATAGCTCCCATCATGCTTTCTGATCACTAACACAGTCATTATCATCACCATTATCATTATCACCACAATGATCACCATCACCCTAATCGCCATCCTCTCTTCCTTTCCCCCCCATCAGGCCTCTTCCCTTCATTGCCTGTAACACACTCATCTTCCGTCCGCCCCCCCCCCCCCCTCCTCCCTGCAGTATTTGGCACTGGAGGGAGAATCAATATTCATTTAGGCTGCTACACAGGCCTGTAGTTTCTGATGGAGTGAGTGGGAGAGCTGTATGACGGCTGTGAGCACAATGGCTGACCGCTAAAAGTAGAGGGAGAAAGCACTCGTACACTACGAGGGCATCAAAAGATCATCCTTTTAACACACACACGCAAGCACACACAGAGCGAGCGAGGAGGTGGGCTGAGAGAGAAAGTGTTGGATGAGTGGGCAGGAGAAATGAGAGGATTGCAGATGGATGTTGAGAGAGGTGAGGCCGCCGAGAAGTGGGAGAGCATAAAGCCTACAAACACACACGCAGAGCCAGCAATTTCACCAAACACCTGTCTGCTTTTTCAACCTATCTTAGTGTCCTGTTCTCACACTCATACAGCATTTATAAAGTCACTCTTTTCATGCTTTTTCCCCCTCCTACCTCCCCTTTCAGAAAAGGCCTGCACATTTAACAGAGGTCATGCACATATCTCAGAAGCAATGTTCAACATCCACTGAGTGGAGGAATCACATTTGTATGCTCAACATTTGCAGAATTTACAACCATATGATTCCTAAATTGCTAAATCAACATATTCTAGTTTGGATGCGGATGATGGACTCAAAATTCATGACTTTTAGTGGCACCGTAAACTCTGAATTGTGTATGATTGCAAGTTAAAAATGTCAGTGACAAACAAGTCAGTCAGGTGAAAAACCGAAGTACTACAAATGAGTTTTCAACCATTTTTAAGACTAAAGTATGATAACAGGTCACAGAGATTCAGATGAAGAAAAAAAAAGTCATTGGTGTCGTCATGATCAATAAATGAATTGCTACATAATTAGAAATGAGCCAGGCTCGATCATGCTTTGCCATTTACCATATCTGTCGCGACTGACTCCTAAGGAAGGGTTTAACGCAATGAGGGGTGAACCCTCCGGCCAGGCACTCGGGAAGACGGGGCATCTGGCACATTAGATTGCAGCATGTGAGGGCCAGTTTGTTGTCGAGACACCGATTTGGAATAAATAAAAATGGAGTTGTTATCGAAGCCTACAGCAACAGCTGACATGTGGGAATATTTTGGATCGAAGCCATATGCCCGTGGTGAGCCACAGAATTTACATTTATTTATTCTTTTTTTCTCTATGTATTAAATATATGAAAAAGGCCATGCGAAACGCAGCAACACTTCAAGCTCGCAAGTTCATCTCGGGCACAATGATCCATTGCAGCTTTCGCAGCTAGGCTCCAAAATTTCAACCAAAGATGTTAAGGGGCCATCAACTCCATCCCGACACTCCATCATCACGGGGGCGTTTATGAAACAGACAAAATATAAATGGTTCGAAATAATACAAACTCACAGACGCTGTAGTTTGCTACATTGCAAAAGCGATGCAGTCCTTTAGCACTGTTGAGAAGCCGGCATTTCGCAAATGCAGTTCGAATAGCCAGGGGAAATGGCAATTCATCGGCAGCGGCTACTATACAACAACTTGAAGTACGACATAGTGCGGGAGATCAAAGACATGTCAGGTTATTCTGCTAGTACGGATTGTGGTCAAGCCCAAACACGACCCCTATTTGAGCTTATATTACTGCTGACTGGACCCTGCACTCCTAGTGTTTCGAGAATAGACATGTTGCCGAAAATCACACTGCTAACATCCTTGCAGAAAACCGAGTCTGCTTTTGCAGACCGTTGAAGGAATGAGCAGAAATTAGTCTGTGCATATTTTGGGAAGAGAGACTGAGTCCATTATATTTTGGGTGATTTTGATGATTTATTTTGGAAATTCAATGTCTTTTTTCATGATATAATTCCTTTTAAAATATATGCAAGAAATAAAAATGTATTCATATTTAAAAGGGTGCAATGGCATTATTATACGATTATCAGGGGATATCATTGATTACAATCATTTCTGGGACAAGATTTGTTATCATGACAGGACATGTTAAGATTTAATTAATAGAAAAAGACCAACAGAAGGTCCCCGAAAGTGGATTTGCCAAAATAAATGACCAAGTGATAATCAATACACAGAAGGAACAACATCTGCGACAACACATCACAAAATATCTGTTAAAAGCTTTGTGGAATATAGAAGTATGAAAATGTGAAAATTCAAGGTCCATAATGCCAACTTGTCGTCACAAGTAAGTCATTAGTTTAAAAAAATGGAATAATGTGCAAGTGATGTTCGACTTGCGTGATCTGTCACTTTACCGTGGTGGAGGGGTTTGTGTGTCCCAATGATCCTAGGAGCTAAGTTGTCTGGGGCTCTATGCTCCTGGCAGGGTCGCTCATGGCAAACAGGTCCTAGGTGAGGGACCAGACAAAGCACGGCTCACAAAGCCCCTTATGATCAATAAAATCAATGGCACACAGTTTCCCTTGCCCGGACGCGGGTAACCGGGGCCCCCCTCTGGAGCCAGGCCTGGAGGTGGGGCTCGTTGGCGAGCGCCTGGTGGCCGGGCCTACACCCATGGGGCCGGGCCGGGCTCAGCTCGAAGAGGCAAAGTGGTTCCCCCTTCTCATGGTCTCACCACCCATGGGAGCGGTCAAAGGGGTCGGGTGCAATGTGAGCTGGGCGGCAGCCAAAAGCGGGGACCCTGGCGGTCCGATCCTCGGCTGCAGAAGCTAGCTCTTGGGACATGGAATGTCACCTCTCTGGCAGGGAAGGAGCCCGAGCTGGTGTGTGAGGCAGAAAAGTTCAGACTGGATATAGTCGGACTTGCCTCCACACAGCCTGGGTTCTGGTACCAGTTCTCTCGAGAGGGGTTGGGCTCTCTTCCACTCTGGAGTTGCTCACGGTGAGAGGCGCAGAGCAGTTGTGGGCATACTCGTTGCCCCCCGGCTCAGTGCCTGTAGATTGGGGTTCACACAGGTAGACGAGAGGGTTGCCTCCCTCCGCCTTCGGGTGGGGGCGACGGTTCCTGACCGTTGTTTGTGCAAATGCACCAAACAGCAGCTCAGCATACCCACCCTTTTTGGAGTCCTTGGATGGTGTGCTGGGGAGTACTCCTGCTGGGGACTGCCTTGTTCTACTGGGGGACTTCAATGCTCACGTGGGCAATGACAGTAAGACCTGGAAGGGCGTGATTGGGAGGAACGGCCCCCCCGATCAGAACTCAAGTGGTGTTTTGTTATTGGACTTCTGTGCTCGTCACGGATTGTCCATAACAAACACCTTGTTCAAACATAAGGATGTCCATCTTGCACTTGGCACAAGGACACCCTAGGCCGCAGTTCGATGGTCGACTTTCTGGTTGTATCATTGGATTTACGGACGCATGTTTTGGACACTCGGGTGAAGAGAGGGGCGGAGCTCTCAACTGATCACCACCTGGTGGTGAGTAGGCTCCGATGGTGGGGGAAGATGCCGGTCCGCTCTGGCAGGCCCAAACGTATTCTGAGGCTTTTTTTGGGAGCGTCCGGCGGAATCACCTGTCAGAAAGAGTTTCAACTCCCATCTCCGACGTCTCAGGAGGGGGAAGCAGTGCACCACTACCACTGTGTACAGTGGGGATGGGATGTTGCTGACTTCGACTCGGGACATTGTGAACCGGTGGGCAGAGTACATCGAAGACCTCCTCAACTCCACCAACACGCCTTCCTTGGAGGAAGCAGAGTTTGAGGACCCTGAGGTGGGCACTCCTATCTCTGTGGTTGAAGTCACCGACGGTCTCCTCGGTGGCAAGGCCCCAGGTGTGGATGGGATCCGCCCGGAGTTCCTCAAGGCTCTGGATGTTGTGGGGCTGTCCTGGTTGACACGCCTCTGCAACATCGGGTGATCAACGGGGAGAGTGCCTCTGGATTGGCAGACCGGGGTGGTAGTCCCTCTTTTTGAAAAGGGGGACCGGAGGGTGTGTTCCAACTACAGAGGGATCACACTCCTCAGCCTCCCTGGTAAGGTCTATTCAGGGGTGCTGGAGAGGAAGGTCCGTCAGGAAGTTGAGCCTCAGATTGAGGAGGAGCAGTGTGGTTTTCGTCCCGGCCCTGTAACGGTGGACCAGCTCTACACCCTTGCAGGGTCCTCGAGGGTATGTGGGAATTCGCCCAACCAGTCTACATGTGTTTTTTGGACTTGGAGAAGGCGTTTGACCATGTCCTTCGGGGAGTTCTGTGGGGGGTGGTTCGTTGGTATGGGGTACCGAACCCCCTGATACGGGCTGTTCGGTCCCTATACCACCGATGTCAGAGTTTGGTTTGCATTGACGGCAGTAAGTCGGATCGTTTCCAGTGAGGGTAGGACTCCGCCAAGGCTGCCCTTTGTCGCCGATTCTGTTCATAACCTTTATGGACAGAATTTCTAGGTGCAGCCGAAGCGTTGAGGGGGTCCGTTTTGGTGGCCTCAGTATTGCATCACTGCTTTTTGCAGATGATGTGGTACTGTTGGCTCTTTCAATCAGGGCTCTCCAACTCTCACTGGAGCGTTTCGCAGCCGAGTGTGAAGCGGTCGAGATGAAAATCAGCATCTCCAAATCTGAAACCATGGTCCTCAGTTGGAAAAGGGTGGAGTGCCCCCTCCGGGTCGGGGAGGAGATCTTACCCCAAGTGGAGGAGTGTAAGTATCTTGGAGTCTTGTTCACGAGTTAGGGCAGGAGGGAGCGAGAGATCGACAGGCGGATCGGTGCAGCGTCTGCTGTGATGCGGACGTTGTATCGGTCTGTCGTGGTAAAGAAGGAGCTGAGCCAAAGGGCGAAGCTGTCAATTTACCAGTCGATCTACGTTCCAACCCTCATCTATGGTCACGAGCTATGGGTCGTGACCGAAAGAACGAGATCCCGGATACAAGCGGCCGAAATGAGTTTTCTCCGCAGGGTGTCCGGGCTCTCCCTTAGAGATAAGGTGAGAAGCTCGGTCATCCGGGAGAGGCTCAGAGTTGAGCCGCTTCTCCTCCACATCGAGAGGAGCCAGATGAGGTGGCTTGGGCATCTGATTCGGATGCCTCCTGAACGCCTCCCTGGTGAGGTGTTCCGGGCACGTCCCACCGGGCGGAGACCCAGAGGAAGACCCAGGACACGCCGGAGAGACTATGTCACCCAGCTGGCCTGGGAACGCCACAGGATCCCCCGGGGAGAGCTGGAAGAAGTAGCTAGGGTGAGGGAAGTCTGGGCTTACCTGCTAAAGCTGGTAAGCCGGCCCCGGATAAGCGGTAGAAGATGGATGGATGGACTTGGTGTTGTTGATTCTTGACAAAAAAAATAAAATCACATTTTATATCTTTTTGTTTAGAACCAGAAATATGGGAAAAGGTCAATAAGTTCAAGAGGAGCTAATACTTTCATAAGGCACTGAGAGAGGGAGGGGAAGAGAGACAGAGAGAGAGAGCGAGTGAGACAGTGAGAGAGAGAGAGGAACAGGGTCTGTGCCCTCCACTCGCATCACCGGCAAATTCTGTTGAAGTTCGTGTTCTAAATATGGACGCCTGTGTTCATCTGCACAGTTCATATTCTCCACGTCTGACTGAGTAATTGTGACCTGTTTTGTGTGCATCTCTCTCCACCCTCCCTCTCCTGTGTGTATCTCCCTAATCAGTGCAGGATGTCTTGTTATTAACTGCAGCAGACCACTCGTGTGACATGGAGGAGGGAGAAATTAGCAGCTGTCACCCCGTGATGAGTTAATTTCCTGACAGGCTTTCTGCTGCAAATGACCAGACGGCTGATGGAAACCTGCCGCTGAAGTTTAATTGGAGAGCAGGAAGGGCAGTGGGGTAGGGAGGGGAGGGGGTTGAGGATTGAGAGACAAGGATGACAACGTACAGATGAGGCTGCAAATGATGCACAGTAAAAGTATCACTTTAGATCCACGGATGGCTACTCACTGTTATGTTTCGATCTGGTTATGTTCGGTTTTGATTCCTCATGTGCCCTTTTTTCGTCACCTGTTCTCGTTATCAGTGTTCCTTCTGTGTAACCAATTAGCTCCCTCAACCCTTTGTGTGTTGTCCAGGTGTTTCTCGTTGTCTCGTAACTTAGCTTGTATTTAGTTCCCTGAGTTTCTGCCAGTCTTTGTTGGGTCATTGTGAGCTGTGAGTATGTGAGCATACGTGTGCTCCTGTCATGTTTTGTTTCCTGTCTTAGTTTTGTTTGTTCCTTGTGATTTCCAGGCATTTTTTGAGTACTTCGAGTTAGTGTTTTTTCCATTGTACTCCTGTGTGTATTTTTTTGTTAAATACATTTTGGTCAATCCACCCTGCTCCTCCCTGCTTTTTGGGGTCCTACAACTACCATCAGGCGAAACGTGGCACTCACAAAAAGTCTCCTTTTTTGGAATCAAAACTTTCACAAAGACAAACAACCGTCCGTGCTTACAATCACACAGAGGTGCAATTTAGAGTCATCAATAAACCTCCGGTGCATGTTTTTGGAATGAAGGAGGAAACCAGACTAGGAAACAGACTAAATATTTGCAAACCCGACTACCCGACACCTGTTTATCCAGTTTGTCAGGAAAGAAACAAACCAAAAAAGGTTGATTTCGGGGTGAGTATCCCTTTGCTAAATGCATTCATTTATTTTGAGAAACATTGCTTTTTTGCCACTTTGACTCTTTATTACTTGCAGATACAAAAAAAAAAAATTACAACCCCCCCAAACCCCTAAAAAATGGCTCCCAAACTTCATAGACATGCCGATAGCGATCAATGGACGGCCATGCGTTGACTAGTGAGTGCGAGGGTGGCGGGGAGCCGCTTCCATTGAATGGCACAGTTCCATTGAACTACAATTGCACAAGAATTGTGAGTCGCGCAAAAATAGGGCCTCAAGTGTAAATTGTGGTGCGGGTCGTGCAACGCTGTTTTGGTGGATTTGATCAAAGCGCTGGGAAATTGTTTCTCTCTCTGATGTCATTGTATTTCATTCATAAATAGGACAACAGGAAATAGATTTTTCGTCGATACATTTGAAAGCTTCGTATTTTGAAGAACAACGGTGAGACTGCCCACTTGTAAAATGGTACGGTAGAACCTCACACGCCATGGAGTGGGTACTGTGCATTGCAGGCTTGCAAAATTCAGCTGATCCTGCCCCGCACCTGCTGTAAGGAAGAGCAAACGAGGCGGTGTGGTGTGTTGCTAGGTCAAGTGATGCGGTGTGGTTTCTTTTTGCTCATGGAAAAGTGACTGGTGATGCTTTTCCTCTTTCTCTTTTCCAAGCTTTTTTTTCCCCTTTTTCTTTTTAGGCATCCTGTTCTTTCAGCCTCCATTCCCTGTCTGAAATGTTTGCACTCTGCAGGAGCAGATGGACAGAACCGTTTTATATACAACGCACCAAAAAAATCACACGACGGAGTACTACATAGTTCTCAAACTTTTCATGTTTTCAGCAAAAATCTTCAAACACATATAATGAATTTAGAAATAAATCTATGATTTCATCTTACAGATAATTGAAATTTACTTATCCAAAGCGCAGAAGCTGAGTGTGAATGTGTGTTTCTCTCGATCTGTCACCAGTGTGTGTACCGTGTGCTTTAAAAATGGTTTCAAGGTAGAATAACAATCAGGAAAAAAAATTATTATACAATGTAAGTCTACCAGATGTCTTCTGTTCTCACAACACATCGTATAGAGCAGGTGTCACCAACATTTTTGAGGGTGAGAGCAACTTCATGTGTACCGATTGTGTGAAGGGCTACCAAATTGATACACGTCTGAAATAACATATTTGTCCAAAATACCTTCAATAATATGAGGATGTGTTATTTTTAATACTTGATGATTTAAATTGTCAGACTTTGATCGTGTTTCGAAATGTCTCACAGTACTGCCAATGTTTGCATTTTTAAATCATAATTTCTACTAGCAAATCACAATGTCCAGGCACTGGCGGGCTACTCAAGTGGTCTTCACGGGCTACCTGGTGCCCGCGGGCACCATTTTGGTGACCACTGGTATAGAGGTTACTTTTATTAGCTTGGTGTTCCCGTCAGGGCCTTCAAAGCTCTGTATCAGAAATACAGACCTGCATATATAAAGTGGAAAAAAAATTCCAATTGGCTTTTGTCCTCGTTTTATACCAAAGGCTTTGTGTCTTGGGTGCGCGGTTTCCAGTCCTTTGTGGGTCAAATTCTTCTTTTTTTGTTGTTGTTGTTGTTTTGTCCAATCAGATTGATGCTTCGTTGTATTGCCATGGGGCAGCCCGGTGGTCGACTGGTTAGCGTGTCGGCCTCACAGTGCAGAAGTGCAGGGTTCGGTCCCGGCTCTGGCTTTTCTGTGTAGGGTTGGCATGTTCTACCCCTTCTTCCCCCATTCTCCCAAATTCCAAAAACATGCACGTCAGGCTAATCGAACACTCTAAATCAGGGGTGTCAAACTATTTTTTGTCGAAGGGCCACATTGTAGTTACAATTTCCCTTGCCTGGCGGTTATGACTGTAAATTTGAAACCATATAAATGTTTAACCACCTCCACATATTACAAACACAGTGAACAACAAATTGATGGATAGAAGAATAATGAATTGCTTCCCATTTTTAATTATTACATTACATCTGACTATTTGAAATGTTGGTTCAGACTTCAGCAAGCATCATGGTGTAGTCGTGCAGGGTATCCCCTGCCTACTGCCCGAAGCCAGCTGGGATGGGGTCCTTCATGCCCGTGACCGCTATGAGGATAAGCGGATTAGAAAATGAATGGCTGGATGCATATTATTTTGTCCAACACCTTGGGCACCTCAAGTGCAGTAATTGACCACAAGCACACACCTGAAATCGCTGGTTCTTGTTTTAGCCAATCAGGTTATAGATTCCCCTCTGGAAAGCCATTCCACAGGCTTTGTGACGAGTGAGTTTATACATCCTCTCATTGGTTCAGCGACGATCGCTTGTGATTGGTTCAGCTCTGTGTGCACAGCCGTAGCTTAGTTTATGATGGACGACATGGGACCATGATTGAAAATTCACTTTCAACGCCTACTTTTCAAGGAAAAAAATACTTTATGAGGCTATTTCAACCAACACAGCTTTGCAGAGTGGATTATTTTGTTTTGTTTTTTTTGGAGCGGGGGGTCAGAGTAGTTATGTATGATTGGACATGTTACCCTACACAGACAGGTAGGAGCTTCTGCATCATCATCTCTGGTGAGTATTGTGTAATTTATTTATGTTATTAAGTTTTTATATTGGCAAAAGGCAATTGTGAAGGACTATTTTGCACTGTAGAGGTTTGGATTTCTTCTCATGTAGTAGAATATAAAGGAAACTGTTTTCATAATCTGCTCAAATACGTGAAATATTCTTCTTTCTATACTGACAAACGTCTGTGAATCTGAAAAGGTGTTTTTAGGAACAACTTAATTAACATAGCCACAGTTATATAGTGTTTTCTTTTGTTTTTTGGGGGTTTTTTTGGGGGGGGGGGGGACAAATTGTGAGAAGGTGGATTGGTTCAGTAAATACCCAGGACCAAAACTCACTGCCCAATCTGAATTTCTCATAACTTCATCTGTTCACAGAGTGCAGCACAATGATGGGTGATGCGCATGCATACACACACACACACACACACACACACACACACACACACACACACAAAAACACTAAGCTGCTCTCCCTCCCGCAGGCAACTCTCATCACTCTCCTGGGGACAAGTGAGAGGGACGGCAGTGGCAATGGAGGGTTGGGTCGGGGGGTTCTCATTCGCTCTGTTTCTCTGAGTATGATAAATATAGCAATTGTGTTTAGTCGCCATCAATAGAAAACACATCAGCCTGGGGATCATTTCCTTAATGTCTCCGCTATTAGTTTTTTGCTTCCCTTTGGCAGTATTAGCTTGCCAGCTATGATATGTTCTGCTTTGTGTGTGTGTGTGTGTGTGTGTGTGTGTGTGTGTGTGTTTGCGTGTGTGTGTGTGTGTGTGCGTGCATGCGTGCGCGTTTATGTGTGCATCTCCTCGAGGCTCCAGGTACAACTCTATTGAACTCCATTTGCTTGCTTTATTTCCTGTCTGTTACCACACATGGCAACACATCAAGTGTGATGTGTACCAACTAATGCTAGATACAGTAAGATTTCGAAATATATATATATATATATATATATATATATATATATTGTATTTGTTTGAGATGCGCAGGGCAGTTAAAGAAATGGTTCAGTTCTAGTACTTTGCCACCCTGGGAGTCGCTATAGGAAAGGAGTGAGGCAGGGTGTGAGGGGGTGATGTTGCATGGGTCCTACATGGCTCTTCTTGCTTGCTTCCTTTTCCATGTGGCTCTGCACTTGTTTCTTTGATTAAATTAATCCCACCACCTCAGCAACAGACACACATTGACAGCCTTAGTCTACCACATGCCGCTCCCCACCACTTTTTAAAATGGCAACCATCCTCGACTCGTTCCCCTAGCCCCGTCCAAAAGAATCAAACCCACCAATCAGGCATCTGACGTGTTCTATTCAATGTACAAACTCAGATTGCAAAACTCTGATTAGCTCACCGTTTACATGTGAAAATGCATTTATACACTTATACTGCAAGATCTCCCCTTTCGGATGATGAAGTCAACCACGCATGTGACCACGATGGATGATACGTCCATTTGTGACCCCACCCATCGACATGCAGTCAGGAGGTTGATGTTAAAATATTTTTAAGATGTTCATGATAATAATCTGTTCAATTATCCATCCACCCATTTTCTACCACTTCCGGGGGTCGGGTCGCGGGAGCAGTAGGTTTAGCAGGGAAGCCCAGACTTCCCTCTCCCCAGCCACTTCTCGCAGCTCTTCCCGGGGGATCCTGAGGTGTTCCGAGGTCAGCTGGGTGACCGTCTCTCCAGCGTGTCCTGGGTCGTCCCCGGGGCCTCCTGTCGGTAGGACATGCCCGGAACACCTCACCTGGGAGGCGTTCAGGAGGCAACCTAATTAGATGCCCGAGCCACCTCATCTGGCTCCTCTCGATGTGGAGGAGAAGGGGCTCGACTCTGATGACCCCAGATGACCGAGCTTCTCACCGTGTCTCCGAGGGAGAGCCCGGACATCCTGCTGAGAAAACTCATTTCGGCCGAAATCTGTTCAATTGATTGATTTAAAAATGAGTCAGAGGTATTGTTCCACAGTTTTGTCATATTTATTAATGGCATATGATGACATCCGCGACAGACATCTGCACAGCACCAAATCATCTGCCTGCACCTTGATGAAAAAAAAAAATTCACCACCTGCACCATCATTTAGACCTGCTTTTAGGAAGTCTTAAATCAAGTCTACTTTTCATCAAATTGCCAGATGTGTCAGAGGCATGCAATAGAATACGCCATAATTCCTCTCGAGGAGTAAGCGGGGCCTGACCAGGTACGAAAATTAAGATGTTTTTTTTAGGCTGAGCACACGGGTGCTTATCTACGAAAATAGGGCATGAGTGTTAACTGAAGGGGGCATGTAAATGATAAAGAAAGTAGTCAATAATTTAGCACTGGCGAATGACTCACCTTCATTGTCAAAACCAACTACAGTTCACAAATTTGTATGATGCAAAATCAACTTTTTTTGCCATGCCATGATGTTTTTACTGAGCAATGGGAAGCGTGAGATTGTGGTTAAGTGAGTGGACATTATGCTACTCAAAGAAGAGGGCGGCATGGTGTTACACTGGTTAGCATATCCGCTTCCCAGTGCAGAGGGGCAGGGTTCGATTCCTTCCTGTGTAGAGTTTGTAAGTTCTCCCCGTGCCTGCATGGGCTTCCTCTATATACTCCGGTTTCCTCCCACATTCCAAAAACATGCATGGCAGGTTTATGGAATGCTCCAAAATTCTAAATTGTCCCTGTGAGTGTGAGCTCAGATGGCTATTTTTCTATGTGTGCCCTGCAATTGGCTGGCAACCAGTTCATTAAATCTTGTTTCGTCTGCTGTTCTTTTTTTTTTTTCTTTTTCATTTTCCTGGCATGTGATTTTGATGCCTGAAACTGAGGCCATGAGAGCAGAGCAAATATAAGTACTGGCCTATGACAAAAGTAGCTTTAGGTAGGCTGCATAACAGTGTAGCTATTGTAGGTGTTCTTAACTTCTGATTTGCGAGAATATATGTGTACTCAACAAACTGCTGCTGTAGACTGTAAATTTCCCCAGTGTGGGACAAATAAAGGATATCTTGTCTTATCTTAAACAGTCTCTGTAGCTCACCATAAAACATCCGAATTTAAATGTATTTTAATCAGCATTGCTTTGAAGTCAAGATGGCGCCCGAGTAGGCAGCCGTCAGCAAGTGCTCTCATGAGCCTTGCTTTTTTTTGTTGTTCTTGTGTTTCTTTTGTCACTTTGTGTTTGTTGTTACGTCGTGTGGACTTGATGTGGACCTTTTTCAGCATTTTTTGGCCACGACATTCATCAAGGAGGAGACTCTGTGCTTGGTGGTTGCGCCTTCTCGGCAGCATGGGTATACCAGCACTGTTTTTGACTGGAGGAATGTCGGCGCCATTTGACTGTCGTTGCTGGACAGTCCCGGGGCGCTTGGGTCTTGCGCCTGTAATGGGCAGCATTTTTCACAGCCCCGCTTTGTTCAGCGGAGAGATCGGTGCTGTTGAACGGTCTGCGGCTGGATGGATGGAGGTCTTGAGGAGACGACGATGAGAAGAAAAGAGCGTTGGCGCGGAGTGCCGATGCGGATTTGGAGCTGGGAGTCGCGGCTTGGAGTTTGAAGCGGATTATGTGGGACAGGAGAAGTGAACTAATCTCTTTTCGTCAATGGACGCTACAGCTTCGTGTTTGCTTTCAAAACTTTGCTTGTAGCAGACGTGTGCACATTTTCAGCATGATGTCTCTGATCCACTGGTGAAAGGACACTTTGATCCTCTCCTCTTTCATCTAGAACTGCTTCAGACAACAAAGTGTATGCAGAAAAGTGGTGAAGATTGCACGACTGTCTCTGTCCTATGTGTTGTCTTGTGTTATTTTTGTTATTTTGACTTCAAAATGGCGCCGCGAGAGTGGCTGCCTTTCCAGCAGCTCCTATTTTTTTGTTGTTCTACTTCTTCCTTTCATAACTTTGCTGCTGTGAATCTGGAATTTCTCCATTGCGAGACTAATAAAGGTTTTCTTAATTGTGATGAAAAGAAACTGATTTGTGAAGCTGTTTTTGGGGTTCGTGTAATGTTGGCAGTTACTTGTTGATCTGCTAGAGCATTTTTTACTTTGCAAAATGTTTCCTCTTCCCAGGGGCAATAGGAAGCAAATCAGTAACAGGATAATTTCAAAGTCTGTACAAGATTGTTGCCAAATTGACAAACTTTGGTAAACTACAAGCTAAAACTCCAGCACTGAAAAATAAAAATACTTTGTGTAATGCGATAAAATATTCAGTTTTTTTTCCTGACGTTAAGTTTGAAAAAGGCTACTTGAAACGAATTGGAACCAGAACGCTCACCTGTATAGAGAAAGACATTGTTTGGCGCTGAAAACACATCAGCCTGTCACTGTCAAGTCTGGGTTCACTCACCTGAGTTTCATGCAGGCAGGCCCCACTCACTGAAAGTGGGAATGGTTGTCTGTCTTAATATGTCAGTACCTTGTAATCGAGTTGTGAATAATCCAGGGGTAGTCCACGTTCTTTTTGCCATCGTTGGCTGAGATTGACTCAAACTCCATCAGCAGAATAAACAACATAGAGAGTAGATGGATGGAATTCAAAGTTTCAATCTAACTCCCGCCATGCAAGAAGCTCAAGACAGTCGCAATGTTGCGTATAGACTGAAAAAAGGTGGTGCTTTACCTTATGCCAACACACCGCCTCTGTTGTTTCAGTCGCGGATCTTCACTGTCAGCCTGCGATAACACCTTCTATATGGCTCCTGCAGCCATCTGTTTCATGTCAGCACTGCCACGTAGGGCTTGATTCTGTTGCTGTTTTCATCTTAGGAAAATAAACAGTGTGACAGATGAAGTCGAATTGATGTGGGTTGTTGATTTTTTTTTTTAAATAGCACCTCAGAATTTATTTAATGATGCAGTTTTAGTTTCAATGGCAAAATGGGTTATGCTATGCAGTTTTGCAGTCAAATGCAGTGGAAAGTTAAAATTGTATTGGATTATGTGCTCAACAGATTGAACCAATTTCATTTACACTCAGCAGTCAATCCAGCCGTCCATCCATCGTGGGGATGGGCTGGTGCCTATCCCATCAGACTCACGGAGAGTTGCCTGCACAAAAGTCAGAAAGCTCTCCGTGACAATAAATAGTATCTTCTGTCTATTTAATTGTGAAGTTGAGAAATTTCATCTATGCTGCATGTCATACATAAAGCATATTTGACAATAAAGATGACCTTGACCTTGACCTTGATAAGTCTACCTCTGCCTTATTAACATGAAAGAAAACATCCATCCAATTATCCTCACAAGGGCGTGCTGGAACCTATCCCAGCTGTCTTCGAGCAGTAGGCGGGGGACACCCTAAACTGGTTGCCAGCCAATTGCAGGCCACTCAGAAACAAACAACCATTCACGCTCACACTCACACCGAGGGACAATTTACCAATTCAAAGTGCTCCATTAACCTGACATGCATGTTTGTGAATGTGGGAGGAAACCGGAGTACCTGGAGAAAACCCACACAGGCACGGGGAGAACAAGCAAACACCACAGAGGAAGGCCGGTGCCTGAAATCGAACCCTGCACCTCTGCACTAACCAGTCGACCGCCAGACCGCCCATCTAACATTCAAGAAATGAATCATTTCAACAACCAAAAGAAAATTCAATTCTAGAATTGGCTCCTGTTCACCTATTATAGTGGACATGACAATATGCAGTATGTCCAGTTTAGGTTCCTGTTAGATTCGGGTGGGTATTTGTCACTCAGTTGATTTGATGGATTTCATCTTCATGTCTGTTGTGCAACAATCTTGAACGAGTGGCAGGGATGCAAACATTACAAAGACTCTTAGTGAAGATGAATAACAATCTCTAGGTTTTCATTCATAACACTACATCGCAGCTGTCCGCCCTCATCACAGTGTCAAATGTGTATAAATGAATACAAACACAATCATGTGACTTTCCTCTTTCTCTGCTAATCTAAAGTGAGGAAGCGCGGCCCCGTTCTCAGCATGAGCTCATTTGCTGTATTGAGTTTTTCTCTTCACTGCTATTGAATGTGATGCTACGCTTGTCCTTTGAAAAAGCGCAGTCCCAAATTTATGGTGCTGCCAATGGAAGGTGTCAGTGTCATTGAGCTGGACGCTTTTATTGGCCAATTCTCCCATCCCTAGTGATCTGCTTGACATTTCAGTCCCCTAAAACACCCTACATGGGAGGTAGCCTTTTGACTTTAATGTTCTCAGAGAATAAGAACACGTCATTGTGAGGATTTATTCCCAAATTGATCTTAAACATATCTGAGCCTCTTATAATTTGCCAGCTTCGGTCCTGCTTAAAAGAAGGCCATAATTGCGGTGAACGTCCATTCCATCCAACCTGACTTTTAACCAGCTTGCTTGGTGAACTTAGTTGAGCCCCACATTTGTGAAGTGTAGCCCAAGGAGTTCCCGAGTGGCCCCCGACTTGCGTAACAAGCATGGGGGCGTAAAGGGGTTTCCCCTCTGGTAAGTGCTCTCCAGAGACGGTGGGTGTGATCTGACCATCCCTGGGGCCCTGTTAATTCTTCTCCTCTCACAAAGCCTCCTCCTCTGTTCACTTCCTCCTTTTCCCCACACTGCTCTCGGCCACAACTTCACCCAGCCGTCGTTCCCCTCCCTCCCTACTCTTTATGTAAGGTATGCTGTCGGCAGGGACCTCAGCAGTCTAATTAGAAGCTGGTAGAGGGTGTGAAATTCTGACGGTGACATGGAGTAGATGTGCAAGATCGGTGTCGCGCTTGGAGAAACAGTCCATTAACCAAAGCTTGCTCGAATGTTCGACTGTACTTCCAACCACGATACACTGAAAGATTCGTTATGATCCCAAAAGCACCCACTTCTACACTCAAAACCAAAGCAGAGGTAATGTGTTCTATAAACAGCAACACAGAAGGGAAATTGGTCATATGAGCAGGAGTTCACCATCCATCACCGACCCGCAACTTCAATCTCCATTTTCTATTCTCCATAACCAATCAAATCAAACAGATGCACCGATGTCGATGGAAATCCATGTGCATATACTCCAACCAATCAAATCAAACAGATGCACCGATGTCGATGGAAATCCATGTGCATATACTCCATAGGTCAAATGAAAGTTGAGCTAATGTTCCTAACGACGCCTTCGAAGTTCAGCAGTTTCTGACCTCTTCAAGCGGTATTCAAAGATTGTTGCACTCAAGTGACAGTTTTCAGTAACAAGCAGTTGAGGACCGAGGCGGTAATGACTACGAGATAAAGGGCTCGAGCTGGAATCAACCCGACGGCCGTGCAATTACAGGAACATCCAGCCGCTGAACCATCAAGATGGACACTTGGGCCGAAACGGGGCCAAACATGACTGCCCCCAAGTGCCTCCAACAAAACATTGAGGAGCCTTCGAGATAAGATCATCTTCCACTAAGTAGCTCCTCCTGCCCTTTGCTTTCTTCCCCTGCCCTGTGGTTGGCCTAACAACAGGCTGAACCATAAAGGAGGGCTTGGGGGATGGGGGGCTGTTAGGAGATCTTAGTGAGTTCCAATTGGGGAGGCCAATAGAAAGAGAGAGGGAAAAGTGCCCATTTCAATGAGAGGAGTGATAAGAGCAAATGTGCTGTCAGCGTGGGAGTCGGATGAGCTTTACTGTTCATATTTAGATGGAGGAACAATGGCGAGGTGTCAGGCAACTTGAGTTCATAATGTGCTGATGCTGACCAGATGTCAGTGTGATCCATGAGTGCTGAGCCTCCTGCATCCTTAAGCATTTCCTCGCAAGACTGTCACGAGGGAGAGTACAAATGGGACAGCATCTGTCGGACTATAGATACGGTAGATAGATATGAATGAGGGGAGAGAAGTCATTGTAAAAAGAAACAAGCGAGTGAGAATGAGGATAAGATGGATGCAAAAAGAAACCAAATAGACACTAAGAGTAACAAAGCAAAAAAAATTGTGTGATAGGAAATATTCCAATTCATGTTTTATATATAAATATGTAAATGTAAAACTTATTTACTGCAGCATATGGGTTAATGAGTGTTTGCTACGAGACTGCGGTCAGAATTGTCAGTTGAAATCCTTAAAAGTTAAGCACACATTTGGTCCCGCTCAACAGATTGAGATGACAACATCAGCAACAATGATCTTTTTTTGTTTGACAGTTGGCAACAACGGTGGAACCATTTGAGTGCATTCGAACAGTGTTGGGCACCTAAAATGTTGTTCTCTTACCAAGGAATGTAATGGAACAAAACACGAACAAGCCATTTTACACGATACACATTATGTATTTTTTTTTTTAATCAAAGTAAAAGGCATCTGTGAGCTCCAACCAGATGCGGAGCAGATTGCGGTCAGCTGTGAACTCCGTTACCAACAATGAAGGCTTCATTGTGAGATGCCAGGACGACATTGGTCCCATCACCATTCTACCCTTAAAAAAAGCAAACAAACAAAAAAACCCCACATAATAATAAAATAATCATCATATGCTTCTAGATCGAAATGTAACCGCCTCATCTGAGCCTCATCACAGTGGTGACAGATGACAGCTAATGGCGGAACTTTGATGGAGAATTTGAACAGATCTTATCAAGCTTTCGGTGTATGTTTGTGTGTGTGTGTGTGTGTGTGTGTGTGTGTGTGTGTGTGTGTGTGTGTGTGTGTGATTTGTGACAGCACTTTGAAGTGTCGTAAAGAGGCTCACGAGCGCTCACATGCACATCATGTTTGCTAGCGTTCTCAAACGCGTCACAATGAAAATGCCCCCCCAGGCATTCTTCATTTACTGTCATAGCCATTAGACATGGAAGGGGAGAAAAATAAGAGATTGTATCAGTAACGCATGAGCTCCAGTAATTAGCCTCCTGATGCAAGAATGTGTACATGCAGATGTATGCGTGTATCTGTGTCTGTGTCTGTGTTTGTGTGTTTGGTGGGGGTAGGGTGTTTCTGCAACAAACTCATCCCTACTGTGTAGATGCATATGATCTCATAACCTGAGCGGTGTAAACTGGATTCATCATTTCCAGAACTAAGTAGCAGATTCTTTCAAGCACATTTAATTGTCAATCTCTCTGTGACTTAATACCATAAGATAAGGACTTGACTTCATTTCATTGAGTTGACATGAGTTCGAAGACCTTATTGGAGTCAGCCCATGTTGATCCCACAAAAAGCCTCCATTATTCAACCCCTTCTCACCATGATCCACAAGCCGCAGCCTGAGCGTCTAAACACATTTTATGGAAATAAAATGGCAAGAAGTGTGTTGAACTGTGCAGTCACATTTACTGCCTTACATTACTTTCGTATTCTGTTCTCACCAGTGCGAAGGACAAACTCACGTAAAAAAATATCAGACAAATAAAAACTATTCAAAATGTTTTGACTTGGCTTCCCCTTAAAAATTGATTAAAAAAAATAATTTGACGTTGTATATATCCGTGAGATGTTCAGCCAAACCATGTCATTTTGTCAGTCCATTAAGACTAAACATAAATTAGCATCCATGTCATGGCAATTATCAACCTTAGTTTAACTAGTTCAACTACTTTAACACACAGAGCAAAAAACATACAAACTGAACATACAACAATATTCACAGGCTAGGTTTCTCGCTACTTTGTGAAAACAATGTCTAGATCTTAGTTGGGCACCTTCTCTGCCTCTTCTTCTTGCTCTGAATTACACGACTGATCCCTTTCAGAAAAGCTTAGTGCTGCCCGGCACGTTGAGGCATGACGTGGTTCTACACTGACCACGTGCAACTCTCAATTCGGTCTTGCCAGTAGACTGTAAAATTGCATGTAAAAACGACCACTTGAAAATTGGTGACACAGCGGAGGTGCGGAAGACAAATCACGCTGATATAAAAGTGTGACTCTGTAGGCAGAAAATCAAAACTGATCACTTAGAAGTGCATGGTAAATTAAGCTGAGGTTGAATTCCGAAAAATCATGTCAACAACCTGCCAAAAGAGGATTTTTTTTATCCTCTCTTTTGAAATTTCTTTCATGTACAGTGATCCCTCGCTATTTCGCGGTTTACTTATAGTGGTTTAAGTGCATCGCGGATTTTTCTACCACAGCTCTCTACGGGCAATAGGCCAGGGATACCCTGAACCGGTTGCCAGCCAATCACTTGGCACACACAAAGACAAATAAACAAACATTCATGCTCATAATTCCACCTAGGGACAATTTAGAGCAGGGTGAAGAGACTCCGGTTCCTCGAAAGCCATTGCATCAGGTGTGTTGGAGTAAGGAAGGATATAAAACAGGCAACATTTGGCTCTTGAGGAGCCGGAGTTCCCTACCAATGATTGAGAGTGTTTTTGTCAACTGGAGTACCCAGAGAAAATCCACGCAGGCACGAAGAGGACAGTAAAACTTCACATGGGAAGGCCGGAGGCATAATCGAACCCTGTACCTCTGTACTGTGAGGCAGATGTGCTAACCATTCAGTTACCGTGGCACATCAAAGAGTACACTTAATTTGAAAATGGAATCTAAATACATTTTATGAATTGAAGAAACACATCAACTTTGCAAGATCTACTCACATAGCTCAGCACTCTGCGCGTACAGTAAGTAGGAAAACTCACATGAGCTAAAGAGGAAAAGTATGCCTTTTGAAATGTCAGCTCACTTTTAAAACAAAATATCTCTTCAAGGAAGTGAATGACAGCATTAACAGGAGCATCGCAGACTGAAAAGGAACGAAGGACTGCAGTGAATTAGTGAAACGGGCCAATTTTATACTGTATTTGAATGAAAAAGAAGCATTTTAAGTCCTATTGAGGTGTACTAAGGGAATTAGTGTTCCATTCTCTTATAATATAATAACCATGATCAAAAAGACCATGCCTCTCTTGTGGTTAACTTGAAAATACGACATTTTTCAAATGTTCTCATCTGTCCTATGCCTTTGCCACTACAGGATGGAACAAAAACAGCATTCTCCATTGAAACAAAACAAAACAACAAAAAAAACCAAAGCGTCTCTTCACATCAAATCCATAAAGTATGGTAGGTTGCCATGATCTCGCTGGATCTCCTTTCCCAAAATAGCCACGGTTCTTCTCCTGTGTCTGTTTTGGCCCAGGCTTGAGTTCTGCTCAGTGTCAAGCATTATGAGCTGACGCGAACACAAACACACAGCGGTCACTGTGCGACTAAGTGAGCGACAGCCGCAAGGCTTTTTGTATCTCTACAACATGCTGCCGACATGGCAGGGAGCTTAGCCAGCCCTCCACTTCTTTCCCACAGAAGAGACCCACCCTCAGTCTTCAGTGGGCGCGTTTCTAATCACAGACTCGCGCGCTCATGAGGAGCAGTTCAAGTTAAAATGACTATATTGTGGTCACCTCACAATGCAGAAGTGCAGGGTTTGATTCCGGTTCTGGCCTCCCTGTGTGGAGTTTGCATGTTCTCCCCGTGTCTGCATGGGTTTTCTCCAGGTACTCCGGTTTCCTCCCACATTCCAAAAACATGCATGACAGGCTGATTGAACACTCTAAATTGTCTCAAGGTGTGAGCGTGAGCGCGGACAGTAGTTCTTCTCAGTGGGCCCTGCAGTTCAGGGTGTACCCTGCCTACTGCCCGAAGACAGCTGTGACAGGCTCCAGATCCCCCCGCGACCCTTGTGAACATAAAAGCGGATCAAAAAATGGATGGATGTTTCTCATTTTAAAGAAAGTCATTCCAACATTTATAATGAAAAAAGAATATTGAGGAGAGAGTGAGAGTTTTGAGACTTGGCATTGGCAGTGTCTTGTGAAAACACAATCCAATGATTTAGCTGCTTTTGGCCCAAGTTAAAGCTACAAAGTCCGGGATGTCTCTTTGAAAAGAAATCACCCATTTGTTTGAAATCAATTAAACATGATCAAAAGATAATTCCTGAAAACGTACAACGAGGCATAGGCAGGCTGATGAACACTCTACATCAGGGGCGTCCAAACTCGGTTCTGTCGGGCCGCTGTCCGAGAACAGTCCTGATGATGTGAATCAGGTGTGTTGATCCTAGAAGAGCAGGAAAACAGTGAGGACAGCGGCCCTCCAGGAACGAGTTTGGACACCCCTGCTCTAAATTGTCCCTAAGTGTTGGTTGTTCGTCTCTGTTGCCCTGCAATTGGCTGGCAACTGGTTCAGGGTTGTCCTCAGCCTACTGCCCAAAGACAGCTAGGATGGGCTCCAGCACACCCCGCAACTGTTGTGAGGATGAAGCGGATCGGAAAATGGATGGATGGGTGGACAAACTGAACAGGTGGAAGCGGGAACAGGAACAGGTCGTTTGGGCCAGAGAAGGCAAACTCATCAAAAGAGACTCTGAAAGTCTAAAGAAATAGATTTTGCTGTCGCGATAGTCATTTAGAAAAAAAATTAACAAAAGAAATATATTTGGACTAAATTGAAGTAAAATGTAGTACAGTGATGAAAGTAAGATGGAATATACATTAAAACGGACAAATAAATAATAAACATGCCTTTTTTCTCCATAACTCTTATAACATTTACGACAAAGAAATAAAGCTCATTTCCATAAATCCCCTTTGAATGGGCATTTAAACTTGAATTATCAGGAACAAAACACTTGCCTCCCCAGGGAAATCATTTGCAGTGCACAACATAGCATTTTATTGACGGGCTTATGAAATGACTGAGAATATTTACTTGGATTTACTTATCTTGGAAATAAAATGATTGAATTCAAGACAATGAAATGACAAATGAATAAATAAATAAATAAATAAATAAATATAAATTCCTCCCAACATGGACTTTCAAATGTTATGCACAGTTTGCAAATTTGATCAGCGGCAATCAAATGCACCGGAATTTGAGAATGTATTTTAAGATGGACGTGAATAAAAACTTTGTCCATTGTAATAGATGAGGATTGTGCACTGAACTATACACCGTTTGATTCTGACCAGTGAAAATGACTCTTCCCAGATGATCAGCACTCATATAATAAGACTGTGTTTCTTTATGACACCTGTGCTGACTTCTTTCCACCGATCTGAATGATCGGTGGAAAGCATGAACATACTTTATTTCTGGCATTTTTCATACTGACATATTCCAGTTTCTAGAGCAGCTTTACCTCTTTTGAGAGGCGTGGTGGGGGCCTCAGACATCAGTACAGAGACAGGCGGACGTTGCTCAGGTGGGGCCCTGGAGAGCACCTAGCGGAAAAGCAGTGAGGCGAGCGGCTGCAGTGCAACTTTAGTACGGCGACTTTGTATCCACGGTAGCGTACGAGGCAGAAGCTAATTGCCTCAGGTTGGACTTTAAGGCTCTGACTGCAGGCCAACATTTGCATCAGACCACATTTCTTTTGCAGCAGGAGGGTCTCCGGTGGCCGCCGCAACTGCCCTGCGTTTGGGGAGATGGCAATATTTGCTTGAGAGCACAAATCCCCGGTGCTCATATAGCTGTTTTTATCCTTCTGTGGTGGAGGGGACAAACACACATTCAAGCTTGTTGACACTTCTGAGAAGGAACATTACTGTGACAAGTAGGCGAGCACATAAAATACTGGGGGGTGGGGGGGGGGGGGGGTGATGACTTTCATTACTCCCCGTAATGTTGCACAGTTCTCCCTTTTCATGATTTCAAACCCACCATATTTTAGGGAGGGAAAAGACAGCTGGAGAGGTTTATGTAAAGTATTCATATTTGTGTTTACATTGAAATAAGTGCCATAACGCGTTGTAGTCCATCATTTTTACAGCTATTCTAATCAGCTCATCTATTCGCAGTCTGTCCGTTTTCGTGTTTTTTTTTCCTTTTTCTTTTTCTTTTTTTGTCAGGGAATAATTCCACAAGACATCATTTTTAAGTCTGATTCAGTATTTTATCAAAAGATTGGTGAGGCTCAGTGGCATATTTTTTAAAGCACCATAGAATAGCATCCGGGAATGTATTTGCATAATGTGTTGCATAATCACTCGCAGGTGAGTTTTTTGCAGAACTATGCTGTGATGAAGAAGTTGAAAATAGTTCAAAGTTTAAATGAGGAAAATATGTTACTTTTGCGAGTTCTTTTTCGTATTTTTTTTTCTTCGCATAAGTTTCTAAAGCAGTTTAACTTGGAGCCGTTGGCATCAATGTGGTAGAGAATAATGGCAAAGGCCACGTTTTCGGACTTTATCGAGTCGAGTTCCCAGCCGGCCCTGGAAATGAGGAGTGACAGTGAATGTTATCGTGGAGCTAATCATGCTCGTCGTTGGTCGTAGGTGACACTCGAACAATGCTTTTCAGTTCAACAGTTTGGCGGATTTAAAGCTGGCTGATTTCCACTCTGCAGGAGCACAGTTTGCGTGCAGTGTTCTTTTCCTGACTGCTTCTCAACTTTGACTCCCAACTCAAGGTTGTCGCAACACGTATGCGTGCCACAATTACCATCGATAATAACACGGCAATCAAAAACAAAAACAAGCATGCTTGAAGCACTCCGTCCTGGTGAGAGGTGTAATCATGCTCAAGGCAATTAGAAAGGTTTGTTGTTCTCTACAGCCATGTTAGGTACCTGTGGGATGCTTATTGACTCAACAATCTAATTAGGTTTCGTGATGTCGGCTTCACAACATGTTGCAATTGGCCGCGAGGTGTGCATGGCGCGCAGGGTAACAAGGTCACAGTCACGAGTGGCTGCTCTTGACACTCTCACGTCTTGTTGTTCTTGAGACGTCGAACATATTCCCGGACAAAACAAGAGGTGGTCAACGTTGCCTCATGTTTGAAGCTGTCATGGTAATTATTTGCTTGGACTGCATTTGCTTGAATTTTTACTGCCGTGGCGCAGCATGTGGCTCGCGTGTCAACCCCATAGTCACAGATTCTGAGTTCAAATCTTGTGTTGCTCTCCTTGTACTTGTTTGGGTTTTCTTCATCTTTCTTGGAAAAGGGCACAACGTGGCCATATGTGTGCGGGCACATGCGTGGATACCACTGAGAAGTCATTGTTTATCATCCCACCCACGGCCAGGGTTTCATGAAATAAAATGCACACCCATCCAGAACCTTGCTCATCCATCCATCCATTTATTTTCCGATCCGCTTTATCCTCACAAGAGGGTAGGGGAGGGGGGGGGGGGTTCTGGAGCCTATCCCAGGCGGGAGACACCCTGAACCGGTCGCCAGCCAATCGCAGGGCACACAGAGACGAACAACCATCCGCGCTCACACTGACACCGAGGGACGATTTAGAGTGTTCAATCAGACTGCTATGCATGTTTTTGGAACGTGGGAGGAAACCGGAGTACCCGGAGAAAACCCATGTAGGGGAGAACATGCAAACTCCACACAGGAAGGCCACGACCTCTGTACTGTGAGGATGACGTGCTAACCACTGGACCACCGGTACACCAAACCTTGCTCAACACACTCATTAAAGCAGGGCCAGGTCTTGTGCATGTTACTCTGTTTTTGTGACTGCTTTCCTTTTTATTGTTCTACATTTAAGGTGAGAAGTGGCATCACGGAATGTTACAGTTATGGGGGATGGAACGCCGATGTATAGTGAGCGTCAAAGTGCAGCTCCAATATGCTTCAACTCATCCCTGCAGGATAAATGGTAGAGACTGGATGGATGGATGAAAAATACAAGGTTGAAATAAAAATACCAAAATAACTCATTTTTTGATTTAATAAAAAAGATTCATGATTGTGTTATCAACTCACCACTAGTTGACAGCAAAATATGTTTGATCATAAAATAATATTTCAATTACCTGTGGAGATGCAACAGCTGCACAGGGCTCAGCTCTGGAAGTCAGGCCCTCAACTGAGCCATATGGAGCCTGTTTCTGACAGTTTGGGAAGAAACATGCTCATGAGTGGGCTGCAAGTGCTTCTTGGCAGGCCTGAATAGCAGTGCATTTGGCTTCACTTACATTGGTCAATTTGTTTTTGCAAAATGTTTTAATCAACGATCCAAGTCAACTTTTCGAGACTTTTTTGTGCTGGTTCCAAATCTGTTTTCTCAAGCACATCACGTTGTAATAATAATAATGATATTTTTTTTATCATGATAATGTTAATCATAACAATAACAATACCAACAATAATAATAAACAATTATTATTAATTATAATAATAACAATAATACATATTAGTAATAATAATAATGATAATTCTTATTAATATTATTATTTTTATAACTAGGACAACAACAGTTCAGCAGCGGGTGGACTTTTTTCCCCGGAAACTATAAATTACAACACATGGTCAAATCTGTATTGGTCAATCTTTTTGAGGCTAAACTAAAAAAACAAAAATGAATATATCTAAACTAAGTGCTTGAAAAAAAGTGACAACACATTTTTAAACAGTGTCAAAAATACGTTTGAGGACACATCGAGCCATCTCTGATTAAAATTTGCTGTTGAGCTGTGTAATTTTAAGCACATGTACGTATCTTGTGACTGCCCATAATGATGTCGCAGACAAACTTACAGGTTGGTCTCTGGGAAATGCACTGCAAAAAAAAATTTTTTTAAAAGAGCAAAGACAAACAGCCCAGTGCCAGTAGCTGTTTGCGCACTGACGATGACAAACAAAGAAATGTTAGCGAAATGACCAACTCAGTGATCACTTGAAAATGTGAAACACGCTCTGCTGTGACCTTCCGTGCACTTGATAAATAAGAATCAAAAGCTGACCCTTAGCAGTATATGATGGAGCGTCACAGATGCTTCAGAGGAGGGGGGAGACGATGACGGTGTCACACGTTATCTATGAAAATGGATAAAGCAAGAAGAACAGAGGATCAACGCAGTCAGGGCAACGTCTCCGTAGACTAATTATTCCTGTGACAAAGTAGCTTTTGCCACCGTTGTCCCACCCAATCACACATGTGGCGCTCATTGGAGAAACTCTGTGAAAGCGACATTTTCTTCTGTGTAAGTAAGGGGAAAAGAGAGGAGAAAGTCTGATTAAAGTGCTGCACAGTGAGGAGAATCCACTGTGTCGTCCACCTTTGGGACCCTCCTTAAGTGGCTTTAAATAAGATAATAAGGGTGATGCACAGAGAAAAAGAGGACCGTGTCTTCTGGCATTAGTGCGACGGCTATGTTAGCGGTGATGTTTTTTTTCGGGGGAGTTGTGGGGGGGGTGTGGGGGGGTAGTCTGCCAGTAATGAGACAGGGCTGGCTTCTCTTGCTGGCCTAATTAATCCTATATTTTCATAGCGTAAAATCAGTGCAGCCTTCCACTGGCCGGAGAAGAAAGATGTCAGAGGAATCGCTATCTGTTACCCAGTCTCTTGCTTTCCTCTGACCGCCTCTTTCCTTCTCTCCTCCTTCCTTCCTTCCAATTTATTGCACTGGTACCAGGAGTGAAGTGAAACCTCCCAGTCCAGAGCTATCTGTCATCTCTACATTATCAGGAAAACACACTGCCTTCCATATTGTGCTACAAGGGGCTTCAGCAAATTACTGTTTTTTATGGGACATGATAAAGGAAATGCTGCCTTATGTTCAAATGTTTTACTGTCTGAGAGCAAGAGAAAAAGACTGAGTGGTGCAGATTGCTATGTGTGTTTTGATCTGTGTGTATGTGTATGGTGTGTGTGTATATCGTCTGTGCCGTCGGAGCTGACGGATAGGGTGATGATTGGTTCGAGTCACATAAAAGTATGTTTCTATGGGGTTAAATGCAATAAACAAGTAATACACTGCCGCATGATGTAACAATTCTGAGGAAGATGGGAAGAAAAAGAGCAAGCGCACTTAATTGCTACCCCGCGGGTAAGTCGAACTTCAGTACGTTTTGTTGAGTACACTCACAGATATGCACGTGTGTCTGTGACACAAATATATGGCAGGACATGCGCTCTTTAGGGTAATTCAATCCATCCAGGTACATAATGACGCTCATGTGTAAAACATTTGCCATGATGTGGTCAAGCAAAAACACTGACTGAACTGATAAACTGTAGCGATCACTGGATCATAAAAGGTGTTGACATTCCTGAAAACAACAATAACTTGCAGAGATTCATCACCCAATTCATACATCGATTTGAAATTAGCCTCATTCGGTTCTTTTCAAGCGAATGTCCGCTTTGCTGTGGAACCAAGTTCCGTATGAGTCAGATGCCTGCAAACAGAGGCAATATGGCAAATAAGCCAGATGTCCATGCGCTATTCCCCATCAGTGATGCTGTGTGACATGAATTGTTTTTATGTCCATGGAGAAGGCAAATGCATGGCGGGCTGCGTTGCTCTGCTGCTCAGTGGCGTGGTGAAGCTTAGCTGCAGTTTCATCCCTGAGATGATGAAGAGAGGAAAGTGAAAAGTCACAGTCTGTCAGATCTCGTGATCTGCAGGCTGAAATGCGAGGCCTGCAGGGCCTTGAGAGTGACATCCTCTATATACCAACGCGCCACAAACGTGCACCAGAGGATGAAGGAGGCGGACAGATGCGGCGAGCTTGGATGTGACTGAGTCAAAAGGGAGATGGAGGATTTGATGGTAAATAAGAACGGGTTATATCAACTGATCATGTCCCTTCCCATCTCTGCAAAAAAAAAGCCTCCACTTCTCTTTTCCTATCTCTCCCTCTCAATCGCCGTCGCTGTGAGACGGATCACCCACCTCAAAGTGACAGGCCCTCAAACGACTTGGCGAGGAAACCAAGCATTAATTAAGTCATTGCCGGACTGTAATTTCCTTGAGAAGTGAAAAAATGCACGAGAAAAGGTTACTGAGACCTTTTCTGTGTCAAAATTACCATTTGTCATGAATATTAATGCACCTAATGAAGACAACCTTTGCTTCATCAAGAATGTTCTGGAGCAGGGTGCCATACTGATAGACTCTGCCTGGCTGTTTTTCTCCTTCAGTCAGAAGGAGAAAGTGACACACACACACACACACACACACACACACACACACACACACACACACACATGCTGTGGTTTACACATAAGTCACGCACATGCATCCTTTTCCTTATGTGCTGCACCATAGCCTTCAAATGTGGAGCCGCTGCATTTGATCAAATAGACCACTGAAGATAGAATTCAGTGCAGATGCTGATTCTTTGCATTTGCAAAACAGAAACACACATTTAAATAAATGCGGTAAGCAATAAACACAAACAAAATTCATTTTATATGAACTGTTTATTCACTTTAGCTGCAGAAATGTATTTAATATTCAAATATGCATTATTCAGTTTAATTATTTTGGTCTCGTTCAACGTGTTTGTGAATTCCTGTTACAAAAAGTAGGCTACATTTTAGACTTTGTAAAAGCAACATCAAAACGGTCATGCGGGCAGTGTCACATGTTTTTTTGAATTTTATTTATTTTTTTAATGGTGGCTCCGCATACATGTGTGGTGGATGTCATATAATTGCATTCATTAATATGACACCAGCGTCGGACAATCACTGTAGAAAGCAATTTATTGAATGAACTATAATCATTAAAACAACTTTAATAGCCCCACTGTAACTATTGGGTGGGTGCGGGTTTGGGGTGTGGTCATGAGTGCAAGGCAATCTCCAATTGCCCACATCACATGCACTGCGGATTTCATCATCTGCAAGGGGAAATTTTGCAGTTTGCCTGGAAATATCATGTACGGACCCCGGAGAGGCTATTTCTGTTTCTGCAATGTCAAGCATGGCGCACTGGAGAATACTGCCATCCGACCACCCAGTTAGGCCCAATTCCAGCTTTGCAAAGTCGAGAAAAATACCAAAAGAAAGATAACTCCACCCATACACACTTTGCATGAGACTTGCGCTAGGATTGAAAATAGCTCCCCCTCATTGCGGGGGAGCGAGCTGTCTGCCTCGACCGGATGGGTTGAGAAGAGACACAATGAAGGGAAACTAATGGTTCAGTGTGGGAAAGAAATAGGCAGAGGGGGAAGATGTATTTGTGTAACAATAATTGCTTTTAAAAAAATGCTAATGAGCAGTCATGGCACGTTACAATTTTACATGACCGTTAGTATTACAAAATACCGTATTGGCCCAAATATAAGATGGTGTTCTTTGCATTGAAATAAGAAAAAAAAGTTGGGGTCGTCTTACATTCAGGGGCTAGACATTCTACCCATTCACGACGCTAGATGGCGCCAGATATCATTGAAGTGAATGCTGAACTTGACTCCCCAGGCCAAAGCAAACCCCTGTCACGAAGAATAAAAATAAAAATAGCGGTAGCACGAAAAATAAAAAATAGCGGTAAGAAAGAAAAGAGAAGAAAATAATAGGAGAGATAACAGAAAATGGAGAAACGTAGCGACAATCTGGAGAAATGTGGGTCTAAGATCGGCCAGGTTAAGTGGCAGCTGAGGAGAAGTTATGATGTCATTTCCATTTCAAAAACCAGAAGCCATTAATTTATGAAAGTGATGGCACGTTAGCTTACATATTTAAATGTTCAGATCTAAAGATTTTAATGAGGCAAAATAACATGCTTTTTCTCTCAAATATATTGTTATAGTCATTGGTTTCAGATGTACTGTAATTATTTTCTGTATAAAAAATTATTTGGTGTTCAAAAAGTCTTTTTTCAAACTTGAGTCTTGGAAAAAAAAGGGGGTTGTCTTATAATCAGGGCCGTCTTATATTCGGGCCAATACGGTACTATAATTAAAGCTGATGGTGTTGTTGGCACCTCTGGAAGCATTGACTCCTTCATCATACAGAGATGATATTACAATACATGGACAGGATGACCCACCAACTTTCATGTGATTAAAAGGAATTCAAACGTTCTTGCAACAGGACTATTGCTGATAATTCTAGCCAACTGCTAAAAATATTGACGGTTGTAGAAATGGTGTTGTCTGTGGCACTCAAAAGGGGAATTAACCCCTATTAAGCATGAAGAGAATGTATGTATTTATTTATTTATTTCAGCCTTAGTCAACATTACTTCTATATATTTTACACAATCTTCTTTGTGTTAGAGATTCATTAAGTAAACCTTGCTTATTTGCATGTAAAGGGTCCGGATCATTAATTCATGAATCTGTCTTAGCCATTCTTATTGTAACATATGTAGAATTTCCGTCCTTCTTTTCTTTTAAAGATTTCCACATGCCCGTGACTTAATCCTGCAACTTGCAGCTAGTTTACAATGCACTATGCACTCAGAGCATCATAGGGTCTATAGCTGACACAGAATTGATGTCTCAAGGCTTAATACAGCTGTAATGTAAGATCAATTTCTCCTCCTCTCAAAAGTGTGGCTCCTTCCAGCCAGCAAGCGCTGGCTAAAATTTAATGTGGGACTTTGATCAATATGTCTGTGACAGATTTATGTACAAACGTACCTTTTTTCAACAAAAAAAAAATAAAATAATGAATACAATGTTATTACCATTTCTATTGAATTTATGGTACTGCTCTGTAATAGCAAGGATTTTTTTCCACTGCAATATACATATTCAAATAGGTCAGGAAGCGTTGAACAAATAATTTTCATCTTAATCTAACAGAGGTTTATCCATTTAGTATTTTAAGAAACATTTCAAACATTTTAAGATGAGGAGCAAAAATAAATTTGATAAAACTGGCCAAACCCCAAAAAGGTACCAGTAATCACTAAAGAATGTCTTCATTTCTTATGAGGCGGAGATGCTGGGTGGAGCATTTGTCAGATCCCATTCTAAGCGTTCTAAGGCCAATACAGCTTTGAAATGGATCCAGCATGGAAACAGAACCTTCATTTAACTATGCTCAGAGTAATGGGCCTTAAAACAATAACCACTCACATTGAGTATTGAGCATCCAGCATATGAAATGTATCCCCGGAGATGATTTTTTTTTCTTGTTAAAACCGGGAGTTTACAATGCAATTTCTTGAATCTTTATGAAGACCAGTTTGAGCCTGGAAGATGGCATTGGCCATGTTTCACTGAATGCTGAACTCGAACACATCATTTGATATTTGGAACCGAGTAGGTTTCACCATTTGTATGCAGATGGAAAAACAGATTTAAGACATGCTCAACCCCACTGCTCCCCGCACGCCTTCCCGGCCCCTATAGCAGCATTGCAAAAAAGATGCAGTGATCAACTCATTTTAGAACTTGAAGGCACATGATAACACTCCAACTTACCAGCAAAGCTGTGAGAAAGTGAGTTTTATCAAAAACATGACGAATGCCAAATTCATTCGGCCTCCTGTTATGTGTGAGATTTATTTAAATGTGAAATCTGGCCTCTGCAGTTGTTATGGTTCTGGACCAGTGCGGAACAGGAGCAGATCCCAGAAGGCAGACAAGGATGAGATCGAGTCCAAAAACTTTTTGGATCCAGATCGAGTCCAAAGTTTTTGGACTCGATCTCATACTTTATGGGGTTTTTGGGGCGTTTTTAACACAGTGACGGGTCATTTTGACCCGAGGACAACAGGAGGGTTAGAGGGCCGGTTCAAATGTGCCCGCGGACCGGATACGGCCCTTGGGCCGTAGTTTGGGGACACCTGCCAAAAAGGTTTATTTTTCAAAATAAAGCCGCGTGACTGACAAAGTACAACACAGGCAGGGCTAAGTAATGCTACTAACAAAAAGAGATCGCAAAAGGCAAGAGAAATAGATCAGAATACAAACAGGACTAGTAACAAGATCGAGAACGGCTAAAGTCTGTTGAAAATAAGCACTTGGACATGAGGCATGAGGAAGGCGAATTATCCGACAACAATTTGTGATGACTAGACAGTCTGTTACAACAGGTGACAGATAATGACATGTTGAGGAAAAGGTGCAGAATGGGAGGAAGAGTCCTCCACTGCCACCTGCTGGAGACAAAACAAAACAGTACCATTACGGGACAACCCCCCACCCCACACCCCCCTTCCACGGATACCTCCTGGTGGACCACCTGGTTTAGAAGGCTGGGATGAGTGGAGATCACAGAGAAGGGATGTGTCCAAGAACCAGGAGAAGAGGATCCACTTACGTGCCTCCGGTCCACAGCTCTCCCAGTCAACCAGATACTGTATTCCTTTGCCCCTGTACCTACAGTCCAAAATGTCCTTTCCCATGTACATTGGGTTGTTGTCAATCACTAGGTAGATGGCAGCCTGAAGACAGACTCGCCGTTGCTCCCAAAGCTTGACATCTGTCCATTATGATAAGTATGACAGTTTTGCCACAAAAAGGTGGAAGACCAGTGTTAGAAATCCAGGGAAATGGCGTGACAAGATGGGACCAACGTTTTATCGCAGGCACAGACAGCTGTACACCAATGTACTCCGGCCACCAAAATCTTTGAGAAATGAGTGAATACCATGAGAACCATGACAGCAGTCATTCAAATAGCCTTCCTTTAACCTTGACCACGGATATGAACTTTTGATTAGTTTGTTGTTGTTTTAAGTGCATTTATTATTTTATTTTATTTCAATGCCTCCCATTTTGCCTCCATGCCAGTCGTGCCATTTAAGCAGGTATATGAATTGGATATAACCGTTCGAAAGTATGAAAGAATCCAGCGAAGTGCAAGGAGAAGATGCACTCAAGAAATTAATGAAGTACAATCCTGTAAATATAACAGTTTCACGAGCATATGTGAGCTGCATTTGGGTGTGCTTGCCAATATCATTTAAGAGGACTTCAAGTGTAAAAAAGAACATCTTCATGATCTGTCTATTTTTAAAACAAATGCAACTTATTAAGAGTTAGAATTACTTTTGGCCAAGAAAACACTTTCACATACCTGATCATTCATCCTTCCATCCATACATCCACACAAGGGATGTGAGCCTATAAAGGCTGTCTTCGGGGAGTAAGTGGGGGACACGTTGAACTGGTTGCCAGCCAATTGCAGGGCACACATAGACAAACAACCATCCGCACTCACAGTCACACCTAGAGCAGCGGTGCCCAATACGTCGATCACGAACGACTTGTAGCTTGCGGACTGGTCCCAAGTCGATAACGCGAGGGGTATACAGGGGGGAAAAAATAGAACAACCCAAAACATTTTTGTCTCTGTGCGTATGCACATTGCACTCTAAGAATCATATCAGTCTCACTTTCACAAAAAGTATTTAAAAATTATTATTATTTTTTTTTTTAAAAGCAGGTCACCTACAGTTGTTAGCGGTCAGTAGTCTGCAATTGGAGGGCCAGGAGACACGTTTTAAAATAGTCCACTTGAGCTACGATAGTTAACATGCTGCAAAAGTCCATCCCATGTCAGGTCTCAATGAAGGTAGGCAGTGATTTCCTTTTTACAAACCTGCCAACTCTTGTGTCGACTTTATTTTTCTGTTTTGTTCATCTTAGGGACCATTATTGCTGCTGCTCATCATGGTATGCGTATGTAAGTGCGTGCGTGTATGCCTGCATGTGCGGTACCGGCTTGATCGCGGGAGGTTGGTTGCTTGCAAAGTATATCTTTGGTCAAGGAAGGTTGGACACCCATGACTTCCAATATTCCATTAACTCGCCATACAAGTTTTTGGAATGTGGGAGAAAACCCTGGTACCGGAGAAAGCCCATGCAGGCATGGGCAGAACAAACAAAATCCACCGAAGAAGGCCAGAATCGAACCCTCGCCTCTGCACTGTGAGGCCGACATGCTAACCTTTCGATCACCATCTCGCCGTTGTTATATCCAAATAATACGCTGTACCAAGAAGTGTAAGTTACACAATTAGATTGAGATGTTTATTTCTTGAACTGAGTTTAAAGTTTTTAGATCCATTGAGATTCTCTGGTCTTCCCTAAGTGAAGAAAAAAAAATTCCAATTAAGAAAGCCCCTTGCTTGAGGAATGTGAGCCTCCCAAGACAGACAGCAAAATTATACGTTCAATCAAACGTCAAACACGGACTTCTTATTGGATCCATTGCGGCGTGGTATAAGATAAAGAAAAAAATAATTGGTCATTTTGAGGCGTGAAAAAATATGCTTTTTTTTTGTTTTGTTTTGAATCTGCATTTGAGTTACAGCCATACATTATCATGAATAATATATCCATATCTCATTCATAGCCACGGGTGGTAGGGATTAGAGCACCATAAATAAGCTTCAAAGCTCACTGTATGCCATTTTGTTACACCTCGCCATGTCGGCTTTGCTTTAATCACAAACTTAGCTGTAGTTGGTGCAGCCCTTTTGTTGTGATTGCTGGTGTCGCCATTAGTGCTGGGTGGCACCGTTTCTACACACACCGTCATTTACCCAATTAACACGGGACTCACACTGGGAGTCAACAGAGAACAAAGCCTGAGGAAGAAGGCTTGCTTCTTACCAATGCTTGCCATCAGAATGACTCCGAACAAAAGTAAAGACATTAGCGTTGGCCTTTGGCAGTTTTTTTTCCAATGGCATACACGATGAATTGACATCAGTAATAAAAAGAAGCAGCAGCTTTATCTTTTGTTGTCTGTTAAATGGTAATGATGTTAAGTCATCAACCATGCACAAAAGTTATTTCCTTGAAATTGAATTGAATTGAAAGAAACAGCAAGGTTTGGCCCAGAGTTAGCAATGTGGTCTCTGAGGTCAGGACCATAGCAGTTTCTGCACTGTATTTACAGTACCTAGTGTGTGTATGTGACAGGACAAACATAACTTTGTAGTGCATGTGTGGCCGTGTGTGTTTGCATTACAGTGTGGATGACAAATGCCACTGAGGTTTGAATTATGTGCTCATGTAAAAAGACATGTCTTTGTACACATATTAGGCCCGATTTTGGTGCTGAGCGCAAGTGTTGGTGTTGGAGTGTGGTGTGGATGTAATCCTTTCAAGGCCAATCCTCACTCATCCTTCATCTACATAAAAATCAGGGCATTCCGAGCGCAGTTCGCTCGAGTATGCGTGGCTTGATGTTGCAGTTCGAGAAATAGACTCGCTGGGGTCCGTGAATTAGATTGTCAGGTAAACTACCGTACAAGATCTCCCATCTTGGTCGATGTCGTAGCCGTGCATGTGACATGGAGTGAGACCGCCTTGCACCTCCAGATGTGTGTGACCCCTGTGCAATACTGTCGTGACAGGGGTGCTCTTAAAATATTTTCCACGGAGCACCAACGTTGTTGTTGTTTGTTCAAACATACAAACATTGTTTTGAACCACCCGCAACACGAGTCGGACCTGCTTTTTAGAAGTTTAAAATCAAGCTTATTTTTTCTGTCTGAATTTGTGAGGTGTAGACGCGTCTACCTAATACACTAAACTAGCCCTGGCACAGAACTTAAAATGCACCCGTTGTTCAGCCGAGTGCAGACCACTTTCTGTTTACCAAATTGTCAGATGAGTCGGGGTTGAGGCAACTCTGTACCGGAACGCTCAGAGCCTCTGCACTGTTGAACATCTGAAGCTTTACATCAAGCAAAATGGGAAACTTCAACAATTCAACAATTAGCCTTTGCTATTGTCCTCAAACTTTTATTGACTGAAAGAAAAGGTGACACAGCAATAAACATGACCCTCTACCAGCCATAACATTCAAAGTTAATGATTATTGGCCAAAAACAATGGTGTTTATTGGTTTGAGCATGAATTTGTCTTGCCTTTGTAGTGTATTCAATTAAGTACAGGTTGAACATGATTTGCAAATCATTCTATTCTGGTTTTATTTATGTTTAACACGACGTTCCAACTTCATTGGAATTGGGTTTGTGCGTTCTTGCAGTAACTTTAATAAGCTGTTTTGGTGTCGTTTTTGCCTTTGGATGTCTGCAGCTGTTCTGTTTGTAAATGCTTTTAGGTGCTGTGGTTTTGGTTTACGAAGCACACTGAGTTAGTTTCCTTATGTATTGAATAAATAAAATTGCTTTGACTTGCCTGTTTACATTATTAGTATTTATAATCTGTTGGAACTGAAATTCATGATGCATTAAATAAAGTTAAATGTGAAATGCTTTGTTGCACTTAACCACTCATCGGAACCACCCACCGCCACTATGTCCCCTCTTTTTTGGCTCACCATTATGTGGTCATCTACACAAAATAGTTTGGAGAAACAAAACACAAAGGTCAGTAATGAGGTAAAGTGACACGTTGGGTTTGTGTATAAATAGACGTTAGCATGTGCGATTTAATATATGGTGCAACACACACATACACAAATGCATGCATTTTAAATGGGTGAGTGTTGCGTCATCTGCCAATTATATACAGTACTTGAGGAGAGTCAGTGAGCCACAGTTGGCCAGAAGCTCTGCCCCCCCATTCTTTTTTTCTTTGCACGCCAACCCCGAAACCCATCAACTGCAAGCAACTTGGATGACAGACATGGAAACATATTACCATCTAAACACAGTGGCAATAAAAATGCAATGAAGGTAAGAATCAAAGTAATCTGTCGGGAAGAATGAGGAATGAAGGACGCACCCTGGTCAGAGATGTAGAAAATTTAGAATATCGAGGAAGGGATGAGAGTAAAATGACTTGAGTGATGATTAGTTAAACTTCATTTGACCACCAAAGTGATGGAACAATCGTGTGTTAGTTTGTGACAGTTTACTGTAGTTGAAGTAGTTACAATTGCTACAAAGTGAGAAAAAAACAATGACAACATGTTGATTCATGTATGGCAAATCTGCAGGTTTCTTGTTTTTAGTAATGCAAAAGTGTTAGTATTGTATGTTAACCTGTGTTACTTTAGGCCTAAATTAACTACAAACCATAAATTCTCCTGATATATTGCTGGTAAATTTTATCTATCTGTCTGTCTGTCTGTCTGTCTGTCTGTCTGTCTGTCTATCTATCTAATCGTGTGTGCGTGTGTGTGCGTGTGTGTGTGTGTGTGTGTGTGTGTGTGTGTGTGTGTGTGTGTGTGTGGAGCCAAACCCAATATAAGTACAGTATACTTATTTTTAGATGAGCAGAATAAACAGTATAAATGTCATAAAATGACGTATGTCCAGTCTTGGATGCAGAAATGATAGCCATTGACTCTTGTTAAAAGTTTGACATGGACAGTCGATTCCAATTCCAATGCAAGGTGTAGAACCAAGTCTGGGCACAATTTTCTAATGCTGTAACATTGTTTGACTTCATATCCGACGTGTAGCTCAGTCCCCACAGACGACTAAGCACGGTCATCTATGTATGTTGATGTCTACATCTATATTATTTTGACAATTCTGTAAGAATAAGGGGACAAACTATTAACCTGTATGTAACCTTGTTTGTTTTTTCTACATTGCAAATTGAATGGCACATTGTTGCTTAGCCTGTGCCACTTCACCAGTGTTGTTATAATTGTTGCTTTTCACTGTGGGTTGTTGTTGACTTTCAGTTGTTTTTTCTTCTCTCTGATGAAATCGAGATATTGATAACTGGCCCTACTCATCAATCCGCACCGATTTATTTCAGTGCTATGCACAATAAATAGATTTGACTGGACTTTGACATGTTGCATTGGGTCCATTTAAGTTGCAATTTATCAGTACACGTATGTCTACGTATAGATCCTTTGAGGTGAATGCGAGGGAGGGAGAGAGAGAGAGAACGAGAGAGTGCACGCGTGTGTGTGTGTGTGTGTCTGTGCGTGTGTGTGTGTGTGTGTGTGTGTGAGAATATACCTTCATGATGTGTCACGAGAAGAAGAGAAAGACATTGGTGCCACAGTGTTTGAACTACTCTATTTTTTGTTTTGGGTGTGGGGGGGGGGTTGCTATACAGAAGGAGAAAATGAGCAAGGCTGACAGAACACAGGCTGGATGTCAATCTAACATTTTCTTGTTTGATTTTGGTTTTCTTGAAATTTTGTTTCTCATTACTCTGCAAGACCTCACAGAGGGGAGAAAACTGAAGCAGAGCAGCAGTGCCTGAGCCAGGAGACCCCAGGAACCACAGGGGTCCCGACTTTGATGGAGGCCGGAGCATCATTAGAAAAGATAGCATGACGTGGTCAAAAAAATCTGTAACGTCCTCAGAGCTTGCTGATGAGCTGATTCTTTGAATCATGTGTGTTTTAGCAGGGAGACATCGAAAACAGGCAGGACATTGGCCCTTGAGGACTGAGTTTGGACACCCCTGCTATGATAACTTTGACCAATCAGATGCAAACTTATATGCGCATCACCATCCAATAAGAGAAAAGTATCTAAGGGCATGACTAACCCTAAAGAACATAATTAGATCAATATACATTCATATTTTTCCGCATGGAAAACATTTCTTTCCTTAGATATAGATGCCATTGCTTTCGGTACATGCTAAACATCACATTAATACCAATAGTGCCATATGCAACACCCATATTGCATGCTTTTATAATAATATCGTGCAGCCCACCCTTAACTATATTCGAGTTTAATGTATGTCATCTTTGAGCATAATTTCAGTGTCTTCATCTGTGGAAGAAAATATGATTAAAAAGAAGAGTCCTTTGAAATAATTTAGCATTCAATCACAGTTTGTGAATCATCTTTTGTAACAGATACTTGAACAATGAATGGATGTATGCCATGTGATTCTGATGTGCTTCATATATCAAATTTCAGTTTAAATTAAACACCAGCTAATCTACTTGGTTTTCTTCCTTTTGTTTGTGCATGTACAGTATGTGTGTGTGTGGGGGGGGGGGGGCAATGCGGTCTGCACGTACGTGTATGTTGGTTATTCTCCGAAGACTTCTCTCTTTCTCTTTCCTGCTCCCCGCGTGTACGTGTGTGTTCTCAGTCGGTGATGAGCCCCTGTCTCTGACATGATGCTGCTCTGTTAAGGTCAAGCCCTACAGAATGTCAGGGATGATGACACACACTGAAAGGTGTCATCTAATCCTTCCATTTTCTCTCTTCCCCTGTATCCGTCCATTCGGACCCCCAGCCCCTCTCCATCTCCGGCCCACTCACTCACAAGACAGACATCTACCAGCCTTTACCTACAGTCCACGTCAAGACTCGTCGTGGGTGTTTGTCGGCCTGTGTATAAATAGTGTCAAGGCAGGCCATCCCACTTGTGAGGCCAAATCGGAAACGCTTGCAGCCCCAGTCTATTTGTCAACATGTTTCAACCCTTTTCAAAAATATGCTGCCCAATACCTTTGACTCACAGTTCTTTCTATATTCCAAGTATGAAGGTAAGTGGTAATTTGGGTGAAATATTGCTCCTAATACACATATTTTAAGGACATTCAATGACTTGGTGAAACTAAAGACTGACTTCTTCAAAAGGACTTCAAGTCCTAATGGGTTTTTTTTGCCCCCAGCCCACATATTTAAATAACAGCCAATGACATTGTTGGATTAATACACAAATGAAGTTCTGACAATTGTATGAAGTCAGCATTTGAGCGCTGACTGATAACACATCCAAAGATGCTACTTTCTCATTAAAAATAGAGAGGCCAGATACTGGGTTTCTGTAGAAACAGCTTATAATTACATTAGATGATGTTTTTTTCTTATGCATCTCAATAGTTAAGCATTCCTTTATTGTCCATTTAATATGTCAAACCTTCAATTATATTGCATCTCAGAGTTTTGTCCACGTGATTTGCACCCATGCCACCTGTCCTGTTCTTCCTATTCATTGTGAACAATTCATGTCCTGACATTTTCATGTTGATTATTTTTTTCATTATCGAGACAGGTTTTCAATGTGGCTATTATTTGGATGTTTTTGTTTTAATCGGGTATTCTTTAATTTTAGTGACGTTTCTTTGTGACTTTGTTTGTTTTTATGTTTTCATTTAAAAACCTTTGAATATATTGAACGTAAAACCTTTGATCCTGAAAATAATCTTGATCCAGAGAAGCAAATTACAAACAATCCTGACTTTGGCTGTGAATATTACACCGATGACCGGTTAACTGGACGTATTTCTTCAGTGTAGCCAATTTCTTTGGTGTTTATCAGCTTTGTTGCTCAGGCATGATGCACAACTGGTCTCTCCACATACGGTTTCTTGATATTGTCCATGTTGCCGCTGTCTTGGTGTGCTCATAATATAAAGAGGCAATTTCTCCTCTGCCACATGCCACTTTCAATTCTGGGATCAGTGTCAATGCCTTGATATTTCATGGTTTTGAAACATCATTTTCTACATGCGGCCGAGTGTTCCAGCGGTTAGCGCGTCAACCACACAGTGCAGAGATTGTGGGTTCAATCCCGGCTCCGGCCTCTCTGTTTGGAGTTTGCATGTTCTCCCCGTGCCTGCGTGGGTTTACTCCGGGTACTCCGGTTTCCTCCCACATTCCAAACATATGTGTGGCAGGTTAATAGAACACTCAAAATTGTCCCTAGGTGTGAGTGTGAGTGAGGATGGTTGTTCGTCTCCGTGTGCACTGCGATTGGCTGGCAACCGGCTCAGGGTGTCCCCTGCCTACTGCCTGAAGACGGCAGGGATAGGCTCCAGCACCCCCCATGATCCTTGTGAGGATAAAACGGATCGGAAAATGGATGGATGGATGGACCGTTTTCTACATTTGGCGATTTTTGTATTCATTCAAATTTGGCAAGCTTGTGAACAACACTCCACTTATAAGACATGTTTTTGTTCACTTGACAGGGACTTTAATACATGCAACATAAAAACAATTGTGTAAATTGAAAACCTCAGTTTTGTAAAAATGTATTAATTATAAGAGAACATTTAATTACTCATTTAAAATCAAATGCTGTTTTACTTAATATGAAAAACGTCATGGTTCAAACAGAGCCTATTGAAGCAGTCTAAATTTACACACTATTTTCTTATCCTTGTTAGGGTCACGGGTAAATTGGAGCCTATCCCAGCTGTCTTTGGGTGAGAGGCGGAGTATACTCTGAACTGGTGACCCCCCCCCCTCCCATAGCAGGGCACATCTTGACAAATAGATATCGACACTCACGTTTAAAAACACGTGCATGTTTTTTGTTTGTGGGGGGAGTGATCAGAGTACCCGGCGATAAGCCATGCATGCATGGGGAGAACGTGCAAACTCTACACAATGAACCCGCAAACCGAGATTCAAAACCCCAAGCTCAGAACAGTTAGGCAGACGTGCAAACCACTAGATCACCACTAAAGCACCGCGCTGCAAGCTCGTGAAGAGGATGCTTATTCAAATGAAATCTACATGCGCACTCTGTTAGAAGAATCTATGATTCAAATGAGATTTCATTTGAATAAGCATCCTCTTCATGAGCTTGCAGCGCGGTGCTTTGTAAATTGTATCATGTTTAAAGTTTCGGTTAATTTGGGCATGTTTGGACATGCTCAGCGCAGAGGTGTCGGCCGTTTGGGCGGAGGGCCTTTTTCTTGAATAATCACGTCAAAGCAAGGGGGGCGAAGGCTAGATTCAATCACAGAGTGGGAATAAACAAATTGGGAACAAAGAGTTGTTGAATACCAAAAGACAGTTTGGGAACAGCTGTCGCGCCCAGGTAGACATTAGTCATCAGCCAAGTCTGTGACTTGTGTATTCGGGTAGATCAGATCACTACCGTGGGGCCGGACCAGGGGGCGCGGTATGCTAATCTCTGGGGCAAAGTCTTTCTTGTATTTTGCAATAAAAGTTCGAACCGGCGGAGAGGGAGCCGAGTGTGATCGCGGAGCAACAACCGTCGTTCGCTCTCAGAGGTCCGCTCCCGCCGATATTGAAGACAATTTTCCTGTGTGCCGAGTCGTTTCTTTAACTTTGTCCGAGAAAATCTCTCACACACTCACATTGAATCAGTCACATTTTCAAGCTTTTTACATGCACGTCTTCTGACAATTTTCTCCACTTATTGAAAGATACTGAGTGAACGTTTTCGAAATCAGCAATCATGTGTTGATCTCCAACACAATACCTTGCCAACTAAAAAGGTGGCCTCGTGACGGTCTCAAGCATCTGAGATCTCGCCTTTGGTCCAGTAGCTGGATGTTGCTTTGTACTCTGGTCAAAGGAAAGAAATAATGCCAGCAGCTTTAAGATGTCTGGTTTCCTCTGCGGCTGCTCAAGCTGTCATTTATCCTCTCACCTCTGTGGATTGCGTCTGGAACAGTAAAGGCTGGTGGAGATGGAAAGAGCAGAGGGAAAGGGGGGAAATGAAGGATTATATGAAGAAGCAGCAGCACTTGACGGTAACTGGTTGAGATTAGTGCCTTAGGGGTACAGCAGTGGCTGTGATTTTGATACTGCGCCCCCAGCTAAACGCTGAAGGCCGCCTTGCCTGGAGGAGTCTGCCTTCACCCACAGGCAGTCAAAGATTGTTTTCGTACCATCTCCTCCTCCTCCTCCTCCTCCTTCTCCTCCACCACCCCACAGACACCTGTCATCTCCAATGTCAAAATTACACTTGGAAAGGAAAAGACAATGCAAAGAATAAACAAAAGAAACATGCTTTTTTTTGGGGGGGGCTGCTTTAAATGGCACACTCCGCATACAGATGTGTGAGACAGAAGCTTGCAGGAGCTCAAATCAATTCAAGTCACCACAAACACTGTTCTGATGGCTAGAAGGGCTTAATATGATGTGCAAAAGTAAAGCATTTTCCCTTTAAAATTTGCATCACACTTCTAAAAATGATCACTGCAGTGGTAACATAAAACAATCAATGAAGGTAGTGTACACGCACAGAAAGCATTCGGTTTAATTTGGAAGAGCTTCAACATTTTAGTGAGAATGAAACTTTTGCTCCATAAATTCAAATGGTTGAGTTCCATCATTTTACAGACAAAGAAGGTGATGCCCATATTTTTTTCTCTTGCGTTAACACCTCACCCTGAGTTCTGACAGAGTTAGTCTTTCAATACGGGCTGAACGGAGGTTTTGTAAAGCCTGCTGCTGTCTTGCGTCGGACAAATTACAAGACCACATGGGTCTTCAACTTAAAAGGCTGTCCTGCAATAACAAACTATTCTGTTGTAAAATAACCATAATGATCTGCTCTTTTGGTCTCCTCACGGTTACCAGGAAAAAGCGAAATGACTTTTGGCGAGTGAGCTAAAGATGGTTGATCAAGATTTAAGGCCACCTTGAGCAAAGGCAACAAGGCTGACAGGGAAAAAAAAAACAATTAGGTGATCACGGTGGTGAAATCTTGTGGATGCACGAGTTGACGTGACACTGGCAACCTCGCCAGGCGGTGTTGTCGCAGCCAATGGGGGGCAGAGGACACAACTGAGAGTAAAGGCTGCTCCATGTCATCAACCTCACACCGATAACAACACACTGCCATGTTTCCTCCTCTCTCTTTTTCTCACTTTTAATTCCTTCTGTTTGTTTGTTTGTCGACCTTGCAGTGTCAGCTGACCTCCCTCCATCCAGGGCCACAAAGAGAGGAGGGGGACGCTGACATTTCTACACGGAGAAGAAAAAACCCCCACAGCATATACAAAATGGCTCCCACCCCCTCCCCTTGGATACGTTGACTCCAAAATATGCACGTGCCTTGGATGTCTGTGACTGTCCCGATGGTTCTGTCCTGCCATTGCCAAAGAGGTGTCACGGTATTGTGACAACTTCAGCAACTACAGAGGCAATGGGTGACCCACGGCCGACAGAGGGGATGGGTGGGGGTTGCGCTGCATCCCCCTCACCTGCCCCGGAACCTGACAGATGTCATATACCTCCTCCATGGGTACCTTCTGTTTCCTGTTCACCTTTCTCCATCCTGCAGCGTTAGGGCTCCTGTCGCTACCTCGTCAAAGTGTGCGCACACACACATAAACACACAAAGAGCAAGGAGGGACACTCTTAAACCACCGTGGGGTTGGAGTTGTTGCTATGTTTGGGTTGACAACTATAACATTATCCGCACTGAATATTTCCCACTCAGATTAACATCTTGAGTGTGCAGCTGCACCGCCATATCTTTCCAGGCAGTGTGTTTGTGATAAAAGCCCAACATTGGCTTGATGCTTCAATTTCATTCAGTTCATCTGTTTGCACGGAATCGTTTTATTTATTTGTGTGTTTAAATACATGTTTTAATAGACAGTCTTGCGTATGTGCTCTCTGGCATTCATACCGCCTTCTCAAGGGTCGTTTCCTGTTATTTACCAAAGGATTTTTTTTTTTTTGCTGAGAACAGTTGGTATTTTAGTCTTAGCACACCCCACTCAAAACCTGTTTGCACAGATTTTCCCATCATCCTTCAGACCATTTTGACAGAAACACTTCAAAAATATGAGATTCTGCCTCGTTACATTGTCTTATATCAAACATGTCGCCTGCCCACTCTTTGAATAACAAGTCCAACATAGCAAAAATGATATTAGATTTCCATAAAGCTTCCGCTGGCTGCCTCCTTGCAGACGTTGTGCATCATCCACTCCAAATGCTCTCCTCGATGGAAATGTGCAGACTAAATCAGATCATGGCGCTAGATAATGTTCACTTCTCACTCCGAAACACTGACACGGGTACGAGGCAAAGGGGATCCTGTGACTAAACCATCAGTCATGCTGACATTTGGCACGAGTGATGGATATTCTAATTTCCATTTTCTATACAGGTACAAAGGATGGATGACGATTACTGGTTGGCAAGGTTATTTCAACCAAACAAAGGAAGAGGCCTCCAGCATCACTGCAAAGCAAGGAAAGTTACTTTGCTGAGCCTTGATAATTACACCTCACATTTGGGACTTGATTCAAAATAAATGAGTACCTACGAAGTAAACATCAGCAGTAGGCAAAGGTGTTGTTAACGCAACAATTGCCTTTGTTCCGAGGGGACCTATGACAGGTTCGACAGTCACTTCTATGACTTGACACCCTCACCTCATTTTCACACAACCTGTTTCTCACATTTTGTCATTGGCACCACCGGTATAATTATTTCTTTACTTTCACTGTGCTTCAAACTGCATAGACCACACTTTATTTACAACAGCATCCTCCTCGGGCCAACTCCTCTAACATTTTATCCGTCAAACTCTTCAAAGACGGCGTCGGGCCAGTGATGTGTTTGATGAAATCCTCTGACATATCAGCGCTGCGGGCTGGCTTGTTTCGCTCCCCACAAGTTTGAACTTCTTTTTTTTCTGTCTCTGCTTGATACCAATTTCATATTGGTGATCATAACTCTTGCCAGCGCTGAGGATAAGGTACACGCAGTATTTCTACACTGCATGGCCAAATGTGTTTTAATGACACATTCATCTCTTGTGTGGACACGAGAATCACTAATTTAATGCTGAGCTATGATCACATCTGTCAGAAAATTATTTATCATTGTGCACGTTCTTTTCAGTGGTGTGCAACTGCGATGTGTTCAATGAGAGGTGGGTGTAATATTTGTTTACCTCTTTTACAAACCCCAATTCCAGTGAAGCTGGGTCGTTCTGTAGATGTCAACAAAAAGAGAATACAATGATTAACAAATCCTTTTCAACCTATATTCACTTAAGTATACAGCAAAGGCAAGACGTTTAATTTTGAAACTGATGAACGTTATTATTCTTCATTTTTTTCAAACATTTGGGAAGTGAGGACACGAACTGTTTGAAGCTTTGTTTGTCGAATTCCTTCTTGATGGATACAACTTCAGTTTTGCACCACACATTTTCGATGGGAGACAGGTCAGGACTGCTGGCTGGACCGTCGAGTACTTGCACTACTGCTACTACTACTTGTTACTAAGTCACGCTGTTGTAACATAGGCAGAATGTGGCTTGGAATCATTTTGGTGGAATAAGCAGGGACATGCCTGAAAAAAAAGCCCTTGCTTGAAAGGCAGTTCCAAAACCCGTATGTACCTTTTAGTATTCATGGTACCTTCACAGAAGTGCAAGTTATCCATGACATGGCCATGAACACTCTAGACAGTCACACTGTGGACTCATCAGACCACAGCACACTTTGCATCAGTCCATCTCAGATGAGCTCAGGCCCAGAGAAGACAGCTGCGTTTCTGGTTATTTTTGATTTACGTAATGGCTTTGGATTTGTATGGTAGAGTTTTAACTTTTTACATTTGTAAGACATAGCAGCGAACTCTGTGTGATCTGACAATGGTTCCCTGAGGTCTTCCTAAGCCCACAGGACAATACTTATTTATGGCTGGTAACTGCACTCAGCTCCTTTGTCGGACAACAGACACAAAGCTTTTCCTTTTTGACTTTGAGTTCATCCAGTCGCAGCTGACACTAGACGAGAGCATTCATAAAGCATCCAGTAGTTGAGACTTTTCATAAGACTGAGATTTCTCTTGCACCTCTGTCCTTCTGCCTCTGTGTCACGATCACACTTTTATCTCTCACTCTCCATCCATCCCCCCACCTCCTGTGTCCAACACTGTCCACCCAGCCATCTGTCATGTAATGTTTATGAGCCCTTTTGCTTTTGTGTCTTGATGACCACTGTCACAAAGAGATACCCATTACCGATGCGGCCTGAAGAACGATGTTACCCAGACACGTAGCTGACACCCCTGTGTCCTTCGCCGCAGAGAACGCTGTCTGGCTAGTCTTTTTGGCCAGTAAAGAATGAGGACAGAGGCACCTAGGGGAACGACTGAGGACCTGTCCGTTATCCTGTCAACAGGATGCTCATATTTCTCTCTTCTTCCCAGAACCGTTTCCCATTTCCTCCTCACCCGGCCAATGGAGCTCTCGGGCCGGTCATCAAGACAACAATGACAATGTCATCATTAATCGTAAAAGTGTTGTATGGTGCCCTTACAGCTCACCTTAATACATATCTACATCTCCACAGATGCATTTAGGGACGGAGACCCCCTCCAGAGGCTACTACAAGGGTTAACAAAGGGTTAACATAGGTATGACAATGATGAATGTGGTGTGCGATTTCATCTGTCGAATTGAATTGTTTGTGTTTACTGTATCTTTATGCAGGCTACACAGCCACTAAAAGCAAGTTTTAATCACACTGCATGGGTGTTATGATTCATTCAACATGCAGTTGTATATTATTAAACCAGTGTTTAAACCAAGCGCACTTGGCAGCGACCACCCAAGCATCCTTGGTCTTCTATTTTTGAAATTAATAGGTTGAGACACACAATGGGCATGTTTTATTTGAAAACTTTTATCACATTGAATTGACTATATAGTATTAAATTACCTTTGTCTTGCTCGCTATTAAATACTTTGCATATTGTTAAAGCTATTCATCCATCCGTCCATTATCTGATCCACTTATCCTCAGGAGGGTTGCGGACATGTAGGAGCCAATCCCGGCTGACTTCGGACAATAGGCGGTGACCAGCCAGTCGCAGGGTACCATGCATGTTTTTGGAATGTGGGAGGAAACCTGAGTACCCGGAGAAAACACACGCAGGCCTAGGAAGAACATTCAAACTCCAAAGGAAAGGCCGGAGCCAAAATCGAACCCTGAACATCTGCACTGTGAGATTGATGTCACCCACCTTCGTTAAAGCTATATATAAGTACATTGGTTTGATTGATTGGATGATTGTTTTCTGCTGTTGCACAGCCACCGCGAGATGTTGTCTGCACAGTACAATTATCCATCAATCTATTTTCTATTCCATTTGTCCTCGTTAGAGGTGTGGTTGATCTGGAGCACAGCAAATGTTTAGTGAGTAAATGGCTACACCCTGAACTTTTAGCCATCTAATCACAGGGCACATAGAGAAAACAAGCATTCACACTCACATTCTCACCTATGGACGATTTAGGGAGAGGGGTACTCACATACCAATTTTTAAAGGACCATAAAGATTTTTTTTCAATGATGCAATAATACTGTAAAATTCAAATTCAAAAGTCCTTTTCATTGAGAACTATAAGAAAAATGGGCCATAAAATAAGACGCAATTTCAGTTTTTATATATTATACTGAGTAGCTGAATTTTGTCATTTCCTGCTTTTGTTTGCATTCAAACAAAAGTGTTTATTACTTCAATCAGTCATCCCTCTATTCATGAATCTGTGAAGAGCTTCCTGTGCATACCCAAAATCTACGCCACTCTGTGCCGCTAATGCTTTTCGTTGTTGTGTCACAGATGTGACAAGAATCTTGCTTGCGGGTTGATACACTGCAAATAAGCCAGTGTTAAAAGTTCAGGGACAGCGTTAAAAGCAGAATGCTGGTGTTGTAACACCACGTACTGCGATTGGCTGGCAACCAGTTCAAGGTATACCCCGCCTACTGCCCGAAGATAGCTGGGATAGGCTCCAGCACGCCCGCAACCCTTGAGAGGATAAGCGGATTAGAGGATGGATGGATGGATGGATGGATGGATGGATGGATGGAACACCACTCAGTGATAAAATAACCTGTGTAGTCAGTCCATCCATCCATTTTCTAATCCGCTTATCCTCACGAGGGTTGCGGGCGTGCTGGAACCTATCCCAGCTGTTTTCGGGCAGTAGGCAGGGGACACCCTGAACTAGTTTATCATGTGTGGTCTCAGATGTAATTACTGATTTGTTGTAAAAATGCGGTGGTCACCTGGCTTTGACCCTGCTTGGTGTCTATTTGAAATTGAGACCACGTCCTTATGTAATGATTGAAGTTGACTGGTTAGAGTAAAGACAATTTTCTTCAGCATCATGTTCCTTGTCACTTGCAAGATGGAATCAAACTATCCTAGGGTATGTAACACACTCACAAAGCCTCATAACTTGGTTCCCACATGAGTTTTCGGTTTCTATTAGTTTAAAATAGATAGCGGTACAAGTTACTGTATTTTGTGTGACGTTACGTGGCCACATTGGCTACACAGCCAGTCGGGCTAATGAATATCCCAACCTCATGTCCATTTCCCGAAGGCCTACATAGCCAAATGAGGAAACCGGAGATGTTCGTGCAACTCACTACTCACATAAATGCGCCCTTGTCTTCCGGATTGAGGAAAGAGTGTGACAATTCCATGGCCATAAATAATGCAGACATTAGCTTTTCATACACTTTGATACAATCAAATACTGCACCTTCCAGGACACTTAGCTTTTTAATTCACCTTATTTACATGTTGCATTTTGGAGAACAGGCATATTGGTTGCCAAGCAGCTGACAAATGACACACCAGGGGTGCCCAAACTTTTTGGACCGAAGATCTACTTTTCGATCAACTAACCTCCTGGGATCTACCCTTACCGGCACGCGCGCGTGCGCACACACACACACACACACACACACACACACACACACACACACACACACACACACACACACACACACACACACACACACTCACACACACACACCATGATGAGAAACAGCCTGAAACTGAGGCATGCGATGCACCTTTGCAGCCTATCGTAGCTCACACGTACCGTTTTAAAGTGCTTCCCTGGGCCCTCCTAGATTTCTATTCTTTGCCCGTTCCCTCTGTGAATTGTACACGAAGCAAACTCTGAAGGAGAATAATGACGATAAAAGATAGAGCGCAACAGCTCTGATCACAAGCTGCAATTGCAGACCGCTGAGCGCTAAGAACCGTAAATTCAAGATTTACCTGCTTTATTTTATTTTTTTATTTTTGTGTGTGAAAATGAGACTGATAGGATGATTAGGGTGCAGCGTACATTAACACAAAAAAATGTATTACTAACATGTACAAAGACACAAAAATGGTTGTTTTTTTTCTCCTCGACACTCCTCGTATCTATTTGAGAACTGTCTTAGATCTACCGGTAGATCAGGATCGACTTAATGGGCACCCCTTCTTTAGACTGTATGGAGTGAGCTGCGCTTCTCGCCAGCTCACAAATAAAGTCACGGGCAGCTCGTCACTCTTGCTGCCTACACCTGTGACAACCAAAACATGTGAAAAAACGTGTTAATGGTTTTGCTGTCACATAATTTTGGAAGTGGCCTAAGGACACCGCAAGACCACTGAACATTTGTATAGTCATCAGGTGACCAATGCATGCCTATGATGAAACTAGCCAGTTTTCAAAATGTCGAAATGAAGGCAACGTTCATGCAAATTAAACTGCCAGAAGGTAATGTTTGGATATTTGGGTGCGAAAAAGAAAAATCCAAATTTTCAGAAAAATTGCCAACATCTTCATGTTGATAAGGTGAAACAAATACCGTTTCTATAGGTTTTGGATGATTACCTGAATGCATTTACAATTGAAGGTTTGTTCACTGTTTTTGGTGTGTTGGACCTGATTTTATTACTGACATAATAATGGGAAGGTTTCAAACGGAAATGATGAAAGAACATATGTTTCAGATGAGCTGCCTGAAATGAATTTAATCAATAAAAATTTAATTGAAATCTTGTACAGTATTGTTGTATTTCAGGTAGTGAGGCATTGAGTATTTTCCCCCCCACACTCTATAATGTTGGCTGGAACACTCATTTGTGTTAACCTTAACACTCAATTGTGTTACAATTACTGCACTGTTAACACAACATCTTGCTGCAACACACGAATGGGTGTTGCACATTTAAAATTTTAGTAAATGTTACTTTAACACCAGGTAGGGTGGATGCACATCTGGTAGACACTGTTGGTGTTAAAATTAACATCCTACGGCGTTTGATTTGCAGTGTCTGATGATTTCAGTGCATTTATCTTCATCACTGCATTTTTTTTTTAGTCGAATAGCACATAAAACACGTTCCTCTGGTGCTGGCCGTAGGTAAAATGAATGCACATTTTTCGGTCTATTTTTCTTTGAATTGCCTTATTTTGACCGTCTACTTTTATTTCAGCAGCTGACTTGGAACATACTGTATGTCATTTTCATGCAGTGTCGACTCATGCAGATGGCAAAGTGTCAACAATATGCCAATTACACGAAAGGTTAAGGTTAAGAACTGCAAACACAGCAGTACACTCGGAGTCACACACTAACCTGTTATCTGTGTAGAGTTGCATGGATGCTAGTCCTGGTCCACACGTGCTGACCAATCCAAATCACATAGCGAAGGAAAAAAGGTGCTTCCACTCTACCCTTGGTTTTTACTGCGCTTACTTCGTGTGCAGCCTGACTCAGCCCTTTGGCATTCCACCATCGTGCCATGGAGCAACAGCCACACAATTAAAGGGTTGGTCAACAACGAAGTGTAGTGTAAAAGGCCTTAACAATTTGGGGGCCACAAAGAGCCAGCTGGTGGACCGGATGTGGCCTGGGGGCCGCCTATTCGGGGCAGGTGATTGAGAGTCATCAATTCGCTGAAGAAATTTGTTTTTGGAATGTGGGAGGAAGCCAAAGAAAACCTACGCAAGCACGGGGAGAACAAGAAAGCTGCAGACAGGAAGCCACAGCCCAGGTTTGAAGCCCAACCCCAGAAGTGAGGCAGATGTGCTAACCACTTGTACACCATGTCATCCAGCCTAATGATTTTATGTACCGGTATATATATTATATATATCTCCCTCCTGCCTGCTTTTTGGGGTCCTCCACCACCTTGCAACATGACAATAATAATCTTCCGAACCGCTTGATCCTCACTAGGGTCGCATGGGTGCTGGAGCCTATCCCAGCTGTCTTCGGGCAGTAGGCGGGGGATACCCTGAATCGGTTGCCAGCCAATCGCAGGGCACACAGAGACGAACAACCATTCATGCTGACACTCACACCTAGGGACAATTTAGAGTGTTCAATCAGCCTGCCACGCATGTTTTTGGAATGTGGGAGGAAACCTGAGCACCCGGAGAAAACCCACGCAGGCCCGGGGAGAACATGCAAACTCCACACAGGGAGGCCGGAGTTGGAATCGAACCCGGTACCTCTGCACTGTGAACCGACGTGCTAACCACTGGACTACTGGGCCGCACAATAATAATCCATCCATCAATTTTCCAATCCACTTTATCCTCACAAGGGTCATGGGGGGTGCTGGAGCCTTTCCCAGCTGTCTTCAGGCAGTAGTCGGGGGACTCCCTGAACCGGTTACTAGCCAAATCGCAGGGCACACACAGACGAACAACAATTCACACACCGGGGGACAATTTAGACTAGTGTTCTATTAATTTTGGAATGTGGGAGAAAGCCCACGCAGGCACGCCGAGAACATGCAAACTCCACACCGGGAAGCCAGAGCTGGAATTGAACCCTGCACCTCTGCAGTGTGAGCTTGATGCGCTCACCACTGGACAACCGGGCTGCCCAGTGATAATAATGTAATGCACAGTCAATAAATTCAGTAGTTCATCTGGGTCTGCAACCGAAATGTTGCGGACTTTTCATTTCCATGTACCATCTTGTCCACAAACGCTCTCTGTAATCACTTACCAGTTTTTGTGTTGTCCTCTTAACTAACCAACTACTGTAACTGTAGTCCGATGGGAGGTGGGAATGAAAAAAAAGATTGTAACCTCTTAACTCAGTCAATGCTTGGCAAATGTAACCATTCTTATGATAAGGATGAACTTTACACATTAAGAGGCCTTTCGAAACGTGGAAGTCTTCACATCATCTTAGTTCATCAGCGACATCCTCTGTGAACATCTTCACTTGCCACAGATGAATTCTTAAGCATATTACATTGATAATTATGTCTCATAAATGTCACTTGTGTGAAGGCTGCCATTTGTCCAGGAACGATGTGTGTCTTTTTGTTATTTATTTATTTTGGGGTTGACGTTATGCTTTTCGTTTCTTCTCTGTATGGCAGCAAATGCGCCCCAACTCCAAGCGAGCCCTGTCTGCCTCCGCCTCCTCCTATCAACCACCCCAATCACTGACAAAGTCTCCGGTTCTGAACTACTCCATCAGCGAGACAAGTTTATGGATGACACCTTCATTGGAATTAATCAGAGGGACTTGATTAATAACGTTATTTCGCCCCTTCATTAAGACTTACACAAGTGGTGCTGCCACATATTATAATTTATATCCCACTGCATTCTGGCGCTGATGATGGACAGAGGAACAGACATATTGCCATTTGCTCACAGACATGTGGGAGTGCATGGAAGGGAAAAAAAAGGAGTGGGTATGAGAGCGTGTGCATGTGGAGAACATGCATGGCCCCAATAAACATATTCCCAATCACTCTGTCATGCACAACTCAACAGCTTTTGCAGAGTTTAATAAATGACTTTAATTGGCTGAAGAGGAGAAAGGAGGCGCACATATTCCATTTTGTCTCCCTTCCTGTCTCTGTCACACACGTGCATGCACACCCCTGAATGAAGCCATCTCTTTACCTTTACTCACAGTTCCTGGGTCTGCTGTGGCTAATTAGTTGAGTGGGGTTTCGGGTTTGGTAATTAGACAGAGCTGCGCAGGAGTGACGGGGGCTCTGGGAGTTGGGGAGTTAAGGGTGTCTGACTGACTTGCAGGGAAAGAAACTGGACTGTCTGGCAGCGTCCCTTAGGCATCTGGCGGTCCGCACAACAGCGATGATGTCTTTGTTTCGTGCCACATGTCTCAGCCAGCAGAAACCGGAGGTAAAAAAAAAAAACTAATGAGAAAGACCATCTTGTTTTAGGATTAGGCAATAACACCTGGAATGGTAAATTTTACAAAAATTTATTAATCTGTCTTGTCTAGGTGTAAGACGACATTTTAGATCCCAGTAAATTTCTTCTATACAAAATAAATGCTTCAAACATTTTCTGTTTTGATAAACCCCATGATTGAGTTCATCTTACATTTATGTTGGTGTATATTACACAAGTGTCTCAGATTGTGTTCCCGTGTTCTTTTCCAGCTGTTACCCAAATTATATACCCAAATTATACAAGCAGTCCTGCAGGTACGATGCAGTGCAGTTGTAAATTACTGGAAACTATTCATCTATCCCGCCATTTTCTGTACTGCTTAGCCTGCTTCGCAGTCATGGGGAGCTGGAGCCGATCCCAGCTCACGTTGGGGCAAAGGTGGACTACATCCTGCAATGGTCACCAATTAGTCACAGGGACACTGCGAGTCAACCATTCATATCGCTGTTTTAGGGCAGAATCGTCATACCTCCAAAATCATTACTTTTTAGGAGGTCAGAAGGCATCTTTGTTCAACTATTAACGTTGGATCGCTGAAGAGAGCAAGCCACTTTCACCAATTTCATATATACAGTATTGTGTATATATATATATATATATATAGAGAGAGAGAGAGAGAGAGAGAATCTGTCAAGTACATGATAAAAAATAGTTAGGGTCACTAATTATTGTGAAATAAAGTGAACCATAATTCCCATTGGATTGTTCAACTTTCTTCCTTCTGTAGGGCCGTAGTCCTTTGATACTGAAATAAATATTTAAAATCACCCACACTCATGTTTATCAACAAAGGGTTTTCACTAGAACTGTAGTGAACGTTTTTATTTTCTTTAAAATGTTTTGTCAATTTTTGTGTGAGTTATTAAGCTCGGTGCGAATTAACTCTTATGAGCAGTAGCACTGCATTTAAAAGCGAGAGAAGCAGTTCGCTCCTGGAATTAATAAACACAGTTGAACAATTGTACAAAGAAGTCTCACTAAAAGGACTTTTGCAGTCTTTAATGTCTTGTTTACTCCCAACAGTTCCAGGTTGCTTCCCTATGTAGCCGGTAAAGAAGCCTTTGTCTGCAACACAATCCAATTAAATAAAGAATGTTGTCTCTCCAAGTTCCTGTGTTCTCTAATTGGGGCTGTGACTGCTCACTAATCAGCCGAGGTACAGGTGGGCCCTGGAGGACGCAGAGACAAGGCTTCTCCTGTTAATTGAAGAGATGCTAAACTTGGCCTCCTCATTGCCATGCAACATAGATGCAAACAGCAGTCAAGCATGCTAAATTTATCTAAACATCCATGTGCATCATCTCGCCTCTCACCTTTTGTGTCACCGTTTTTTTCCCATTCCATAATGCTGAAGCAACAGGGGTGTTACAGAGGTGATTGTGATAATTAAATGATCACCTGTTTGCGCTTTTGATCAACTTCTCCCATTTCATGTCCGACTTAATTACAGCCTTTAACCCAGTTGGTAAAGGACAACTGTGAATTGATAACACACATACCTGTGTAAATGCTCTTAGACGGCAACAGCAATGACGAATTCGAATTGACCAGTTTCTCCCCGATTTGCGCCCCAGAGCTGAAGCAAATGTGGCTGGCCGTGGCTGTGAGTTCCTGTCCCATCTGGTGAAGTTTGCCACCGCGCATGCTGGGTCACAACTGAAAAGTATATCACACTGGGTGCTTGTACTGTGAGTGGCCACCCGGATGAGGAAATACCATGCCCACAGTATATTAAGGCAACAGCCATCTCTGCCAGTATTTGTTTCCTTTTATTTTAAACTCTCCCTCTTTTAATGCTGGGAAACTTTTTGGAGGCTTTTTAAAACTCTCCGGGTGTAACCTCATTACATTTGAAAATATGAAACTTTTATGCACAATTACGTAATTCCCCTCAGGAATGTTTGAATGGCTTACTGCTACAAAGCACTGGAATGACAATAAATGTCAAGGGGCAAGTAGGGCACAGTAACTCACGAAAAAAAATGTTTGTTTTTCTTTTCGCAGTACGAACAGCAATTTTACATCTGACTGCTAGTTAACTGGACACATTTTTTATCATGTGCAGCTTTGGGGCATATGAAGGCAAAGATTGATTGTTTGGATTGTGTTTCTGTCAGCTAACACACAGGCAATAAGATATCAGGCGCACCTGGAGCAGTATTCACTTTTGACACATCCACGTAAGCCCCTAAAAGACAAACAATGAAGTCTATAAAACATTTATGGTAGACGAAGTGCTGGAGAGCGCTAAAAGCAAGCAGAGTGAGGCATCTGGTCTGCAATGAGTGAAAATGGGGAAGAACATTAAACACTGTGTTCATTTTGCAGCGTCAACTGTAATCGAGGTTAAATTTACATACGCAGGGAAGATTTCTAAATACGTCCTAAATTCTTTTTCCTGATATGAAATTATGATTGTGCAAAGTGAAAGTAAACTAATCAAACTATTCTTGCTTTTTGTAGTTACAAAGTTGACGATGCATCACAAACATTTTGCAGATCTGATCTGTTTATTTAGCAAAATAGCCATTGTCAGTCGTTCTCGATTCATGCCATATTTGCATCGTTGGTGATTTCCAAGGGAAAGCAGAATTTCTTTGGCGCAAATCATTCACAGTTTACTGCTGGAATTAGAGGGAGGTACCACTTCGACCACAACCTTGCCGAGGTTCTTTCCTGCATACATGTAGTCCACGGCTCGGAAGACGGACTCCAAGCCAACAAACCTCCCTTCTTGAGCCAAATCCCCATAATCCACCTCACACATAAGCTTGCCAGTGGCAAACATCTGCATCATCTGAGTCAGAGCCTCCTTGTAGTCGCTGATGAAGTGAGGAAGGAAGAAACCTCGAATGCTCGCTGACTTCTGCAGAAGCTTGACGGGTAAAGTTGCCCCTCTGAACTGTGGGATTCCTGACGCCGACTGGTAACCTGAGATGAAGCCAATGACTATTAGTCGGCCTTTTTTAGCTAAACAGTTCACTGCCAATTCTAAAGTGCTGCCCCCGACTGATTCATAAACCACGTCAATGCCTTCTGGGTACTCTGTCTTCAGGGTCTTGGCCAAATCCTCCGCTTTGTAGTTAATTGGCCTGTCGCAGCCAATCGACTTCAGGAAACCCGCTTTCTCATTGGATGAACAGGTCCCGATCACGTGACAGCCCGCCTGTTTGGCAAACTGCACCGCAAACTGTCCCGTTCCTCCCGCAGCCGCGGTGACCAGAACAGTCTCGCCTTTGGCCAGGTCGCCCAGACGCTTCAAGGCAATGTAGGCGGTTGCACCGCTGACCAGCAGGGTGAGGAACTCGGGCTTCGCCGAAGCGACAGGCACACTTTCCTTGGCGGGAACCACGCTGTACTCAGCAAAGGCGCCGCTGCTGAAGTAAGCCACAGTGTCCCCGATGGTGAAGCGGGAGCTGGCGCTGAGGCCGAGGCCAACAACCTCACCGATACCCTCAAAACCAGCGTCGAAGGGAGGTTGCAACGTCGGGTCGTAACGGCCTGCTGAATAATTAATATCAGAGGCGTTGATCCCCACAAAACTGAAAGAGAGTGGAAACACACACACAATTGAAATGAAATATGAGACATGAAACGGTTAACACGATGATCCATCTCAAGATATATCTGCGCTTGGATTTGTTCTGGAAATGATCTGCTTTTCCTCTTGAAAAGAGCAGCAAGCTCCACTGACAGCAAGTGCTTATATCACACAACACAATGCATGATATCATGATTCATTGCCTTCAGACACCCATAACAGACTGTAGTTTGAAAACCATACGTACAGTCGTTGCTTGAGCACAAGGGTGACTGTTTTCATCATCGGCAACATGATGGAAAGAAACGTGTAAGATGGAGGAAGTGAATAAATAAACTGTCTTTCCTGTCTTAGCTATCAACATTTGGGTCTCATCGCAGCGTGTGTAATGCTTCTGTACGCTCGCGAGGGTTCAAAGTGTTTGAGTAAGTTGATTGCAAATTAAAAATAAAATTGTTGCGGCAGATAAAACTGAAAATGCACAGGTGACATGGGGTCAAATGCGCAGTCAGATGTGACAATGACATTTCAGTCTATTTAAAGACAAGCTTAATGATACGTCTTTAATCATGCTCTCATGGCTACGTCGTCAACGATAATTTGATACTCTTTTCTTAAACACAGACTACACTTGAAAACACTACATTTAAAAGTAAAATTAATCCGCTCCTTTTGAAGTAAAAAGCTGAAGTTGGCATCACTATCACGCTATCAGTTCAATTTGGGGGTGAACTGAAAGATCCAACGCAGAATTGTGGGCAAGAATTCTGACAAAGGTGAAAATGTATTTTTTTGAAATGGAGAAATGATACACTTCCGTTGATTGTCTCACGTTTTATTTGCAATTTTTTTTAATGTATTGTGCTTAATTATCAGACAAGTCATGGACTTACAGTATCAATATTTCTGTGATGATGATAATACTGGATTTTAACTCATGAAAGATGATAACCAGTGGATAAACAATTGAAAAAGTCTGAATGTGCTTTTGACTCCTCCTCGCTCCTTTTGCTTAAATAAAAACATCCGAGATCCACAACTGTGATACTGCCATGACCAACCATCGCAAAGTACCTGACGGTCAAAGGTCTTCGTTTACCAGCAAATAATCACACTACTGTAGGCTATAATGTGATCTTCACTCAGACCAGTGCAAAACTACATTTTATTGAGGCGTAAATGCCACAACATAAAACCTAAGCAGACTGCGAAGGGTGTATTTAGCACAATACCTCAGGTCAAGCATGCAGATCTTATAAAAAACATATGGATTTTTTTGTTTTCTGTTGGATTTAAATCTTAAAAGTCTCTTATGTGTCTTTGGAACTGGATTGTGAGGAAATGCGTTTCCATTGCCTGGAGGCACAGTGACCAGCACTCTGCTCCTTTGAATAGGTAAAAAGACAGTGCTGCATCTCCTCCATCATCACATCTGTTGGAACCAGTGCCCCTCCATGACTTTGTGTTTGCAGGTTGGTGACGTATACAGACATGAAGACAGAGAGAGAGAGGAGGGGGGGGGGGGGGGGGAGAGGGACATGCCGAGATGGATTGATAGACAAATGCAGAGAGGGCGGAACTTGGAATTACAGTACAGCTCTTATTCCTCACGTATTTTGCCATCTTGTGATGTGGATGATTGCTGCTTCTGGTGGACATGGCTGAAACGAGGCAAGTAAGGCTAACCCCCTTTCTTTTATTTACAACTTGTAAACGCATCATAATACTGTAATACGCACGTAGTGAGATAACACCATGGTGGCCTGTATGTAATGCGTGCAGAAATTAAGAACTTACCGATTTCTGACGAGCAAGTCCGCGTCTGCGGGTGTCGGAACCGGAACAGTTTGCACCGAGGCGGCTTCTCTAAATTTGGGGCTCAGCTTGTTTACGACCACCTTTTTCATGCGGCTGGCTATGGAGGATCCTTTAAAATCAATGAAATGCGCCGAGTAGGACATGTCGATGATGGGGCGTCTCGGAACCGGAAGAAGTCCAGAAAGTGAATCGGTGCCTCTCAGTCTCGAACTGACGAGTGAAAACAAAAACGCCTTCGGAGCACTTTTCGCCCACATCGGACCGGACATTGCCCCCGAAATGGCACAAAGTTCACGGGCAACTTGAGGTGACGTTAGCCAGCAAGAGGCTCGTCCCCGGCGCGTACAACAGAGGCCCAGCCCCGCTCAAACGAGGCCATTATGTCTTCGAAACGAGCACAAACAAGACGGCACCGCGTAGCTCGACTATCGTTTGCATACGCAAAGCGGATCTGTCCATACGCGGAATGTTAAAGACTAAACGTTTGGCTGTGGCGAAGCCTCGGAGAAGAGAAGCACAGCAGCGACCCACACACGCTAGTCGGCGTCGCTGGAGTCCCTCCCCTTTCCTCTTCTTCCCGGACACGACACTCACTTCCTTGTAAGGTGAAACAAATCAATCCTCGGTTCCCTACACGTCCACACCTCCGTTTCCTCACAAATAAATACAACAGCGTGACTCACGTGTTCCCATTCAGCACCCGAATAATATCAAACCCACGAAAGAGAACGCACCGCGTTTATACGTCAATCGACGTTTTAAAAAAAGAGCTGTGTTGCATTCACGGGTGTACACCTGTATCCCCAGTTTACATATCTAATTGGATAGGCAGATGTTAGCATTTTAAGAGGGTCTGTAATTCAACCCCGTTTTAATGCCAGTCGTGTAACACATTTCACGGACTGACCCGCCAACTCAAGCTTGGTCGCTGCCGTACTTTAGTTTTTTTTTAATATGACGTGGACGTAGCGGTAATATTTCAATGTGCCTCAATGTTCTTGTTTGTGTGCTTGTAATGGCTACATGAGAATCTGCTTGGCTGCTATTGTCGGGTTTCTTTTTTACAGCAAAGCGGGGGAGAGGGAGGGAGAGCGAGAGAGAAAAGGAGAGCGAGCGAGAGAGAGTTGGTTGGGTAAGGGGACAAGACAATTAAAAAGATTGACAGGTAGCCTCCTCTGTCAGGGGTGACGCTCGTGGAGAAGGGGAGGAGTAAAAATGCAGCAGGAAAAGCCACTCGATGCGTCTGTCTATCAGTTGAGACTGTCTGAAACAGCTTCTGGATCCGTCGTGTATCAATTTGGACTTTTTTAGGAGGGGAAAAGAGCTCGGATCTGTCGCCGGAGTTGCCCCCTCCCTCGTTTGTCCCCTCATTCTTTTAAGAGACAAAACGTGTTAGTAGTCCATGTCGATCTGATGTGTTGTTGGCGAAAGCTTTTGATGCGTCTTTGCTCGCCCCTCAAGTGATTCCTTCCTTCTCATCGCATCAAACAGCCAACCCCCCAAAATGCGACTCTGTCTTCGAGATGCAACGAGATGATCCTTTGCGCCACTCCTAGAGCGTAGGTAAGAGAGCAAGACGAACGGCGTGTTTATCTGTTTTGTTCACACCGAAAGAAAAGTGTTGAACGGGAGGGAGGGGAAAAGTCTCCGCCGGACGAGTGAGGCTGGATCCGGGCGGGCTGAGGTGGCGTAGTGGTGACGGAACTGACATTAACCCATCTAATGCCTGCATGTCTTTTATCTCCTTCTCTTTTAGGGTACTGGTTTCGGAAGAAACCGAATGGGCTCGCGTCTAATCAAGAAGTTTCCGTGGCGTTCACTTCGGACTTATTTGTGTTGTTTATTTATTGTTTTAGTTTAGTAGTGTGCGAAAAGTGCAGCAAACTATCACTCCATTCAGACATTGAAGATTGGGGATTTTTTTTTAAATCAAGTGAAACTTTGGGTTTCGAGCTTTTTGCTCCACGTTACAACCCGGCCACGAGGGACCTGAAGGACGATGATATTTGATGGACATGAAGGTCTCCCGAGCTTGCTCCACTCCGTTCGTAATTTTTGAGCTCCACGCCGCTGGAGCCGATCCAACTATTACGCCTAAAAATATCTGCCAGTCTGAAAAAGAAGACTGACATTTTCAGCTCAGAGATCAAAACGCTGTCCCACCCAAAAGGGATGATTCTTCACCAGTGACGATCTTGAGTTCTTTGTCATTTCTGCATGAGAAACGCCGTGGAGGCTGACGGTCACTATGCCGAGGAGAAAGCAGCAAGAGCCGCGCCGATCAGCAGGTATATAATCCGCCCGCCTCTTCTTCACCACCATTGCAAACCTCTCACACCAAACACTAATTCTTTTAAATTCACTCATGCAGTATTTTTATTTAACATTGCATCATTTTTTGGTATTGCTGCATGCTAAAATCACACAATTTAACTCTTAAACATTCATTTTATGTCACCCCAACTTGTGTTATATGTTTACAATTGCAGAAATACAGTTTGTGTACTTTGATCCATTTTGTTCATAATCCATTGGCTGTTATAGGGATGAAAAATTTAACAGCGTGTTTCCGTTTTGGGGGGGATAAGAGGAAGCTTTTGAGGCCCAAAAGTGAGTCATGATGAGCGAGAATGAAAGGGGGTAAACTGGTGAGAGACGTTTTTTTTCTCCCTTTTTTTGTTATTTTATTAGAGAGGTGCCATCCTTGATTTGAATAGTGATTGATCGCCTGTCACATGGCTCTCTCTGATCTGTTCATTCCTGATGAACTTCAATAAATCTCTGTAATGTCAGGCATGCTTTGTCAGGTTGAACACTCAACATTTCTGTTGTCAAGTATCAGAAAAAGTTACGACTAGAAAATTGATTTTGAGGGAGCAAAGTAAAAATGAAAAGAAAGAATGGCGTGCATGCTGTGTGGTCTAATTGTAAAAAAATAAAAAATGCACCTAAAAAAATACGTCACATCAGATATAGTAATTTTCTTTAGTAAGAAATGTTGGGGCTTTCTTTTGATACTCCCATCCAAAATTCACCTTACATCCTTCTCAAGACTCAGTGTAGTATCGGAATCGATATCCAGTGCTGAAGGGGAGTCTAATATTTACTCTGTGGCCAGCTGATCAACCTAAGTGTTGGCAGAGGGCTGACACCGTTGACTTCTAGTGGTTTGGATCTGGACTCCCCCCATTTTCCCTCTCTCGTCTCCCTGCAGCCTTTAAACAAATGTAAATGAGTGACAGGGGTTTCTACCTCTGTGCTAATGAGGCGGTCCCTTTGAAGTTAGGCATTAACAACTGGAGTGAACAAAAGACAGTTACAGAATTTTAAAGAGATTCTGAAATATGAGGTGCAAAGCGGGTCGAAGAGGAGGGCCAGCCGCCGAAGACTTTGAACTCGGCAGGTTTTATCTTTTTAAGCGTAGAGCTGCTGCTGGTGATGTTGAGGAGGAGGAGGATGAGATGATGTGGAGGAGTAGAAAACGTGCAACCGGTGCTCACAGTCGACTTATTTCTGTCTGCCTTTCGAGCAAAGCCGTGTTCACGTGAATCCAGACGCAGGCTATGAGGGAAAAGGCTGAGATCTAGATTTTCAGGTAGACTTTTCCTCTCGAGTGTATGCGTGCGTGTTGTGGGGGTTTGGTTATTTCAATAAAATACCCCCTCTGGAAAAGGTCACCCTTGTTGGAATCAGAGTGACTCTCATTAGCCCTCTGCATGAAAACATGACATCTCTTTGACCCCTCCATCCCCAACGCTCCCTCCCTCTCATATCACACACCCCATTGATCCATCACATTGTCCACTGAGAGCCATCATCTGTTGTAATGGTCCTTCACAACTTGGCATACAGGATCCTTTCTATTCTCCCAACAGCTCTACGGTTGTACAAAGTACCACCCGTTCACTCTGCCATGATCCAAATCGCACCAAATAATTCATAAACGCACACATATGCGCGTGTACACATACACACACGCACGCACGCGCACAAACAGCAGAGTTAAGGAGCAAATACTGTAGTGACCTGTGGCTACCCATAGCAAGGAAAGCATTTTTATGGAGACATAAATCCGAACGAAACGTTAAGAAATGTCAGTGTATACTCGGCAACGTATGAACTCTTAAGAGTAGGTGTTTTTTTTTTCCAAGTTCAGAAGTCCAAAGTTTTGAATGTGTTTATTGCCGGTATTAAGTTGTTTTTATTATGGTGTACAATCATTTGCAAGGTTGTCAAATTGTGCACATCATGTCACTCTTGTAAAAACGGGTATATTCTGGACTCCCCAAATGTTCACCTAATTTTACAGTGAATTATTTTTTTATTATCCTCCTTTAATATGTTTAGAAAACAATTTCATTAAGATTTGAAATAGCGGACGTTTTTTTTTCTCCTCCCAAATGGCCGGACATTGTATAGCCACTAAAATGGACATAACTAGGTGATGGTGTTTTCTCATTATTGTTTTTGCTTCAAAATAATTAATACACAAGCCTTGTGAAATCAAAAATTCTATCAATAAGTCTGGAGGCAATTAAAAAAAAGGCATCTATTCATTTCCTTCTTTGTTTGCCATTTTCAAATTTATGGACTTTTATCATTGTACGGTTAATATTCACTTTAAAAGGGTGAAGATGAGTAGGAGAAACATTCTATTTTTTATTTCTGTGGCTCAGGATGGTAATTATAAGTTTATGTGTGAGTGTGTGTGTGTGTGTGTGCGTGTGTGTGTGTGTGTGTGTGTGTGTACATCCAGAGGAGGCGGGGAAAGGGGGTAAGGTTGCTATACCCGTCAGCTTCATTAGAGAGATCCCTAATTATCCGTGCAACTGATGGATTTGTGACAGGCCCTAACGATTAATGCTGACAAATTCGGTAAGGTGTCAAGTCTGCAGCTGCCTTGATGTAATCAAGCTGATATTATACAGTCCCCGTAGCCCCTAGTGCAGCACCAACTCAATTTGCGTGCTCAGGTGACAAATGGACTTTGCTCCCTGACTAATCACGTCAGGAGACAATGCCAGTTAATGACCTTTAGTAAGCCCTCGCCACCCTCACCGCCACCCCTCTTATAACCTTGAAATAAGCAAGTCGAAGCGGCTTTGGTGCACCACATGCTCTTTTGACTTGTTTTCTTTTCCATGATTTTATTTCAAAGACATTTTTTGTGAGTAAAAGTGGAATGAAAAAAAAGTGAGCGAGTGTTGCATTTCCAACAGTCGTAGAAGTTTTTGTTTTAGTAATAATGACCACTTCTTGTGCTTTGATGTAAAAGCCTCCTGTGAACCCTTTTTAAAATAAGCCGTTCCGTAGACGTGTTGATACTTTTGTGCATGTCGCGGTCCTTGAATTAAATCACAGCCACATCACAGCATTTTGGCTGTGTGAAAGTTAAAACCAAACACCCCCCCCCCCCCAAAAGAAAAACAACCGATGCTGCTCCTCCGTTCTATCGCTGCCTTGCTGAAGGCCTCCAGTTTATTCCCAGCAGGAGGCTCGCTGTGCCCAGGGATGAATGATTATGCATGCTCGGGGTAGCTAAGATTACACAACGACCTTTGTGCCCTTACTTGATGATGTTGTTGTGTGATATTCTCCCTGAAATCAACAGTATGCTCCCACTCCCTCCTTTCTGTCTATACCACCGTCCCGAGGTGTGTGTGATTTTTCGCTTCAGTTATATTGAAAACTTGGTTTTAGCTAAATTCATATGTGACATAAAGGCTGAAATGATGACTCCACAACTCAAAAGATAAAATCAAAGGTTAAAATCTTTGGTTTGTGAAATAGAGAGTGTAAACTAATCCATTCCAAGAGTGTAACAGTGTTAGAGAGTGTGTATCTTTGTACAGACTGGTGTTAGTTTTCCTGGAATGAATAACTTGAACGGGTGTAATGGTAACCAAACCGTGTTGGTCATCCTCTGCAGGAGGACCTGTTTTCAGAGACCCCACGCCCACCACACACACACACACACACACACACACACGCATTCTCTCTCAACGCTTTTGAGGGTCAGAAAGCAAGCATTTATCCAGCATGGTGATAGGTGTGAGAGGAAAAAAAACGCAGCTGAGTGTAAAAGCGTTGGAAATAAAAAAAAAAGGAAGTGGGTAGTGCAAGAGAAAAAGGAGAGATGAGCGTTGCATGAAAGAAGCTGGGGCGAGAGCGATAGAGATAGAGAGCGGTAGAAAGAGAGGGGCCTTAGATGATGCAGAGGCGGAGGAGCATGCAGGCTTTGGGTGTCCCTGGATAGGACTCTTGTGTAGTGGGCCCATCTTGTTTGTCTTGTTTGTTTGTTGGCATCAAAGCTCTGCCGCTCACTCCCCCTGCTTACTGATGTAATGAGTGAGTAAGTTACATGTTTTTTTTGTTTTTGTTTTTGCTTACACTGAGGAATTCGAATACTTATTAGACAAAATATTCTGTAATTGCTCATCTTTTATTGATAGAAGCAACATGTTAAATTTGGCTCTCGCAGTCTTACGCGTAGCCTCTTGAGGGGCCAAGGCACTGATCAAGAGAGCAAATGTACCCTGGCTACGAAAATGTAATACTTTAGTTAAGAAAATTGGAGACGTCAAATTTTGCTCCTTAAATCTCGCATGACTACTTCTCTAACGATTCCCCGCTTGCCTTCTTCATTCCTCATTTTAAGTAATGTGTCAAAAGAAAATGTTTTGATCAATTTGCTTGTAAATTTCACATTTCATCGATTAAAACCAATTGTAAGGAATCTCTTAACGAAGCGCTGATTACAGAAAGCGTCCGTCATTTATCATAAGTTTCAATCCAATCTTAACTTCCCTAAAGCAAAAAAAAAAAAAGATGTCAGTTCTGCTGGTACAATAGTAAACATTAACCACAAAAAAATGATTCAGGCGGAAATTGCTTTTCCATGGAAATCAGGAAAAAGGCTGCTTGTCAGCAGAAGACGGCTTTCTATCTATTTTATTAAACTTGATTCTCTCAGCCCGCCCCCGAACCCCTTTCTTTTTTGGGATCACTTGACTTGTTGCCGTCTTGGTCCGCCGCAAGGCAGGCAACAAAGCACATCTGGCTTCTTTAATGATATGATTTCGCATAACACTAAGCCACCTCCTTTATGACCTCCCACGAAGCCATGTCGTCTCCACCATTAGGTAGAGGTGTGTGTGAGGGTGTACGTGTAAATGTGTGTGTGTGTGTGCATCCTTTTCTGTGTGCGTGACGTGCAGCAAGGACAACACAACCACCCGTGCTTGTGGCAGAGTGCCCTGGGGGCATGTCTGGTTAAGGACGGCCTGAAACAAGGGGGTGGGAGGTGCTCTGCATATCATGCATTTTATTTCCTTATCTAAAAGAGAACATAATATTTGAAATTCACCAATAGCTGTGATTAGTTATTGGAACTCATTCCCAGTTTTGCAACAGTTTTTGAGAGCAATGATTTCTAACGGTGCACAGTCGCAGGCACGATGAAGCGCACCTCAATGGACCAACAGTCCTCATGATGTGAAAGTAACTAACTCATTGTTTCACCTTTGAATGGCCTGCGCCTCACATGCAAATTAAATGACTTATTTGTGAATGGCCCAAGAGGAAAAATTTGAGGCCAATGAATGCCACCTGCTTACAGGAATGCTGCTCCGACTAGGGTAACCTCGAGTTGAGCCCGAATTCGCACACACACTCACACACAGTCAATGAGTGAATGCCTCGAACACGAACAGTACAACTGCAGCAAGTAAATCAAGTGGCATCCCGTGGATCAATGCGTTTTTCAGCTCCCCCGATTGTGCAGAGTGAACCGATTTGACAGTCGTAGGTGATGAATATGTGGAGGTACTCTACTGAGGTTTGTTTTTGTGCTCTGGTAGGGGAACGAAAAAGAAAAGAAGTGTGTGTGTGTGTGTGGTATTTTACTTTGCTCTCAACATGCAGTATGGTTAATTTTGCTTGGTTGTTTTTAGTCTTTAAAATTGGTGTGATTTTAGGTGGGCACCAGAAGCATCAAATCAGGCCCTCGGGTTGGCAGGCAGGGAAAAGGGCGGAGGTGCAGCTTTTAGGATGGGTATTAGAGCTGACAGATGAATGAGACTGTGGACAAATTCTCCCCCAACAGCTGCGACTGCCGCCATTATCCTGACAGGTGTCAATTAAGAATTATTGAAGGCCAAATGCCCCCACTCACACTATTTTCTTCACCCCCACACACCCACGCACACACACACACTTCCATTCATCCTAGCTCCTTCGATGACACACATACACACACACAAACATACACATCCAGCTGTCGTCCTAGGTGCAAGAAAACCAAAACTAGCATGGAGTGACATAAGACGGACACCGCAAAATTATGACCTGTATCCCATGCTCTATCCAGAGCTGCCAACTCTTATAGATTGACCATACTTTGTTCCTTGAACGTTAGCCTGTTACGCCTCTATTACTGATTGTTCTCAATATTTGTGGTAAAAAAAGCATCGCCAGATTATGCCCATAAATGCACAGACAACAACTGTGTGCTAATGACAACTTTATCCATCGTAGATTAACAAACGCCACACTGCGTTACTGTCATAATACGGCCATGGCTCATTGAAGCGTCGCTAAGTGAGTGATGTTTTTAATCGTTTGTTATTATTTGTTTCTATGTCAGTCCTTGAAACTATTCTTTGAATATTTTATTTATTTTTATGGAATACATTTATTTCATTGGAACGGTGCACATTAATCAACACAGTGTAAATGCGCCGGACCTAACATAAATGCTAGTTTTCAGTTCCAAGGCAGGTTTTTAATACAGCACATTGAGACACATAAAACTTTAAAACCACAATTACAGAAATAAGAGCCAAATAGGCAAGACATCATAAAACAGACAATACAAGCAGTTGCGGTACTCAGTTGCAAGACAATAGACTAAGACAGACAAATTACTTCCACTTAAAACTATTTAATTTTTTGAAACATCAATAGTCGTTTGTGCAATTACCATCCCTTGATTTTTGTACTGTATTTTCTGCACTAAAAGATGCACTGGCTTATGAGGCGCACCTTCAATGAATGGCTGTTTTGTAAATTTCTTTCATACCTTGAACGCTTCGCACTATACGGTGCAATCTACAATGCCTCCAGTAGATGGTGCTACTCTCCTTCCATTCAACTCAAGAGGCGTCCGTTCAACTTGAGACGCGATCATGACTGCATCTGAAAACTGTAAATGAACTATTCCCGTACTTAAATGAAACTACGAAAATTGAAAATAATGCATCAAAACAGAAAATCAAGGGAGGAATTCAAAAAATAAATGATATGTCCCCCCTACAGAATTTATTTTGTGATTTCCTTGCTTGATTTTCTTCGAGGTTTCATTGAACTAATAATTAATTTACGTTTTTCAGAGGCGGCCATGAACGCCTCTCGAGTGCAACGGAAGAGAAGGCACGGAGACGGGAAAGACGTACAGTACCTATATTTGTTGAGACTGTGAAAACCATTAATAAAGTTTGTTTAAAAAAAGAATACAACCACCGTTCTCCTTTTTTCAACAAATACAGGTGTGTCTTTTCTTCCGGTCAACTCGAGACGCGTTCATGCGTTCAGTTTTGATGTATTATTTTCAATTTTTGTAGTTTCATTGAAGTAATCGTTAGTTTAGTTTTTCGGAGGCGGTCTTGAACGCCTCTCGAGTCGAACGGAAGAAGGCACGGAGACAGACAAAGACGTACATGTATATGTTGAGACTGTTTTACAAAATGAACACCACAGCTCTCCTTTTTTTCGGAGCTGCAACACAAACTTATTTAATAAAGCAACAACGCAGTTCACTGAACCAACAGCAAGTTATAACATTGGAAGCATGTGTCCAGGAAGGAGCCATCTTGGAGTCGACATATTACCGTAATGACCATACACAAGCCGCACTGGATTTTAAGGCGCTCAGTGAGCTTTTAAGAAAATTGAAGACTTTTTGGTGCACCCCTATAGTGCGAGGTATACACGTTTACACGTATGTACGTTTTTATGGGTTTGCAGCTCTGACTATCTAATGAGATCCAACACAAGAGCAATACATTTCAAAAATCTGCCTCCCCTCACCTAATGTCTGAGAGAGGAATTTATGTATTTATTCTCATCTGGTTGTAGGTTTCAGTAGCTATAGAACAGTGCTGCAACATACCGAGAGCTTAATTTCCAGCAGCGGTAGTCCTATTGTCACGTGTTAAATAGTTCAGAAATGCAGCTTCAGAGAATAACTGGGATGTTTGTCGCCTCCATCCAGTTGCCCACCATGTTTGGTTTAACACATGGCCACCATCATTCTCCATATACCATTCTACATTCTCTAACTGGTTTCGACTGTGGCACAGGGGTTTATGATGTTTTGCTACATCAACGTGCAGTGAGTAAGGCCGGCAGACGGTTGGCCATAGTGGTTTCTGTATGGGCGCGCGCGCGTGTGTATATATATGTGTGTGTGCGCGTGTATAAGTGTGTAACAGAATAGTTGAAGTAACTCTTTCCGTCAAACTCCAAGTTTCTAATTATAGAGCATATGACATGTGTTTGGAGTATTTTACGCATTTATTGACCTTTTGGCACACTGCTCACACTGTTGGGTTCTGTAATTAATGCACTTTCCAGTTCCAGTACATAATTAAAAAAAAAAAAAAACAAACGGCAGCACTAAAACGACGCCAGTACAGAAGGTTCTCTGGAAATGCACACATGGATTTGCATGTACATGTTGTGAGTTTGGATTTACTGCCTAGAAACAATTTTCCACACAGAAGATAATATTGCTTTATTTTGCTACTCCCACTCTAATTGCATACAGTGTTTAATAATAAGAGAAACCCTCTGAGCGAAAGCCAGGCCTTTTTTAGTGACATTATTATGTGTTACTTTTTTTCCATTTCAACACAAACCACCCCGACCCCTTGCGGCCTATATCATCTCTTCTGTCTGAAACTGGCAATGGTCTGTTTGGAGTGATTATCAGACCTGAACATATTCCCATCCCTATGCAAATCACTTAGCATGCATACTCTCTTATCATTCTTGCTTTGCGCCCGCTCACCCTAAACGCTTGTGTGTAATCAAAGTAAACGGCAGCTAAAGCTAAAAGGGAAATGCTCTTTGTGGAGATGGATGGAGGGATTAAATATTAACCGGATGCGGCTGACTTAAGGCGAGTGTTTTACATAGCTGCTCTTGCTGCAGATGCCGAGCATTGATTCCATCTCCTCGGCACCTTTACACATTTGGCTGCCTGCTGTTAATTTTTCACGATCATGGTGCTAGCAAGGCCTTTAGAAAACAGAAAGGGAGAGCAATGAGCGGATCACTCATCCACCTCGAACCCCGCTCCTCATCCTGTAGGGGCAGGTGAGATGGATGATAGCAATTTGAATTTTTGTTTGTGCCTGTGATCATCAAGATTGTTTTTGGTGTTACCATGGTGTAACGATTGCGGTGATTAATTGAGGTGCATGCGCGCAACTGGCCGCGTAGGAATGGGGGAGCCTCAATGTAGCAAGTTCTCTGCCTTCTCCGCACTTTGCTTGTGACTGTTGTTTATCAGCTGACCTTGAGGTCCTACACGGCTGCCTTTGGCCTCGCAAACAACCACACATTGCCCCTCCTTGTCCAAGTCGCTTCCCTCATTTACATATCACTTTTTTCTTTCTCCAGCGGTGATTACAGGGTAAAAACAAACCACTCCACAAAATAAATAAAAAAACACAGCAACACAGTTGTTTCACTATGTACTGTTTGTAGATGGATACAGGCGGATTACAATTCTAGTTGTCTGTTTATTGTCGTCATGCATAGGGTACTATCCCGTGGATCACAGAGGCAGTTTGTTAACAGGGGGTTCATACCAATGGTCATGAAACACCCTCTCTGCTCAGCACACACACATACAAACACACGGCTGTCGACAGCATTGTGAGGGCCTTCTGGCATGTATAAAGACACCGTTGGTACTGCTCTAGCCTACAGTCATATGACATCGGCACCACTCATCACTCAGTCCTAACGATGGCTTGTTTTCCCACCCCCTATCTGCCCTCCCCCACCTGCACACATCCCTATCCAGGCCAGGGAAGACATCTGATGGTGTCGTGAGCAGGTCATGACCTCCAGGTGGCCGCAGTCCGGACAGTCTGTGAATTCCATGTTGTGTTTTGTTTGCTCTTTCTCATTTTGGCTTCATTTCGTCTCCCTCCTCAGCTCACTTGATACGTTTGTTTTAATAGTGACACATAACTGTGAGGTGATTTACCTTTTTTGTTGTGGTTTTATTTTGTCGTCTTAAATCTCGGCTATTCCCAACAATAATGCTGTATAATTTGTCACAAAAAGTCCATCCACCCATTTGTGCAGTGCTTACCTTTTTGAATGGTCACATGGAGACTAGGTTAATAGTTTAGTAAATTAATGTGGGTGAAAACAAAATATATAATAGACTTTTGTTCAGTATAGTTAGGAGGACAATGCTGTAGATTAAGTAAGATATCCTTTATTTGTCTCACACTGGGGACATTTACAGGTTAGTAGAATAGGTTAGACCTCTGAATAGTGAGGCTTTTTACAGACTTTTTTTTTTTAATCTCTCGTATTTTAACAGGATTTTGTAAAGTACAGTGATACCTCTACTTAGGAATGTCTCTTCGTACGAAATGTTCAAGTTACAAAACGTCTCAAGAGGAAAATATTGCCTCTTGTTAAGAGATACGAAAGGTAAAAATACAGTATGGCCTGCAACTCACAGCTCCGAATTTCGTGAACGCAACATGATTATAGCTGCTCTGCCATTGGATATTATCTAGGATCTTCCTGGCATCCCATTGGCTAAGAGGGACCTCTACCGTTTGTGTCTGTGTATGTAGATACATAGATATGTATCAATGCAGCGTCCTCTTCATTCGCCCCTCGTACCATGAGGCGTTCCGATAGACTTACGGAAATGTGAATCACCCAGAAAAGTCTTCACCACTCCGGTGATCGCTTACTATGCTGATGTTTGCCGTGGACATTTTCAAGGATTCTTGAAAGCCCTTGGATCACTTCTTTACAAAACGCCTGGCAAAAAACACTTCTGAAATAGAACATGAACTTAAGAGGGCAACAAATGACAAGAACGCAGCTAAAAGTTAAATAATGATTATTATTATTATTATCATACATTTAATTTTGAAAGCACTTTTCATCGTACTCAAAGACACTTTACAAGAGTTTAAAACACGGGATGAAATGTACACTTCAAAGCCAAGCATACACAATTTAACAACCACATTTAGAAGAAGAAAAACAAAGCATAAATTGGTAAAAGAGATTAACAGGTGTTAAAAGCAATAACCATAATTTTTATTCTTTATATTTTTTACATTATGCTCAACTCTCATTTATTGTGCAATAATCTAATTGTAACATGCACTTATTACATATTTTGATGCAATTATATGCTTTAGAAAACATTTATGTCAGAATTTTTGTGGGGGGCTCAGGTGGGGGGGGGCTTGGAACGGATTAAGATAAAAAAAAACTTTATTAGTCTCGCAATGGAGAAATTCCCAATTCACAGCAGCAAAGTTATGAAAGGAAGGAGTAGAACAACAAAATATAGGAGCTGCTGGAAAGGCAGCCACTCTCGCGGCGCCATTTTGAAGTCAAAATAACAAAAATAACACAAGACAACACATAGGACAGAGACAGTCGTGCAATCTTCACCACTTTTCTGCATACAGTTTGTTGTCTGAAGCAGTTATAGGTGGAAGAGGAGAGGATCAAAGTGTCCTTTCACCAGTGGGTCAGAGACGTCATGCTGAAAATGTGCACGTCTGCTACAAGCTTAGTTTTGAAAGCAAACACGAAGCTGTAGTGTCCATTGATGAAAATAGATTAGTTCACTTCTCCTTTCCCACATAATCCACTTCAAACTCCAAGCCGCGACTCCCAGTTCCAAATCCGCATCGGCGCTCTGCGCTAATGCTCCTTTCTTCTCATCGTTGGCTCCTCAAGACTTACATCCATCCAGCCGCAGACCGTTCAACAGCACCGATCTCTCCGCTGAACAAAGCGGGGCTGTGAAAAATGCTGCCCATTACAGGTGCAAGACACAAGCGCCCCGGGATTGTCCAGCAACGACAGTCAAATGGCGGCGACATTCCTCCCAGTCAAAAACAGTGCTGGTATACCCATGCTGCGGAGAAGGCGCAACCACCAAGCACAGAGTCTCCTCCTTGATGAATGTCGTGGCCAAAAAATGCTGAAAAATGTCCACATCAGGTCCACACGACGTAACAACAAACACAAAGTGACAATACAAACACAAAAACAACAAAAAAAAGCAAGGCTCATGAGAGCACTTGCTGATGGCTCCCTCTTCGGGCGCCATCTTCCTAGGGCATTTACATGGAAAACCCGTCTCTCCTTAAAACATTTTCTAGTAAAGAAATGTCTTTCAGAACCAATTAATTTTGTAAGTAGAGGAACCGCTGTATTGATGATGGGCCGAAGAGAATGTCATGTTCATTGCCAAATGGTTGTCTTGTGTAAATCGACTGCAAAACATACCCCTGTTATGTAAATTTTCTATTTCCTTCTATTTCCAACTAAATCTCCACTGCACCAACCACAGGTCAGCCATTGAGAGAAATTGTGATTTTCTGTGTGTGTGTGTGCCCGCGTATGCGCTCGTGTATGTGTGTGTGTGAGTGTCTCGGGCAAGGGAGGGTCTGATCAGAGAATGAATCAGAAAGTATTTACACCAGAAGAGGAAAGACAGAGATTGCTCTTACTATACTTAAGCCCACCCATTGCGTGGGCGGTGCTTGCAGAGGAGGGGGCAGCTGGTTGCTGTGATAGGCTGTCTGCCAGTAGGGCGGCCGAGGGTTGGCCTCTTGGGAACGGTTCATTGGCTGGATCATTTTGCACTAACATCTCGGTGTTTTCTCCATTTGAAGAATGACGGTGCAGGCTTCTTGCTATTTCTTGCTTTTCGAGCGCTGATGTTTATACTTGTACGAGTGTGTGCATGGCTTACTTTTCAAAGTTCATTCTCAGTTCCTGGGGGACTGTGTGTGCGTGTGCATGTGTGTGTGCAAGTACAGTTAAGCTGCATGTGTTCATCCTCCAGTCAAACACATGGATGACAGATGACCCAGTGGGAGACACCAGTCATCCTGCTTAACTGGAATTTTGACCACCCCCCTCCCCAGGCGAGCGTCCTCTTTCCTATTCACCTCTTGGCTGAACAAGAAACTGTGTACTTTGTTTACATCCCCTGTTTCAGTCATAAATCCTGAGTTCATCTCCAATGCAGTGTTGACTCCTTTCCTGACGGACGTTTCAGCCTTGTACAGGATGATAATAGCAATGTGTGTGCATGGCTGCCTGTGAGAATGAACTAGCCTCAACCTGGCTTTGTGCGTTCCTGGCTATCGCTGTACGAAGAGAGAGGTGGAAGCTCACTTGACCAGGGGAAACCTAAATCCTCATATAAAAAGGCCATGCACTCAGCCCGGCCTGAGGGGAGGAGGGAGAGAGAGCAGAGGGAGAAGGGACGAGAGAGGCAGACACACATCGGGATAAGGAGAGAGAGGGGGAAAAAAAGTTGATTTCCTTTTTCAGCAGAGCCATACATCACAGGGCCTCCCAGCTGCAGTGTCACAAGCTGACAGAATGACATGTGTCATTTATCAAAGGGGCCAGGCGGGGGCCTTGGGAAACGCGCACCACAAAGCCTGAGAGAGTTCATTCCAACACTGAACTCTCCCTCTCTGCCTTGTTCCCTTCCTCCCTCATCTCTACACCCTCACACCGCCCCCGCCGTTCACGCTCCTTATTTTCTCTCGCTACAACCCCTGCCCCCTCCCACCGACTACCTCGACCCTCCCTGTTCACTTTGCCTGGTGCCCCCCCAAAAAAGGCCCTGCTCTGTATTCCCTGCAACTGTTTGTACCTGTGTATGCTTAGTGAGTGACTACAGCGTGAGCCCACAATTATAGAAGAAATTGCATGTCAGTCCAATCCCAAGAATATTGAGAATACTTTAACTTTGGAAAACCAGTTTATATTTTTCAAAAACCATTCGATAATTTTGTCCTAATGACACACACCGCTTTATTGTTGGAGTCAAACATTTGCTGGAAGACATTTTTATTGGCTGTTGTCTGGTCACCCGCCCTCCATAACATTCTTAGTTTACATTGATATTCTGCATACCTGCCACAAAAGTGTTGTTTGATAAGGAGATTACTGCTTTCCTGGTTGGTTGAGCCTCCGTTGGAGGTCTGAAGGGGCATGAAAGCGAGGACTCAATGGCCCGTTAAAGGACACATTAGATTGCACAACGTTGCCTACAGAAACACCCCTTGTAAACAACTGTTACCAAAAGCAAGTTATGTCAGTCCAGCCATGGAATTCTTTGTGCAACATTTGGCCTTAATGTCTTAGCACCGTGCATTTGTACTTCGTCCTGCTTCCTCTCATCCATTACATGCTCACCTTTCATCTGCGCCTTTCATCCATCCACATTGTCAATTCTTGCCAGGGTTAATTTCATCCGAACCAGTTTCAGAGTAATTTAAGCATCTTGGGTAGATGTACTTTCTTTGTTTACTCTTCTGCAAATGCTGGCTCTGATGCCGTTTGTTTCCCGCTTGCATACATACAGAATCTGAACACTTTATAAATTACTGTATTTTCCATAATGTAGGCGCTTCATATTAAAAGGCACAGTCTTAATTACGTGGGCTGTTTCTATCCTCCCTGATTGGCTGGCAACCAGTTGAGGGTGTACCACGCTTACTGACTGAAGACAGCTGGGATAGGCTTCAGCATGTCCACGACCCTTGTGAGGATTAATGGATTAAAAAATGGATGGATGGATGTTTCTATACTTTTGACCAATATTTAAGTGACCTATCAGGCACAGCAATGTTAATGATGTACTAGACCTTTTATTTCTCCACAGACTACCTGTCCTTCTGTCACGTTCTGTCCGAAGCGATAGCGATCGCTTCGTGCAGAACAAATGAAATAAAGGTTGGATCCCCGGAGAAACAGACAACGAAAAAATCTTGTCAACGAAAAAAATGTCTTTAATGACAAAAGAACAGAAAGAGCCCGACAGGGAAAAACGGTAACACAAAACGCTGGTCAAATAAGGACCAGGAAATAACTATAAGGGTTCACTAACAGAAAACGCTCGCGGAAAAACAACACGACGCGAGGAGGACCTGAATTTGGCGGAGATAAGAGCAAAACAACGACTAGGAGCTAAACGCGAAATAACGGCCGTAAGGCAAAAAGGCACGGGTCAATTGACAATAGCAAAATCGAGCGCGGGTGCAATATGGCACGGTGTGTAATTCTCCGGCAGTGAGATGACTGCCGGAGTCGCTTGATAAAGGCAGGTGATCAGCCCGAAATTAACAACAGGTGTGAAGTTGGGGAAAAGAAAGCCCGCCCCCTGCAGGCAGGCACGGAACGTGACAGTACCCCCCCCTCAACGGACGCCTCCCGGCGGACCACCCGGTTTGGAAGGGTGGGCGGTGTGGAAGTCGCGCAGAAGGGACGGGTCAAGGATCCAGGAGCGAGGCACCCACTGCCGCTCCTCAGGCCCGTAGCCCTCCCAATCGACCAGGTATTGGAAGCCCTTGCCCCTGCGCCGAGAGTCCAGGATGGCACGAACCGTGTACACCGGGTCACCGTCGACGACCCGCGGAGGGGGCGGCGGCGTGGGAGGAGGAGCCAAGTCACTGGAAGAGACGGGTTTGAGAAGGGAGACGTGGAAGACGGGGTGGACCTTCATGGTAGGAGGTAGACGGAGCCTGACAGCAGCCGGGTTGACGACGGCCTCGACCTCGAAGGGACCAGTGAATCGAGGACCCAGTTTCGCCGAGGAGCCGGCCAGGCGAAGGTCCCGAGTAGCCAGCCATACCTTCTGCCCCACCAGATAGGAGGGGGCCGGGCGCCGACGACGATCCGCGATTCGACGATTCCGGGACGCCGTGCGGGACAATGCCGCCCGGGCCTCCCTCCACACACGATGGGCCCGCTTGAGATGATGCTGGACGGAAGGGACCTCCACCTGCCCCTCCTGTGACGGGAACAGCGGCGGCTGGTAGCCGTAGGCAGACATGAACGGTGACCGGCCGGTTGCGGAGGAGACGAGGGTGTTGTGCGCATACTCCACCCATGGCAAGTGGTCGACCCATGACGCGGGACGGTGGAGACACACACAGCGGAGGGCCGCCCCCAGATCCTGGTTGGCGCGCTCCGCCTGTCCGTTAGACTGGGGGTGGTAGCCGGAGGTCAGGCTGGCAGTGGCTCCGAGGGACCGGCAGAACCGCTTCCAGACGCGAGACACGAACTGGGGCCCCCGATCAGACACAATGTCCGTCGGAATGCCGTGGAGGCGGAAAACGTGTTCGACCAGGAGGTCGGCGGTCTCCAGCGCCGACGGTAACCTGGACAAGGGCACAAAATGAGCCGCCTTGGAGAAGCGGTCCACGATCGTGAGCACGACCGTACGGCCCCGGGAGGGGGGAAGGCCCGTGACGAAGTCCAGAGCGATGTGTGACCAGGGGCGTGGCGGAACGGGCAACGGTTGGAGCAATCCCGCCGGAGGTTGACGGGAAGACTTGCCGCATGCGCAGGAGGTGCAGGCCCTGACGAACTCCGTCACGTCGCTCCGGAGCTCCGGCCACCAGAACCGCTGGGAGACGAGTTGCACCGTCCGGCTCACCCCCGGATGGCATGCCACCTTGGATCCATGCCCCCACTGCAGGACCTCCGAGCGCAGGGACGGAGGCACGAACAGTCTCCCCGCCGGACACCCCGCCGGCACCTGAACCCCCTCCAGGGCAGTCTGGATCCGCTGCTCAACCTCCCACTGGACGGCCCCCACGATGCACTGAGCTGGGAGGATGGTCTCCGGGGGCCGGTCCCCTCCCGTGGGGTCGTAGAGACGGGAGAGGGCGTCGGGCTTGGTGTTCTTCGACCCGGGGGAGTAGGTGAGAATGAAGTCGAACCTGGTGAGAAACAAGGCCCACCGGGCCTGACGGGGGTTTAGTCTTTTGGCGGTACGGAGGTAAGCAAGGTTCTTGTGGTCGGTGTAAACGGTAAAAGGCTCCTTTGCCCCCTCGAGCCAGTGCCGCCACTCCTGCAAGGCGGAGACAACAGCTAACAGTTCGCGGTTGCCCACGTCGTAGTTGGATTCGGCCGCTGTGAGTCGACGTGAGAAGAAGGCGCAGGGGTGCAGCTTCTGGTCGATGGGCGAGCGTTGAGACAGCACCGCCCCCACCCCTGAATCCGAGGCGTCCACCTCTACAATAAAGGGAAGATCAGGGTCAGGATGTTGAAGTACAGGGGGACTGGTAAACGCCGCCTTTAAGTCCGTGAACGCAGCGTCCGCGGTGGAATCCCACTTGAACGGGGTCTTAATAGACGTCAGGCGGGTCAAGGGGAGCGCCTTCTGGCTATAGGCCCGGATAAACCGTCTATAGAAATTGGCGAACCCCAGGAAACGCTGCAGTTCTTTACGGTTAGTGGGAACCGGCCAGTTCGTGACTGCCTGTGTCTTGATGGGGTCTGCTCGTAACCTACCCCGCTCAATGATAAACCCCAGAAAGGAGATTACGGGAACATGGAATTCACACTTCTCTGCCTTGACGAAGAGCCGGTTTTCTAATAGGCGCTGTAGCACCCGCCTAACATGTTGCTTGTGCTCCTGTAACGACCGGGAGAAAATCAATATATCGTCCAAGTAGACAAAACAGAAGATGTTGATCATGTCTCTTAGCACGTCATTTATGAGGTTTTGGAAGACGGCAGGAGCGTTAGTGAGACCGAAAGGCATCACTAAGTACTCAAAATGGCCTAGAGGGGTCTTGAAAGCGGTCTTCCATTCATCTCCCTCCCTGATACGGACCAAGTGATAAGCGCTGCGCAAATCTAACTTGGAGAAAATGGTGGCGGATTGCAATGGGGCGAAGGCGGAATCTAACAAAGGTAGTGGGTATTTATTCTTTATGGTTATCTCGTTTAACCCACGATAGTCGACGCAGGGTCGCAGGGACTTGTCCTTCTTTCCCACGAAAAAAAACCCCGCCCCTAACGGTGAACGCGAAGGTCTAATGAGGCCTGCGGCGAGCGAGCTGTTTATGTACTCCGTTAGCGCCTCGCGTTCAGGCCGAGACACCTGATACAGCCTCGAGGTCGGCAACGGAGCGCCCGCCTGCAGGTCTATTGCGCAATCATAGGGGCGGTGTGGAGGTAAGGAGCGCGCGCGGTCCTCGCTAAAAGCCCCCTTGAGGTCCCGATAGCAATCCGGCACTCCGTCAAGGCAGATATCCTCGGAGGGTGTGACGCGTTTATACCCCCCGACGGCTGACTGTAAACAGTGCTGATAACAGTACGGACTCCAACTATCTATTGCTGGGCGCGCCCAGGAAATTACGGGGTTGTGTACCCTAAGCCAGGGTAACCCAAGGATAATAGGGGCATTGCGGGACCTCATTACCAGAAAACGCCGATGCTCGACATGGTTACCCGAAAGTCGCAGTTTCAATGGCTCTGTTCTGTGCGTAACGACCGCCAGGAGACGCCCATCGAGATCGCGAACCCGCTTTCTATCAATAAGCTCCTCCAAGAAACAACCCAACTCGGAGGCGAGCTCGGTGTCCATCAGACAATCGTCTGCTCCTGAGTCTACCAGGGCCCGAACCCGCCTCGACCGGGAGTCACCAAATATCTCCCCCTCAAGTTCCAGTCTGTTGGGGTGTCCCGATCGCGCGTCGGCCTGTCTAGGCTCGGGGGTTAACGCGCGGGATCGTGACTCACAGTACTCGGGATAGACGTGAAAAGATGATCCCGGAGGGCTGGTTGTGGCGTGAGGAGAGGTTTGGGTGTTGTCTCTGGTCGTACGACGGCTGGCACGGCGACTTCCTTGCTCTCCGCCAACGTCCTTGCCACCCAGCTGCATAGGTTCCGCCGCGGGTGCCGTCTCCCGGAATACTCCCCGATGTTCCTCACGATGGGGAGAGTGTCGATACGGGAAACGGTTTCCCCCACGCTCCCGGCCCCGCTCCCTCAAACGATTGTCCATGAGGAGAGCGAGGTCAATCAGCTCCTCCAGGTCGGTGCTGTGGTCACGGGTCGCCAGTTCGTCTTTGAGCTGAGAGTTCAGGCCGCGTCGAAACAGTCCACACAATGCTCGATCACCGTATCCGCTCTGTGCTGCCAGAATCCGGAACTCGATCGAGTAGTCGGCGACCGATCGTCTTCCCTGGTGGAGGGCAAGTAGCCGACCCTCTGCCTCTCGGCCCCGCACGGGATGGTGGAACACCCGGCGAAAGGCTGTCACGAATTCAGGGAACGATGATCGGAGACTCGGCTTGGATTCGCTGGTCGCAATCGCCCATGACGCCGCCGGACCTGTTAACAAACTCATGATATAGGCCACCTTGGCAGCATCATTAGCGTAGGCAGACGGCTGTTGGTCGAATACGAGTGAGCACTGGTGAAGGAAGTGACCACACTGCCCATGCTCACCCCCATAGCGAGGGGGGTGTGGAAGCGATGGTTCCCTCGACATAATGGGATGAGAGGGGAACGCTTCCGAGGTGGCTGGATGGCCCCCGGAGGAATGGGGTCTCCGTTCCTCCACCCGTGTTAGACGAGGCTCGTAATCGTCGAGCCGATGAGCCAGCATGGAGACTGCGCCTCGGAGTTCCGAAATGGCTTGGCCATGCTGACTCATCTGTTGCTCTTGTCGTGCAAGAGCGGACAATATTTTTTCGACGTCTGCGGGATCCATGGTGGCCGGAGAATTCTGTCACGTTCTGTCCGAAGCGATAGCGATCGCTTCGTGCAGAACAAATGAAATAAAGGTTGGATCCCCGGAGAAACAGACAACGAAAAAATCTTGTCAACGAAAAAAATGTCTTTAATGACAAAAGAACAGAAAGAGCCCGACAGGGAAAAACGGTAACACAAAACGCTGGTCAAATAAGGACCAGGAAATAACTATAAGGGTTCACTAACAGAAAACGCTCGCGGAAAAACAACACGACGCGAGGAGGACCTGAATTTGGCGGAGATAAGAGCAAAACAACGACTAGGAGCTAAACGCGAAATAACGGCCGTAAGGCAAAAAGGCACGGGTCAATTGACAATAGCAAAATCGAGCGCGGGTGCAATATGGCACGGTGTGTAATTCTCCGGCAGTGAGATGACTGCCGGAGTCGCTTGATAAAGGCAGGTGATCAGCCCGAAATTAACAACAGGTGTGAAGTTGGGGAAAAGAAAGCCCGCCCCCTGCAGGCAGGCACGGAACGTGACACCTTCCAATCAACTTTATTGTCATCCCTTCACAGAGTAGTTTGCCAGTATCACATTGCTGTTTTGCACACTTCAAACCTCGAGCATTTTTTTGGATAGCAACAGCTTCTTCCTTAGTTTCCTGCCATGACATCTAATCTTGTTTAATGTTTTACCCCTCGTCGTGTGGTCAACAGAGATTTTTGCATTTGTTTGTTTGTGTGTGAGTGAGATTTCTGTTAGTCTTATGCAGAGGAATTCCTTTTCACCCTGTTGAAAATTCTATACGTACTCCCGCTGTCATCTTCACACGACAGGCAACAGGGCTGATAAACATGGACTGATGAACATCAAGGCTCTTAGAGATGCTGTACATTAGTAAGCGTTTCCGTGCTTCAGGCAAAAGAACACTTGTTAACAGTAGGTCTTCTGAGACCTTTCTTGTGCGAGGTATGGCTCACATCGGTTAATTCTTATGAAGAATAGCAAATGCCAAAACTGGTGTGATTTTTGATTGGACAGGGCCGTTTTAACTTGAGCAAACACCTCCAGTGATAAAGGAATGAATGACACTAACCAATCTTATCACAATACATGACATTGTATATATACTGTAATGCAATACATTTCTCGACCACTTTCACTCATTCACTCCCAAAGACGTTTTTAAACGTCTTTTCAGACCTGGTCCAGAATGGGCTGGTACTGAATGAGTTAAATTGCAGCAACAATCATCAGTATTACTGTGATTCAATATCTATTGAACAATATCAAACCAGAACATTATGTTATGTGTTTGGATTGATACATCAGTCGTCATTTTCATGCACTTCGAACCTGCATTGTATCGTATTTTGAATGCATTAAACATTACCATCGCGATCAGTGTTGCGGACAGATTATACGCTCCTTGTTTATTGTTATTATATTTTGAAAACACCACCATGCAGCTCAAAGCATATTATTTTGTTGTATTATTTCCGCCACACCTTAAATGCCCTTCCCTGAAAATATTGTCTGACATAAACCGGTTTGTGTGGCAAAAAAGTTTGGGGACCGCCTAGAAGTGATTATTCAATTGATTATTCTCTCAATTAATTGAATAATCAACTAACATTTTAATTAGCATTAAAATGTATTGCAAAACCCTTTTTTTTCTGAGATTACCACTTATTAACCAATTACTTGTGGTTTGATATTGTATATTGATTCGTATTGATTTCAAAACCAATGTTTATTAAACTGATTCAGTTATTCTTTCAGTCATTGTTTTCCAAAGTAAAAGCAAATGTTTGCAAATTTACTTATTTTTTTAATCACAAAAGATAAACCGTTGGCATTCCTGAAGGATTACAGAAATTGTGGAAAAATCACACATTTTGTTTTTGAGGAAAAAAAAAAGTTCTGTTTCGACTCATGTATGTTACACCCCCTCAATCTGTGATGTTTAAAAAAAAACATTTCATATAAATTTAAAACCAACTTCGAAACATACTATATTAGTCGAATGCAATAGTTACTCTTCTCACAGTTGACACCTGGCTGACAGGACAGAAATCCCAAAAAGCTTCTGCGGAAACTCTGTGAGAGCCTTTGTTCGGGAATTAAAAATCCAACTTTGGGCAGCATGAGGTGCAGACAGGAAAGGGGGGCAAAGCCCTAATTGAAGAGAGAGCCTTCCCGACTGTCTAAATGTTTCCCTTTTTTGTCTAGAGGGGTTAAAAGCCGTTATATGTCACAGAGGCGAATATTCACTGGCAGTATCACCGAGTCCTGACCCTTCCTAGAGGTCATGAATAGTTCATTCCTTTAAACTCTCTCCGTCTCAGTCTACTAAATCCTTACCGCCCCCTCCTCTGTACACACAGCCCAAGGTAGTGTGTCGAGTGGGAGTTCCAAAAGTGAGTGTTTCACTCGTACAATGGCCAAGAAAAGCTTTCTGTACAGAGCGGAGTAAAGTGTTGCGTTCGATCATGAAACTTTAGACTGAAATTATTTTCACGCTGTATGTCACACTTTGGTAAATACATAATCTATACTCTTGGTCAGTCCACACATGAGATTGTACAAATGAATGACAAATCGAACGTGTGGAGAATGGCTTATTCTCTTTGAGGATACAGTGGTACTGTTTAAGCAGATATGCTGTTTTGGGGTCTCATGACACGGGATGATTTGGCAGGCACAATGATTCCGCCCGGTGACAGCGGGATGCCAAACTCTCTGTACTATACTGAACTATAGCTTTTTCAAAGGAGCTGACAGCATTTGCAATTTTAACGACTCCTCTGAAGCGTTTTACAAGATATTGTGATTGTGTTTGGGCCGAACAATTATACATTCATTTGCGTGTGTCAGTGTAACTCTTTGGGTTTTGGAAGACACCATTTATCTTCAATGAGACTTACCCATTCTTGAAGGTCCAGTCAAGTCAAGTCAACAGTATTTATAGAGCACTTTCAAACAGCCATCGCTGCATTCAAAGTGCTGTACATGGAGCGATTTAACATACACAAACAGTATGGATGTGTCTTCAAAGCAGAGATTGATTGTGGCTATCAGAGTTATGGCACCATAACCGCCGATATGATTCAGACGAGCTGAATGGAACAAAAAAGGTTGGACTCCTGAACCTATGGGTGGGTTCGAGTGGGACAGCATGGACACAGTTTAATAGTTTGGAGATGACAGCGGGTGGTCTCCTTGCGTGTATGCGCTAAGGGTGTGGAAAAGAATCGATATTAATCGATGCATCGATGCACACGTGCGCCATGCAAGTGCGTCGGCTCATTCACTGGGTATGATGCAATTGACGGGTGAAATCTAGATTCATCACGATGCATTGGTGGGTATCGGTAAAATCCGATTCAAGCACCGTTTTATTCATGTTAAACGTCACCTATCTGCCCTTTCGTAGGCGCAATGAATGCACCATCATTATTTTGCGTTTTGTGTTGAATACGGACGGAAGCTGTGAGTCACATACAGTGCAGTACACTACTAGCGAAACACTATGGAAGTTTGCGCAAGCAGCAGCGAGGAAACTACTATATTTAATGCACCCGCAACATTCAGATCTTATGTTTGGAAATGCTACCGCTTCGAAAAAAAAGACCAAAATCTTGATAAAACCTCTGTAATTTGCAAAGAATGTCGCACTACGAAGCCATACAACGGCAACACCACAAATATGCAGACCAGTCAAAACGATGGCACCACATCACCGACAAGTTTCCCACCCGCTCCCTCGCCTCCCCATCCGGTTCCTCGTTGGACACCGGAGAAACTCTTGGCAAACCAGGTCAGGATCAGAAAAAAATTGCCTCTTATTTTGGGGGTCCCCTTGCATCTCACTGTGACCGCGCAAGGAAAAACTATATATGGATGACTCTTTTGGACATTTCATTTTGACAGTCAGTGAGAGTGGTCTGTGTACGCTACAATACACACAGCAGCTTTGAGGCTGTGAGTGCCACATTGTTTCAATTGTATTTTTTTTCCTGTCCTATGGAGATGGATATTTCATACAAGACACTCAGTGAGAGTAGTCTGTTTGTGTTTACACTACAGCAACAGCTGTGAGTCTCAGGTGCCAAATTGTTTACATTTTCTTTGCACAAAACCCAATTGTGAAAGGGCTTAAATAAGTTGTTTTACACGTTCTACTGTTTATAAGGAATAAAGTGGTATACTTTTTGCAATACCATACTGAATTCCATCTTTTTTTAAACTCTTTTTCTTTGCGTATTTGCATCATGTTTAATTGCACAATATCACAACAAATTGCTTTGTATTGCATTGATTTGAACTAAATGTGTATCGTGTCGTATCACATCATGAAGACGGTCAAACGTATAGCATTGTGTCGCCAGAAAATTCCATGTATCGTTTAAGTATCGCATCGCTGGTAGTGCATCGAGATGTGTATAGAATCGTCCTCAGTGCTGAGATTCACATCCCTAGTATGCGCATGTACTCGCTTGTACATCCGTAAGTCGACCTCGCTTGGGAATTCTGGCATGTGTTTGCGTCTGGCATCTTTATCCTGGTGTGTGTGTGCGTGTGTGTGTGTGCTCGTGCTCGCGCGCGCTGTCTGCATTGATCTCCAGTGATGTGATCTCCCTTCGGAGTCTGTTCTCATCGGACTCTGATTTACGGATTCATTAGGATCCTTGCACGACTGCCCCCACTTTTTGTCTCCCTTCTTTCGTCAGACACAAACACACACCCACACGCAGTTGTAGGAAAAACCTGCTCCTAAGGGGCAGTTGTGTAGTTTGTTTCAATTCTGTTTGTCATCTTTATGAGTAATCTCTTATTATTCAGAAAGGCTTAGCACCTCATTGTGACGCAAGTTAAAGCACTGTGGCAGTTTTGGAGGTGCTTCCCTACCCCCAAGCAGGCCCACTCGACTGAAAAGAGCCCTCATTGTGTGTGTCTTCTTTTATGGTGCTGTCTGAAAGAGAGGGATACACTCCAGTCCACATTCAAATGCACGTGGTAAGGCAGCCAGCAGAGCAGGACAAACACCACAGGTTGTAAATGCTCTGAAAAGGCATGTGTGTGTGTTGGCGGTTGCACGCAAATCCAATGTGTTTTTGTGAAAGTGAATGTGCACATGCATGATTGTGTGTGAAGGCCTCAGCAGAGTTCCACTTTGCGTGCATAGCCAGCTACTTTATTCCTTGTCCCTCAATCCACCTGTTTTATACTTGCCTGCAATGACTTTCTTTCCACCCGCACTAAGAGATGAAGTTTTGCTTCTTACATTTTTTTCCAAAACTCCACCACCATCAGAAGTCAAGTCATGCAGAAATGTAAAAGAAGAAGAAAAAGAGGAAGGTAATCACACTGTGCGATGGTGCTTTTGTCGTCAGTCGGTGATGGAAACGGGTCTAAATATGAGATTAGAACCTGCCGGTGACTGATGCTATTAGGCAGATATGCCATAGACTTTACTATCTCCCATGAAGGATTAGTGCAAATTATACTGGGAGACAGGCCTGATTTCTCCTCTGCCTTTCTCACTGTGGGCATTTGAGGCACTCTAAGTTGACAGCGTCTGTCTCTGCTTAGTTTTCCGAGACAGGTTGCGTGATAGCTGATGCCAAGCGAGGGCTTAAAAAGTGCGTATAGGTAGGTGTCTGTTTATGTGTGTGTGTGTGTGTGTGTGTGTGTGTGTGCGCTCGTATGCAAGTTTGTGTGCATAAGTGTGACTATTAGAGTTCCTAAATGATGGCAACGTGTGTCTGAATATGATTGTGCATCAGTGACATTTTTTGCTTTTTTTTTCCACGTGGCAGGTTCTCTTTGAGAACACTGACAATCGGGAAGGCTCATTTTAGGCTGGCTGGCTTCCTTTTTAATTCGACACACTCTTATCTGGCTTTCTTTGTAATAATTAAAGTGCCTGTTAGACGAGCTAGGTGATGCAACATTTGTACAACTATGAATAAGAAAGAAAAGCTGCCCAGGTGCTGGATTTCAATATAAAATCCATTTGTTGGTGTGCAGATTAAATGTCAAACGATGAAATTTGTATTTGTATACACATTTCCACTTTGCATCATAAAAGTCCTTTACGGCAGTGAGTGAGTCCATGGCATCCTTCATGTGGAGTGTAATCAACATTCTTCATCAATCTGAAGTGTTTGAACTATTATGTTGATATAACTGCTTACGTTGTTCACCTCTCAGGAATGCTTGAAGAAACATGCAAATGTTTCTCATTTGAGCCCGTGTGTCTCCTCTGGCCTGCTGATTTAGGAGGCTGACTTGCCCTCGAGTGTTGGTTATAAACCAGAGAGATGGAGTTATAAGCCTAAATCTTGCTTTTTCGGGGGCGGTGGGTGTTTGGCACTTCTGTCTCTGCATTTTTGACAACAGATCAAGCTCCTCCTTTCCTGCTTTCAAGATATATTCATGCTACAGTGGTTGGCTACCTCTGCATTCCTCTTGTAAATAAAGCAACCTTAAATTGAGAGCTGCAAACTTGAATGACATCACTCATGGAAAACACTTTTTTCCCTCGCTTGATCTTTTAGATGCCATCTGCCCTTCCTTTTCGTTCTTGTCGGAAATCTGCTCTCACTAAATCGTCTTCTGCACTCCACCTGTGTGCTTAGTTGGTGCGCTATGACACTCAGCAGTGCAGAGTCATCAGGACTGAAACAGGTCAGAGTTCCAACTGAGACAACACACAATCGGTTCTGTATTCCAAATCGTCAAGATAAATAGAAAGTTATTAACGCAAATTATTAGCGGATTATGACCGAAACCGTTTTTCAACCAAACTGTACGCCACGTGACTTCTCTCGGCTTCCTGAAACGAGGAAGTGACGCTTCCTTGTGTAACGTTGATTGTTAGCAGACATGTTTGTTGTGATTTACGCAAATCAGACTTTTTGTTTTTTTGTTTGTTTTTTTCTGCATAGTGTATTAGCCCCTAATTATGGGCTAATAAAATAGAATCAGAATCAGAATCAGAATCATCTTTATTGGCCAAGTATGTAGAACACACAAGGAATTTGTCTCCGGTATAACACGCTGCACTAGTATCATCGTAAACAACAAAATCATTGAACCATTTTAGAGTAACCAGTAGTTTTGTAATACCATTTTGTTTTGCAAGAAGAGTGACTATGTCAGTGACTGTTTAAGGAGTTAATGGCTAGAGGGAAGAAGCTGTTTAAGTGTCTACTGGATTTGGTGCGCATGGATCTGTAGCGTCTGCCTGAGGGGAGTGGCAAAAAAGGTGGTGGGCAGGGTGTGGGGGATCCAGGAGGATTTTCCGTGCCCTTGTCTTGATTCTTGCAGTGTGCAAGTCCTCAAGAGTGGGTAGGGCGGTGCCAACGATTTTTTTCTGCCGTCCTAACTGTCCGTTGAAGTCGGATTTTGTCATTTTTTGTGGCGGCCCCAAACCAAACCGTGATGGAAGAACACAGGATTGATTCGATGACTGCCGTGTAGAACTGTCGGTAAATCGCTTTTCCAACAGCCGTCTAGAACGGATTATGGTGGAAAACCGAGGTAAAACTGTATTTTGAGATTATCAAGTATTAAGTACAGCTTTATTGTCAAATTATGGTTCTCTATATGTTATTAGGGGTTCCTATCATGGTTTTATGCTGGCAATTCCGATTATCCTTGAGTGAGCTCAACGCACCACACTGATTATTGATTAATCTGCCATTTATTTTTGGGATTAATTGATTTCCATCCCTTTATTTTACAAAAACAGGACATTTCAATTGACAGTACAGAAGATGCCCTAAATATATGATTCAGTGACTGGTTTGGTCTGGACCATGTGCAGCATTAAAGGGAGTGGGCAGCAGGTGATGCGATACTGCACACATGCCGGTCTCAAGTTCGCTGCAAGCTGCAAAGTACGAGTTGCGTGTGATCGGCAATGAATGGCACTGATAGACCTACGTGCAATATGCCGATAACCTACATTTCCATAGAAATTGGCCCATCACAATCAGTGATGATAATTGGAGTACCACTACTATTTATACTAACTACATGATATGAAAGGGTGAAAACAGATGTAAGGTTGCTGATTTTGTTGTACATTTGTATGTTTTGGGATTTAGATATTGAGTGAAGCTTCTTGTTCTACATGATCTGGCATATGTAGTTATGTGTTTAACCGGATTCAAAAAGTTTCATCTTCACTGGATGCTATGCAGCCACCCCTCCTTGAAAGTCTGAATGAACAAGTTGAAGTCCTAGTTTCCCACTGCCATGGGACCCGGTGTTCATTTATCTATTTATTTCTGCAGCGCTGTTCTTTTTTTCTCTTCGTATAAAGACAGTCCATGTCCGAGCGTGTCATTGTGTGATGGATTGCATCGTCCTCTTCACTCAGGAAGAGAAAGGGGGATGGTGAAAGGGATGAGAAGGTAAGCAAGGAGAGGAAGAATTCAGTAAGTGAGCCAGGAAGAAGAGTGGCGCGGTGAGGTGCGGCAGTGAAGGACATGGCAGCTTAGCGCTGGCCAAAAAGACTGTGCTGAACACCTGCTCCTGTCTCTGTCGCCCCTTCAACCTCCTCATTACCTGTCAATCTATCACGAGGCAGCCAGATCAAATGTCTGCCGAAGCCAGCATTCGCACGGCGAAGGAAAAGAAAAGGGAGAGACGGCGACGAAGGACTGAAGGAAAGACGGAGGAAAAACGAGTCAACGACATGTTACATTTTTCTCAATTCAAGTTTTCAATTTAGAACCCCATTCTTTGGAAAAGAAAAAGGCAGGATCCAGTTGAGATCAAATAAATACAGTTGGACCATAGGAAATATCAAGCGTATCAAATCAACACCTTGTAAAATGTAGATCAATTACACTGATAAATGAAACCATACCGATGTTCATGGTTATTTTTTAGCAGTGCAGCTTTTTCTCTCACCTGTCAGCACCGTCTGCCCTTTGATTGGCACCTGCTTATGAAAGAGCCGAATGGTCGGACACAGCTACAGTTGGAGGCTAGCCTTCAGTTTCAGATTACAGTGATAATACCCCCAGTGCAGCTGCAGGTGGACCTTTTTTTTTTTCTTTCCTCTTATTCCTGCGTGTGGCAGCACACCATTCAAACACAGTGATGGATTTTCAATAGCGGTCATGCATGGATTTATTTTGTGTGTTAACACTGAATGTGACAAAGCCCTTTTTCACACCAGTGACAGAAATGAGTGTTTCAAAAGGCAATTGAATTTTAGCTGTTCAAGGTGCATGAGTGCACACATGACCAGCCCAGGCCCACTATTTCTGATCTCTCTGCGCCCCTTTGCTCTCCTCCCTACCTCCCTATGTCCTTGTTTTCCATTCTTTCCTCAGTTCTACTACCTCTGGCTCCCTTTTAGTGTGTGAGCTGTGGTGATTTACGGTAATTATCCATCGTTGGGTCATGTATCAGGCTGGCCGTTGCTAGGAGATGGAAGCAGCTGCTGCTGGCTGTTGTCTTGTCATGGATGGTGTGTATGTGTGTGTGTGTGTGTGTGTGTGTGTGTGTGTGTTTGTGAGTGTGTACTTAATGAATGTGTTAGTGCCCTGAGATTTGGGTGTGCTAGGGTGTATTTGTTGTTGGTGTGTGTAATCAGGTGATGCGGGATTTAAAAAGGTGCAGGTGGTAGTGAAGAAAGGAATGCATTGACAAAGCGGGGAAGCTTGTTAAAAGGAGGTGATGATGGAGGTCAGAGGTTGAAAGGTGAAATATGAGTGTTTGTATTTAGCAAAGAGCAGTTTAAAATGCGGAAGTGTGTGATTGTTGTGTTTGTGTGTTTGTGTGCGTGCATGGCGTACAGGAGAGTGATATCAATCAATCAAAATCTTTGTTGAACCAAAAAATGTTGTTGGATTGCCATCCGACCAAAACGGAGAGCAGCAGCACAACAACAGCAGTCCAGCATATGACAACGCCATGAGGAAGATTTACAAGGTCAGTGTGCCAAGAAATGTGCTACATGTGAGGGCAGGAGCAACTGGCATCAAGAAAAATCTGAGACTGTTCGTTGAAGCTACCAGCAAAGAAATGAGTTTTGCAATCATTGGCCATTTTGTTAGGAAAAGCTGTGCAATCTCTTGAACCTCGACTATGAGCTGTCAATTACGCTATTCAGACCCATTAATGTGGGGTATGCAGTTAGCCGGCCTGCCTCACAGTCAGTCGCTTCTGACTTGGAATCTCGGCTTGAACCTTTCTGTGTGGAGTTTGCCTTGTTTCCCTGTCCACCCGGTGATTGTGTTTCCTCCCATAGATAGATGGATCGTCTGCTATGGTGTGCATAATATGTAATCTTTCGTTTACTTAATTTAATGACATGAGGTCTACATTTCTCCAACCCCAAATCAATGCAGTCAATATAGTATCTCAGGAACAGCGAGCTATTTTTGTCATAAATGGGAGAGCGAGAGAGGGGGCTGAGGGGGTCATTGTGGATTTCCCACAGATGGGTGCTGGATCAGACCCCTGAGGGACCTCTTGCCTGCGTTTGCCATGGTAATCCGTCATAGCCCATTGTGTTGAAGCTGTTTCAGGTTTCATGACCTATACTAGTACAAGGAAGCAGACATGAACCAAAAGGTCACAGGCACACATACTGCAACATCCTCATGAGCCAGGAAGTTTTGGGGTTGTGCTATCCCATAATTGAAGTTATTTTACTCTATTAAATTATATATATGTTTTATTCTAATTGTCATAATTTATTAGATGGCTGCTGACTGTTAGCGCATCCGCCTCACACAATCCGGGCTATGACCTGAAGGTATGAGGGTTTGGATGTTCTTCCCTGTGTCTGTGTGGATTTTTTCCAGGTACTCCGATTTCCTCAAAGATTCCACAAACATGCCCGGTAGGTTAAGTGATGACTCCAAATGGTCCGTAGGTCTGAATGTCAGTATGAATGGTTGTTGATTTGCGATTTGCTGCCGACCAATTTTGGATGCATCCTGTTTATATGCTGCTATAGGCTGCAGCACACCCGTGAACCTCGTGAGAATAAGGAGTACATAGAATGGATGGGTGGATGTGAAAGGCATATGAGCCACTACAACTGTACATACAACATCCGCTCTTTCATAGCGACCTAATTAGCACCAGTTAGCATTTGTCATTGTGTTTAGGGGGGAGATTAGAAACACCTCTCAATTAATCTGCAATCAGTCTGTTTGTTAATTAGGTAACCTGTTCAAAGTGGCCTTCGGGGCTCTTGTGTAATTAGCTGAGCTTCTGGGAAGCAGGCCTGCATGTTGACATTGACCTGAAACGTACCAGTGTGCACGCACACACGCAGATTCAGCCATTCACACACCCACACCCAAATATAGTATGCTTACTGTCTAACCCAGAAGAGAGAGAGCATTTCTTAAACACAAATTTAAACATCCTCCCACCCCTTCCATGCAGATGTATAGATTTGTGCACAGTCATGCTCCCAGTGATAATCTTACACTAGTTATTCCTCCTCCTGTTTTGCAGAAAGCCTGCATTACTCGAAACCTTTATTGGAAAAGGATGGACGACATACGTATTATACTCACTTTACACTTGGAGTTTACTTTTTTTTATATTCTTAGTGCAACAGCAAGCCCAACAAATTGAATAGCTCCATTGGTCTGTCATATTGTGTTTTTCTTAGTTCACTTCATAGCCGTTTGCTTACTCTGCTGCCTCCTGACATTGTCTGTGGTAATTAAAGGAGCGGCCTTAAATTTATCGTGTAATTATACAAGCCTTGTTATGCAGAGAAGACCAGGATGGGCTGATATGCTCAATAAAAAAAGTAAAATAAAAATCCTCCCGGCTTGATTGAACCTGCGTTCGCATTGAGACGTTACAGATATTCAGGTGTGTGTAACTGCATTTATGTGGTTATGGGTATGTCTGCCTGATTATGTATGTATTGCACTGCTGTGGTTTTGTACATGCTGAGAGTGAGTGAGAATGAACATGTATTTAAGAAAAAAAAAAGCCAGATGAATTCCTATCGATTGCTGCTGGTTCACAGTCTTGATCCCCAGCATGTTAAACCCTCCTGTACTCCGTGAAGAGCACTCAGTCAGTGTGGGCTAAAAACAACAACAACAAAAAACTGTAGGCTTGTGAAAAAATAAAACCCTTTGCTTGTAGCATCACCTGTGAGTGTGTGAGTGTACGTTTACACGTGTAAATGGTTTAACCGATTGAGTCAACGACTTGACATTACTAATCCGCATTATTATGTTTAATACTTGAAGTTGACTGATCCGCAATCATGTGGTTTTTGTATCTTGTGTTACAAGTCTAGTGCTTCCCAACCTTTTTTGTGTCATGGACCAGTTGAGACAAGTACATGCTGTTCGCGGACAGACAACCATAATTTTCATTTCGTTTGAATCATTTCATCTTCTCACACACACACACACACACACACACACACACACGGATATTGATATCTCTCTCTTTCTCTCACTGTGTTCTCTTTCTCTCACTGTGTGTGTGTGTGTGTGTGTGTGTGTGTGTGTGTGTGTGTGTGTGTGTGTGTGTGTGTATGTATATATATATATATATATATATATATATATATATATATATATATATATATATATATATATATATATATATATATCACACACACCATATTTTCCAGACTATAAGTCTTTTTTTTCATAGTTTGGCTGGGGGTGCGACTTATACTCTGGAGCAATTTATGTGTGAACTGATTAACACATTACATCATTTCACTTTGTTTTCACATTAAACCACGAGAGGCTGCTCTAGGCCTGTGTTAATACTTTCCACATCGGCGGTAACTGATTAAAAACGGCTGATGATGACTCTGACGTAAGCGACGTAGAAGAGGAAGCGCCGCATCTTCTACCTCCGGAGTTGGCGGAGTTCTTTAAAAGTGACACAGAGGATGAAGATTTCATTGGATTTAGTGATTTGGAGCGACACTGATGGTTTAGTAAACTTGCTAGCATGTTCTCTATGCTATAGTTAGCTGATTAACTCTTGACATGTTACATCAACGTACCAGGCATGACCCCCCCCCCCACACACAGACACACACCCACAGATGATTTATACTCCAGTGCGACTTAGGTTTTTTTTTTCTTCTTTATTATGGATTTTTTGGCTGGTGCGACTTCTAATAATCATTTACAGTGGACTTTTGAGTTTCCCGGCTGCTGTTATCAGTGAACTATAACGCTTTCTAGAGCAAAAAAAATGTCCCGTCAAAACGGCAACAGTCTGCGATTGTCTACAAAGTTCAAGAGTACAAAAATAAGATGCTTGTCAATGAGAAAATAGTAGCAGTTAGCCATGCTTGCTTTGGCCGTTCCAATCACCGTGAGTCACGTTAAATAATATGCCAACAACATATGTATGTTTACGACAACTTTATTCAGGTCAGATTCACAACATGCACTACACAATATGGGCCATATGGTACAAACGTGTGGAAATATTTGATGTAAAACAAAACCTGTACCACGAAATCTTGCAAAATATGCAAGTTTGACCTTCAGTCCAATCAAAACTTGAATGAAATACAAAGAGTGAATTAGAGACATGCTTCCTTTTGGGGTTGGGGGTGTTACAAATATGTGTCTCACGCGCTATGCTCTGGAACACACGATTAGACCGGCTGGCTCATTGGTTGTATTTTTAATTATTTCTATGTCAGTCCGTCAAAATGTGTCTTTACGTGAAACTGTTCCGTGGCTAAAACAAAGCAAAAAAAAAAAAAAACATTGTGGTTCGGATATCAATGACATTTGAAAAGATACTTTTATCACATTATTGTTGACTACAAAAAATATTTAGTCATTCAACTCCTCGTGTGCATGCTTGTGTGCTGGTGTGGTGTGCACCCTCTGTAATTGAGAGCGATCTTGGCAATGGCCCACAAGATGCTTCTCTGAACTGATCTTTGAGTCGAGTATAAATAGTGCTAACGCTATAAATAAAACAGCAGTACCTTTCTCTTAACTCGCCCTGTCCCTCCCTCGCACGCGCGCACGCAAACAAACACACACACACACGCACACACGGCTGACACGGACTCCACACCTGTACATACACACAATCATAGGAACAAAGACAGAGCTTCCGTTAATCCATAGCTCACTTTTTAGAGGTCAGGCGGAAGGGTGTCTGTGGAACACATTGATGTATTTACATGAGAGCGTGACCTCTACAAGCTTAGCACTGACTACCTGTCTGACCTCTGACCCTTTCTGCTTGACCTACAGTCATGTATTCCCAACATTAAGCCCCAATGGATACATTTAAGCATGATGCTCTTATTCAAGGTGAGCAAGTAGCTGATGGTGGACTTTCCCATAGTACGATTATGGCAGCTGGTGAAGACATTAACCCTGAGCCATCCGGGGAGATTTTTTATTTCCCTTCCTTGCTTCCTGAAACGGTCTTTTATGCACTTCTAGTAGCAAACGGTTGTTACCGGTGCTTGACTAAATATCTGCAAGTAATGCAGAATTTCAACAATAATCCTATTTGCACAGTGCTGATTCACATTCGCTCACCACTTTCTGCTTAGGTCCATTATGCAGCCCGATGGATCTGCAGAATAACATGTCCCATCTGCTGCTATCTGCTGAGCTCAACTCAGGCTAGAGGTGTTTTCAAATGGGCCGGAGAGAGGGGGGAGAGATAAATTGGTACATGGATTGGAATGGCACAACAAGGAGAAGACTACGATCGGATGAGAACCAAGAAGTAAATCATCGCCTTCACGCTCAATATCCGGCTTTGTAACTCTCATCTTTGCATAATTCAACTCATCAAATGTTCAGGTGTGACAGAGTACCAGCATATAAATCCAGAACTGCTGAAATTTTACCTTGAAAGCTTCTCTGAAGTTGGCATAGCTCAATCATATCAATATCATCAAAGTGCATCCTGTTGGAGTCTTTTTCACAGCTGAATCTTTTCCTTCGACACATTTATTGCCATGTGTCTCAAACAGAAAAAGAATAGTGTAAGTTCTCCTGTCGGGTATTTGCTTTGCAAATATTGGTCACTTTAGGGCAGTGTTTCCCCACCATTTGAGTCAAGTTGTATAGTTTGCATTCAAAGAATCTCATGCACACGACAAACCAAAATAATACTGAAAATCATTTTTTTTAAAAAGTCTCAATATTTCCACAAACATTACTTGTATGAAGAAAACGTTTTCGGACTGATGTGGTGAAATTGGATAATTTCCCATGGCACACCTGATCTTCTCTTATCGTACAGAACATAACAAGGCTCAGGTACAGCTTTGTGATGTTTTCCGTATCCTTGTCCCCTTGTCTCTCGTGTCCTCTTTCTTTTCTATGCAACCTCCTGTCAAAATTAGGCCCGGGTTCCTCAGCAGGCCATGGCTCTCATGTTAGCCGCTTCACAGGAAGCACATCCCAACATTCCCCCTGACACGCCGGCAGCAGCATTACCATAATTGGCTTTTCTACATGACGGGACAGAGGAAATAATAATGTCATTTTATTTACAGCCCTCTTCTCCCGGTCCGAGAGCAGTCACCCCTCCCCTCCAGCCCTTCTCGCCGCCGCACTCTCTCTTCTATCTGCCATACAATGCTCCTCCTCTCTCTTTTTTTTAAAGTTTTTATTTTTTTTAATCTCATCTCCCTCTCCCCCACTATTCTCTCCGTGCGGCGTGCGGCTCATTCTGCCACAGCGTGCAGGTCAAGCGATGGCTTTTTGATCAGCTCCTGTCCAAAGCCATCAGTGTTGAGAGGCATGTAATGGCGAGCAGGGTGACAAACAGAATCTGGGGAAAGGAATAAGACTGCCAGTTTCCTATTAGGGGCCAGCCTAAACGGCCCCGGCCTGCAACCCTCCCCATCCCGCCGCATGGCAAAAACCTCCACCAGCCTTCTGCTCCGCAAACCCACTCTTGCACTGCCTAAATCACATGAGTGAAGGGACCTGTGATTGGACATTAGTGCTGCAAATGACTGCTGTGATTGCCCCCTCCTCGCAAACGCACATCAAATAAATAAAGAAATGTGTGCAAATAAATAGGTGAACAGGCGTTGGAGAAAAGGGGCTGGTGAAGAGAGGCTGACTGGTTTCATCTCTTTCTTTTCACTCTTGTTTCATCTCCTTTCTGCCTTTCTTATCTGGTTTGTTTGGCTTTGACAGCGGCCAAATGGTGAAGCTCTGCGAGCCTGACAGAGAGTGTTATTGATTTAACAACCAAGCAGACTCTCTGCAAAGAAGGGAGAAAGCAGGAAAAAAACACGGATGGGTGGGAAAGAGATAGCAAAGTTTTGAAAAGGAGTAATGTGTTGCCGCTTGCCTCCTTGCCAAATTGCAGACGCGTACTCTGGTTGGATTCAATCTTGTAGGGTTTACAGAAATCAAGTTCTCAAAAAAAGTCACTATGTGTGGGGGAGAATGTTTGGAAGATGCTCTCTACGACCATGTTGTCACACTCTGAAGCGCAATTTTATACTGTATTGACACAGGATGAAGGGCATTCTCTGCCAAATATAATAGAAGTCTTTGTCTCCGTCCAGTCTGAACAGCCAGACTGCCTGCTTTCTCCCCGGTCTGCTCTTTAAAGAAGGTTTTTACAAAGCCGCAGAGCAGACTGTAAGGACAAATTTGTGACGATACTTCACACTGTAGTATTCATAAGGGAAGTATTTTCTTCCTTTTTAGTTGAAAAAAGTCACACTTTTAGCCTCGTATAGCCATTTAGCCTTTGGTCCAGTGTTTTGTAGCGTGAGAAAGGAGAACCTCCTTTATCGTTTTTATAATGTGTTGTGTTTTTCAAGGGCTCCTTTACGACATCCACAGGGGCTACTAAACCTTTTTAGTCCTTCACATATTTGATGCCTCCCTTTATTCAAAGCGTATCACCCATATGCATAGAACACCGTAGCTGAGCGATGCACTGAGATGCTAATATCTTGCTTGCCGTTGTTGTGAGAGTGGCTGGTGGCGGGGCTTGATCGCTGCAGTTTGTGACAGTGAGTCGTGGCACTCTCTTGGCCACGCTGCCGCCTGTCTCCGTGATGGCGGCACGTTCCCAAGCAAAAGTGACAAGCGCGTTGGTGCCCGTGCAGATGGCCCTGCTCACAGCCATCACCCTCTCTGCAAGCCAAACCGCCAGGGACGCCAGCCCACCCGTAGCCTGCCCCTTCCGACTGCGGTGACGTTGCATACGTGCGTCCAGCGCACAAATCCACGAGGGGTGGTGTTGGGGGCAAGGGAAGGAAGGGGGTTCAGATGACAGCGAGTGAAAGTCAAACATCTTCAAGCCGCAGTGATTGAGGCGTCCACGTTTGATGGGTAGCTCTTAATATTTTTACCTCCTCATTGCCAATTCAGATTTCATCATCCTGTCAGACGAGCATTTCAAAGGCGAGGCAGAGATCATTTATTTCAGGCTAACTTTAACTGTGTTTCATCACTAATGTACATTTATGGTTTGCAAAACAATCTGAATACTGCCTATGATTTTTACAGATGTCTCTCTGCCTGTCTTTTGTCTCTGTGCTTTTGATAGCTCCCTCTTTGTCGTTTCCATGACAACATGGTAGGACAGAAATTGATTGACAGCCATCGTCAAAGGGTTCCCTGGCGACCTGCTCATCGCTCAAAGCCCCTCCTTATTGCAGTCTGTATTTTGTCACTCATCCACATATTTTTCGCTTTCTCTTTCCGACAATGTGATTTTTATATTTCCAACTATTGGGGTTTTGGCTATTTTTGCACCTGACGTGAGTGACTCAGCTAGGTTGTCCCACCAGTACAATGGGACTCGTGATGAATGGCCAGCCAGTCTGCAGGTTGCATTGTATATTAAATGTCTGATATGGATTGACATCCTCATGCTCTGGAAGCAGGTTGGTGCGGGAAGGCACCCTAACAGGAGACACTCTGCAGATGTGTTGTAGAGAATACATCATAATGCTAATCTGCTATGTTAGGGATTTTCAGGAGTTTTAGAAACTGTCTCGGTCTCAGTCTGTCAGTGGGATTGAAGCGCAGCCAGGTTCTCCTGTAGTGCTCTCATTTCACTGAAATCCTGTCAAGCACTGGGGTTCGGAGAGGGGGAGGTAAGTTGCTCATTTGGAGAACGGCGTATCAGCAGCACACTCTCGATTCATAGACAATATTGTGGTCGGAGTCTCCTTTGCCCTATAAGAGGAGCTAAGTATGCGCTGCATTGTGAAGGTGAGCGTGCAGGCTAACGTGCATTCCCAAACCGACGCGCTCAAACGCACATCATCACATCGTCACAGTGCATGGTGCAGCTGCTCACATCCCCCACCTCATCCACCCATCTCCTCTCAGGCAGCAGTAAATGGTGCCAGGGTATATATATCAGGTATTATGTCCACTTAGATTATGATATGACAGGTTAGCGTGCCGTTTGAAGCTGACAGCACATCTGTTTCATCAGGAAAGATTGATACTGGCATCTAGGACACACATCTCACCATGCAGGAAGGAGATAAAGGAAGAAGCTAGGGGGCTGTCTTTCCTGTCTCCCTGCCTCTCTCTTTTTTCTTTCTCCCATTTCGACTTAGTCCCCCCTTCCTGCCTAGAAAAACCAACACCTCATGCACACTTGTTCTTCTTTCCACGTGTCTACTTTTCATCCATGTTTTCCCCCAAACCTCCTTAATGTTGTTCTTGCTTATGGTTGCTTGCGGTGGGTTCCCTACCCAGTGTATGTGCAGACACACACACACACACACACACACACATCTTGCCGCTGCCCCGAGCTCATGTTCTTCAATATTTGTTCGTTTTTACAATGCATTGGTTATCTCCTCCATAGTCGTCTTAACAATCATGAGCAGCCTGGTCCGAATGACATTGTTTTGTCATTTTCTGTGCTTATTATCTCAAATGGGAATGACCTTTAGCTTGGTTGACTGGGTTAGGAAAAGCTGCAGTACCTTCCAATTAGTGCCCCCCCTCCCCCATCACCACATCAACTCTTAACATTTGAGGAGTTGAACTTCGCGGACTGGAGGATTGAGAGGCAATGAAGCTTAGAGAATAGAAAAACAAAGTGTAAAAAAGGGAGTTGGACATGCAAGCATGCAACTGACGAAGAAGGCCAAACAGCCAGTCATTTCCCAGGAAACATGAGGCATGTGTGAAGGAATAGGGAGTTGGGTAGGAAAAGGACAACTGTCAGAAGCGCAGTGATTTATATTTCCCTTGGAGGCTTTTTTCACCGCACGCGTTCAGAACCACATGTGTGTAAAATATAAAGTCATGCATGCATGCATACATGGAGACAGACGCACAGTTGCAGTGGTTCAGAATAAAAGGGCAACATTTTCCACTGAGTCGTAGGTCTGTGTCATTTTTGTTACCTTCAGTGTTAATGTACTGTGAATCTTCAATTTCACTTTGCTAATAGAATTTCTTCTCTCCAATTTTTGTCTCCTGTCTGTCCTACAGCGTACATGCCCGAAGATGAACTTAAGGCGCCCACTCAAGAGGAGGAAGAGCACCTCCAGGATGATGGCCTCTCATTAGATGGCCAGGACACTGAATTTCTGTGCAACGAGGAAGAGGATGATGTGGAAGGAGGCCAACCGCCTAGTTACAGAGACTCTCCCCTCAGCAACGGCACCAATCCCGATGCTGGCTACGGGTCCCCGCTTAGCGACGCCAGTGACAGACTTCCGGACTTCAAAAGTACTTCCTCTCGGGATGGTCACGAGAAGGAAGGTGCAACCTTGCCCTTCTCACCCAACAACGGCCTATCTTTCCAAGATAGCTTGGCTCAGATGAAAGCCGTCTATGCAAACCTCATTTCAGATGCCTCTTGGTCCAGCATTACAATGGATATCATGAAATCCAAGTCTGCTGCAGCTGGCAGTGTAAACAGTACCCTCATCACCTCAGAAGCCGCCTCTTCTGCCCCAGTTTCGACAGCAACGACGACGACGACCACAAACAAGAGCAACGGGGTCAACATAGTCAGCAGTCATCACAATGGCAGGGGCTCCAGCACCACTGCCAGCCACACTGGCACCACAACCGTTAACACGAATGGCACTGCAGCTGGTGCTGTTAGCATCCAGAACGCAACCGGCAGCGGCGGGAGCAGCAGTGGCGGGACTAACAACGGTAGTGGTGTGGCCTATGACTGGCACCAAGCAGCACTTGCAAAGACTCTTCAGCAGACCCCCTACCATCTTTTACCAGAGCCTAGCCTTTTCAGCACAGTGCAGCTCTACCGTCAAAACAACAAGCTGTATGGCTCCGTCTTCACCGGTGCAAGCAAATTCCGCTGTAAAGATTGTAGCGCTGCCTATGACACCCTGGTTGGTTTGACAGTCCACATGAATGAGACTGGCCACTATCGAGATGACAACAAGGACAAAGATGAGGATCAGGGAAAGCGCTGGTCCAAGCCCCGCAAACGCTCCCTGATGGAGATGGAAGGCAAAGAGGATGCTCAGAAGGTGCTAAAGTGCATGTACTGTGGCCACTCGTTTGAATCTCTGCAGGATCTCAGCGTTCATATGATCAAGACCAAGCATTACCAGAAAGTGCCTCTCAAAGAACCAGTGCCGGCCTTGGCCACTAAACTGGTGCCCGCATCCACTAAAAAACGAATAACGCAAGATCCGATAATATCCCCTTGCTCTCCGGAGTCTGTCCATACCGGTGGTGCGGGAGGCAATTTATCACTTGCCGATATTGGCAAAGATGCCAAATCAGCAGCTAATCCCTATGTCACGGCAAACAACCGCTATGGCTACCAGAACGGTGCCAGCTATACATGGCAGTTTGAAGCACGAAAAGCTCAGATCCTGAAATGCATGGAGTGTGGTAGCTCTCACGATACGCTGCAACAGCTTACCGCTCACATGATGGTCACAGGTCACTTTTTGAAGGTCACAAATTCGGCATCCAAGAAAGGGAAGCAACTGGTGTTTGATCCTGTGGTGGAAGAGAAGATTCAATCTATCCCACTGCCGCCTACAACCGCCAGACTCCCTGTACCTGGAAGTATTAAGTCTCAGCCAGTGTCCCCTGCCCTCTCCTCAGGCTCAGAGGAAAAGAGGGAAGTGAGTGAGGATGAGAAAGTTGAAAGTGGGGAGCCAGTGGAGAAAAAAATTAAAGAGGAGAGAGATGACTCGGGTGAGAAAGTGGAGACTGACGCCACATCATATAAATATCTCAGAGAAGAAGATCTGGAGGAGACTCCGAAAGAAGGTCTTGATATTCTCAAATCTCTGGAAAACACGGTGTCAAGCGCCATTAGCAAGGCTCAGACAGGCACTCCCACTTGGGGTGGATACCCAAGCATTCATGCAGCTTATCAGCTGCAAGGTGCAATAAAGAGCTCGACGACTGTTCTGCCCCCCAGCATCCAGAGTGTCCAGATGCAGCCGATGTTTAACAGTGGGCTTCGGGGGCTTGTGAGTGATCCCAGTTCGGTCATCCACTCGCCTCGGAGCCCTTCTTCGCCTACTCCGCTCAGGAGCAATGTCACTGCCATGGAGGAGCTGGTGGAGAAAGTGACGGGCAAAGCCGCCGCTGTAAAGAAAGAAAAGGAGGAGAAAATGGTGAGCGTGGAGCGGGCCCGGCCCCCTTCGCTGGTCAAATCCCCCTCTCCTGTACTGAGGGAGCAGAGAGAGCAACTGGCCTCTCCAAATGACCTAATTGCTGGTAAGGCATCTGGTATGAGAAGTACCAGCCCGGGCAGTGTCGAAGCCGAACTTATCTGCAAGAAGGAGCCGAAAGAAAGTCACAACAATTCAAAGAACCACCCAGAGGCCTGCCAATCTCCGGTGACTAACGGCAACAGTCTCGGTGTCATTACTGATCACTTCCCAGAAAGTCCTTTTATCAATCCTCTCAGTGCACTCCAGTCAATCATGAACACACACCTGGGAAAGGCCTCCAAAACGGTAAGCCCAGCTGCAGACCCGCTCTCCATGCTTTACAAAATCAGTAACAGCATGATGGATAAAAAGCCAGCCTTCAACCCAACACCTCAGGGCAAAACCGCTGAGGGCATCAACCACTTTGCTTTGTATGAAAACAATGACCAACCCATAGACCTGAGTAAAAACAAGTCGAGCACTCACAGTAACAGTAATGCTAACAACAACAACAACAACAACAGTAGTAGTGTGGTCAAAAATATTGTAAATGGTAACAAGCCTATCGTGAGCATGCCGGATAGGGTATCCTCTCCTTTGAGAGAGAATGCTCTCATGGACATCTCCGATATGGTCAAAAACCTCACCGGGCGACTGACTCCCAAATCCTCAACGCCCTCCTCCATCTCTGAGAAATCAGACGCTGATGGCAGTGCATTTGAGGAAGCTCTCGAGGATCTCTCCCCAGTGCAGAAGAGAAAGGGGAGGCAATCCAACTGGAATCCCCAGCACCTCCTTATTCTGCAGGCACAGTTTGCCTCCAGCTTGCGGGAGACCCCAGAAGGCCGCTACGCCATGACTGACCTGGGCCCTCAGGAAAGGGTCCACATCTGTAAGTTCACTGGCCTCTCCATGACCACCATATCCCACTGGCTGGCTAATGTCAAGTACCAGCTGAGACGGACTGGTGGCACCAAGTTTCTCAAAAACATGGACTCGTGCCAGCCTGTGTTCCTCTGTAGTGACTGTGCCTCCCAGTTCAGGACTCCCTCCTCGTATATCAGCCACCTGGAGTCTCACTTGGGATTCAGCTTGAAGGACCTGTCCAAACTGTCAGCTGAACACCTACGCGAGCAGCAGGCTGCCTCAAAGGTGATCACGGACAAAATGACATTCGGCAGTTCCCTGTCAGCCTTGACTACGCCAGAGGACGACATTGGCTCGGTGTACCAGTGCAGACTTTGCAATCGGACATTCGTCAGCAAACACGCAGTCAAGTTACACCTCAGTAAAACCCATGGCAAGTCTCCCGAGGACCACCTGGTCTTTGTTACAGCTTTGGAGAAACTCGAGAAACTAGACAAAATGGAGTCGGTTTAAGGAGGGTGTCGAGGAGAAGAGACGTTAACAGCTACGGTATGGAACTGACTAGAATTTCATTGCACTAAAACAACATTGTTCACAGTTACTGCACTGGGCCGAACTGAGCCAACAGAAAAAAAAATATACAAAGTCTTATTTTCTGTTGTAATGATTGCCTGACTGGACCATGTTGATTTGTTTTCATTTTGCCATTTTTTTACACTTATTTCCTAAGATATTTATATGCTGTTTGTCTGATCTGTGCATGTATTTTAGTGAATCAAGGTTAAACAAAAATGGGAATGATTTCAATATTGTCATGACAAAAATACAACTGTGTCAATGATAAAATTAAAAATGCATTGGAAGAATGGAAATCTGTACTATACTTGATATGAAGAAGAAAATTAAATGTACACACCAAAAACAATTAAAAATACCCCGAAAGACTGAAGTAGCACCTTAGACTTTTGAATTTTGCGTTTCTAAAAGAATAATAATTATTGGTTCCTGTTATTGAAATGTTTTGAAAAAGAATGGACTGCTTTAATGTATTAAAAAAAAAGGTGATATGAACATTTGGAACAACTGAAATGCTGCTTCCAGTGAGTCAAAAGTGGCCATTTTATGCAAGTTTCCTTAAAAAAAAAAGAAAAAAAGTGAAGTATCTTTGTTGTTTATTAATTGTTTTCATTTCAATTTTCCTCTTTTTACCGGTGTTGCTTTCAGCTGTAAAAAGAACATTTGTAAATGATTACCAGTGAAATGTCAGTACTCCCATAAGACATATTTCAACATTTGAAATGACTGCAGTCTTTGTATCTTAAGGCGTGTGCATTCTCTAACTTTTATATTGTCATTTTATGTACTAAAATTATTAAAAACAAACAACAACAAAATATTGTGTACATAGATATATGCTGTAGAGTTACACCGTTTTTTTTAATGAAAATACAAATTTCAGCTTCTTTGGCTTGGTTTACAGAAATGATTTTAATTGTACTTGCATCCGATTTGATGCATGATATGGTGTGGAAAATAAATAAGCGATGCACAATGACTATACATTTCAATGTTTTATCAACAATATTGTAAAAAAACAACAACAACAACAAAGAAACGTTTTTAGCACCTCTTAGGTTGTTTCTTTTCTTTCTCAGTTGTAAAATAAACCCCAAAGCAGTTGTTAACAGTCATACATTTGTGGTTGTGTGTTCATTTGTCATAACGGTGCATCAAGCTCCAAATGTATGTTCAAATGCTCTGTAGCATCCCCTTTGCTGCACATTAAAGCATCACAGCAAATTCTAGTTCTCGCCCAGTGTAGTACATTTTTTTTCACCCACTACATTTTCAATTACCAGTATTCTTAAATGCTCTTGCTTTCTTGTGCAACAAACCGACTTTGCGCCTTGCAACATTTAAGAGAAAAATAGCTGGTTACCGAGCTGCAGGATACCACCAATGTTATAGTAATGATGAAGATCACAGGAATGATAAGCCAATGAGAGTGGTGATTGTGCTTCAGAAACTCATGCTCGACTTGTGACTGGCCTTCGGAGGGCCTGCTGTGAAGAGCCATTGTTATATTTATTAATGACAGCAGTGTACTGTAGCCTGTGATCTGATCAGATCTGGTCTTTGTCAACATCATCTTTGTCAACATCTTAACTAATAACACGAAACCAATGACAGAAGTTATTTTTTGTTTGTCTTTTAGGATACTCAGAAAACAGATTTTTTTTTTCTCTCTCCACATTTGCTTTGCCCACTCTGTGGTTTGAGTGACTAGTGATATTCAAAACAGAACCCAAAAGTCATTGGTAAATACTGATAGATTTACTGTGGCTCTGTTCATTCGATTGTTTTGGTGCAATGCATATATTTTTGGGGATATCAACCTGAAGTCTGTATCGTTGGTATTCTTTTTTAATACAGTATACAGTAATGTGATCAAATGAAGTAAAATTGTGTATTTGGCAGCAAACTTACAATTAATGTCAATTAAAATTCTATGTAATATGTTTTTAATTAATATGATCCGGGCGGCACGGTGGTCGACTGGTGAGCCTCACATTGCAGAGTTGCAGGGTTCGATTCCAGTTTCTACCTTCTTGTGTGGAGTTTGCATGGTCTGCCTGTGCCTGCGTGGGTTTTCTCCGGGTACTCCGTTTCCTCTCACATTCCAAAAATGTGCATGACAGGCTGATTGTGCACTCGAAATTGTCCCTAGGTGTGAGCGTGGATGGTTGTTTGTCTATGTGTGCGCCGCGATTGGCTGGCAACCGGTTCAGGGTGTCCCCCGCCTACTGCCTGAAAACGGTTGGGATAGGCTCCAACACCCCCGCGACCCTTGTGAGGATCAAGCGGATTGGAAAATGGATGGCTAAATATTAGATGAATAACTCCCTCAAAGTGTCAGCATTCAAACTGAGTACTTTTATTTCACTAAAAGTCATACACATTCACACGCGGAAATCAATTGTTGCACCATCATTGGTTTGCAGGGTAACTTTTATGGAGCATATACATACAGTGTTGTATCATAAATCTGCCAAGATGGATGGCTGTCTCTTCCCATGCATTTCTGGTCAGGTTGGCTTTTGTTGTGTTTATGCAAGAAGATCTTACAGACGATAAATTCCCAACCCTCCTGAACAAAACATTGTCACAGTCAAAGTTGTTTACTTTTCAGGTGTCATATTTAAGCCTCTGCTCTCTGAGTGCTCTCTTTGAAACTGGCTCCATCTTTGTTTGAGCGCTACTATTCCATCGCAGCTAACAGTCACAGTAAAATAGGACAAGTAATACATAATATGTCTGATTGCTTTTCTTAACTGTGTAAAGCACTGTGGCATATCAATTAGCACGTCTGCCCCACGGTTCTGAGGTTTAGGCAGTGACTCTGAGGTCTACAGTCTTCAGTGCTTGCGTGGGTTTTCTCCGGGTACTCTGGCTTCCTCCCACAGTACAAAAACCTTCATGTGAAAGACTCTCGTCTAAATAGTCCATAGTTGTGAATTGTATATGAATGTGCCCAGTGATTGACGGCAGAACAGTTCTATCGTCAGCAGCCTAATGAGGACAAGGTTCTGTCAGATTCAAACAATCCTGAAGTACTCTAAAACTCAACACTCTGAAAAAAAACGGTGTGTTGAAATTACTCAATTTCCTTTCATCAAGTGTTTGCAAAAAATAAAATAATCTGGATTCAGAAATATAGATATTTTCTTTTTTTTAAATCTACTGAAAAATGTGTCTAAATCCAGATGATTGTGTTGGCTGCAGCTACTTGACAAAATGCAATTGAGTTAATTCAACAGATTTTTTTTTTCCAGTCCATCTGACGTCTTGGAGAAAGTGAGTAAACATACAGAAACGGTGCAGAATAAACAAGTGAAGGCTGAATGAGTCAGTTTAAATCAATGAGTTTGAAGACAAAGTCTAAAATTTGCACATCTGTCCAAGTTTCTCACGTCAGGAGAGATTTCCCCTGTGCGTCCCTCAAATCATTCACCTTTATCATTAATCAGACATCTAAAGTATTGGTGTTTTTTACAGCAGAAATGGGCGACTGGCCGCCCGCCCACACTCTGAGTTTTCAAGTAAGCCTTATAATCGTTTGCATATTTTGAACATCACGCAGGACAAACATAATTCCTGAATCATGTTAACATTTCTTCATTCTTGAATGGACTTTTTAAAATACATGTGAGCCATTTGCACTGAGGAATAAAACACCAGTAGGTGGTTATTTTTTTGATTGTTAAAAGTATTTTTTTAAACACTCAATTCAATATAGCAGTGACTTTATCGTTGAGGTTTAGAGAGAGAGAGAGAGAAAAGGGAATTAAGAACACTGGCCTCCCTATGATTCCCCCCCCCCCCCCCCTCCCAGTTTGGAGGGTTTTTTTCTCGCTGCATGCTCATAGGTAAAGCATCAGGATCAGAAATTTGATCCCTCATCACACCCCTGTCTCAAGTTTCTACTAGAGTACATGGCGGACTTTGTATGACTGAAAGCAGAGGCGATTGCTCTAAGACTGCAAGGGAAGATCAGCTTCCCTAAAATGTCCAAAAATAAGTGATCAAATATATGTGTGTACGTACAATTGTGTGTACATGTCATTGATTAAATATGCGCAACAACGCGCTCAACTTTTGTTCCGAATCAGGTTCTTATTACTGGTTACGACGCGACTCTTCTCATTCATTCCCGTAGCGTCACTGCGCTTTAAACTGTGTGGACACTGAGCGTCTCACCGCGGACGCTGGCCGTCGAGAGAGTTCTGAGTAGGTTGTCCCAATACATTGAAACGAGACGAGTCATTGGTTAAATGCTGGTTTTGTCCCGCCCTTCAGACGCTCAGCATCTCTGGGAGTCTACGGACAGTGGGCGTTTATGGGCTGGCTCGAATGCTGAGCTTTTCTGCATGATGATTGGATGATCTGTCTGAGGCTGAATACCTTTTTGGTTTACAGCGAAATGAGTGAATCACTGATCGTGTGTTGGCATCACGGGAGCATTTTTCAATTCTCATTCTGTTCTGAATTGAATCGGAGACTTCTTCTAATCATCTGAGCGACGCGCTCTTTGTTGAAAACGACAAGCGACAAATTAATCTTTTATTTCTGGTGGGTTTTATTGTAGTTGTCCCTGGAAGAAATGTCTTGTTGGTATGACATGGTCACAGATCATTTTCTTGAAAGGGAACGGAGAGTAGAATTCACGTACAAATAAACTGACATATTCTGTGATGGAGGCCGAAATTGAGCTTCCCCTCCTTGACAGACCAGCATCCGCCACTGACTGAAAGCGACCTGCAGTGTTATGACTTCTATTTTTCAGATTCAGAAGTTGTCTCACGTTGGCTCAGTCACACACATGCACTCAAACTACTGCGGCCGTTTTTGTGCAATTACACACATCCGCGATCAAGCTTCACCTCACTTTGTCGATACAGTACAGGGATTCAGCGACAAAGAAAACAGGCAGAGGGCAGATTAGCCTGGATAAACGATTCCTCTTCCTAAAAAAAGTGCCGCTTGAGTTGGGTTCTAAAACAAATAAGACAGATAAACAAGCAACCTTTGTAGGAGATGGTGTTCACCGCAAAACCGCTATAGGTTTATTGCACCGTAGCTAAAGCTATAATTTTGCGCTATCGTCAGATAGCTGCTGAGCCGATACTCTCCTCCGCTGTGTTAGAGATCAGTGCAGTGTTTCCTGTGCGTATTCTATGTAAATTACATGCGATAATCGCCGTGCATGGCACAATGGAGGTTGCCGCGGTGCTAGCGGAAACGGAGAGTAGATAACGTAGCCAGAGAAGATTTGCATAGCCTTTGTGTTTCGGGCGCTGCTGAAAGTGAGCCCTGAGGATTGCAAGGGCTTTCCTCAAGGTTTTGTTTAAGTAAACGCCTTTCTCCTCGCAGGGCTGCAACCATTATGAACAGCAGACGGCACAGGGCGGGTACAGAGGGCACCAACACAATAAGCAAACTACTCAGTCTGGTGGGAGTCGTTGTCCCTTCACTCAGGTCTGACTCAACCTAGAAAGAACCCAGGTATACTCAGCAAGATACAATGCTACTATTCAGTGTATTCTTGGAGCCAAAGAGCCACGTGATCTGGTCAAGATAAATATACAAGAAGTGTCACTGCGGTTAATCCGTGTTGGGTCTTTTCTCAGAAGCTCCGAAGCTTTGGGGTGTGCATTATCGTCAATTTGCGTTTGCTCCGAGAAACGGGCATGCACCCTTCTGTTTTTCAGTCCTTTGGTTTCATATTCTCTTGCTTCTGGCTTGTATATGATAGCGGCACGATGATCATTGTCACGAGGAAACAAAGACAAAGCTTCCGCTGAGCATCTCGCTGCGTATGTGCAGTCTATAAAAGCTCCAACTTTGTACAGAGCCTGGCGCGGTTTTTAATACCCTTCCAAAATGCTTCAAACCAAGCAAACAATGTCTGACAGAGAATCAACAAAGACAGCAACAACGGCTAAGAGACTTTGTTCTGGATCGAAAACTAAAGTCTGGGAAATCTGTTTGGCTCGTGATATGCTTCACTGTGGAAATTGCATTCAGGGAGAAGTTATCAGTATTCACATGTTCTACCTGCCTCTGTCTATTTTTATGTTGATTCCGCTTGTGGACTTGATTCAATTATGCTGCCAAGCCTCACTCTGTAGAATGTGCAGAATCTGCGCACACGAGAGGATCGTTTCTAGGTTTTGAGACCAAAAAAACCCCAAAATTGTCTTTGGATCTACCGCACTTTTTTTTAACAGTGTTTGAATTCTTCTCAAAAGGAAGTTATGTGTCATGACATGCAAGACTACAGCAAATCTTCATGGACACAAGGTCAATGAGCCCCTGAAAGATGAACTCCCTTTGTCACCATAGAAATTAATAGTGATGGAAAAACTAAAAAATATGGATATTATCGCAAAGCTGATAATGGACCTTACGATGATGAAAACCCTGTCAAATGTATCTGTCTTTACAATAATGTTGACACTAATTTAAAAAAAAAGCACTTCCATCACCAGCTTTGGGGCCTGGTACCAAGTGGCCCACGGACACATCCCAGGTGGTGGGCCGGGGGTTGGGGACCACTGCTTTAAGCAACATGAACACAAACAATGTAGCAACACATGTTGACAAATATTGTAACTAATACTCACAGATGTATATTGTTTTTAGTTTGCAAAGAACAGCAAATGTTCATGCAGTATTGAGAACTTAAGAGAGGAGCTGAGTCTGCAGTACAGTATATCCCTCTGTATATTTTATACTGCCCCCAGGTGGCCAAGATGCACACACAAAAATGAGCAGCACTATATACAGTGAATGGGAAAGTGTGACAAAAATGGTTTCATTCTTTTGAATTGTATCTAATTATGCCATCATTGTACACTCTTAAAACGTCTGGGTTAAAAGCAAAGGTGAGAGTAAATCACATATGTGCAAGTGACAAGTAAGTCTCAAGTCCATTCATCCATCCATTTTCAGATCCGCTTAATTTCTCCAGAGTCGCGGGCCGTGCTGGAGTTTATTCCAGCTGTCTTCGGGCAGTAGGCGGGGTACACCCTGAACTGGTTGCCAGGCATTCTCAAGTCATAACCATCAAGTCGCTAGGAATTACTCAAATTACTGTGAAAAAATAAATAAAAATTCAAGCAACTCGAGTCACAACCAGTCAAGTCACGTCATTACTTGGTTCGAGTAAATCATAAATCAAGTCAAATAATCTTGCTCAGTCATGTATTGGAATAATAATAATTTAAAAAAATCCATAGACACAACGCAACAAAGTACATGATGTCAAAAAATAAAATAAACATTTATCAGAATAAAAATCACCTTTATTGTCATTGTATGGAATACACCGAAATTTGGGTGGCACTCCTTAGTGCTTTTTGTAAAAATAAAATAGAATAAAATAAAGTAACGTTTTAATAAATACAAAACTCAACAACACTTTATCAAAGACAATTAACAACATTCAATGAATACCTTTAAATTATTTCGAAGAATGCATATTCTTTTTTGTTGATGAACAAATGTATGCATCTCACACTGTGATTGTGATGATGAATATTAATATATGCTGAATGTTGGCACAAACATGTATTGTCATCAGATTTAACCTCGACATAACTCCAAACTACATGCATATATTTTGGGGCCTGTTCAACCAAATTTTGAAATGGTGAATGAAAGGCATACACTCTGTGCACTTTGTCATTTTTTGAAGTTAAGTGAAGTTGACAAATATGGCCGACACGATCACTACCAGAAAAATACTCAAAGTTGAGTAGGTCTAGATGTCTATGCTTAAATGTTGGTCTCTTTGATAATGGCATATTTTAAAGATTACACTCTCTATGACGTCTAGTTTATTGTTTGGTGTTTTTGTTTTTTCCCGTCTGAAAACGTGCTTACTCTTCTGAAATAATTCTTTGTAGGAGTATATTTTACTTTTACGGTAATGCTACCCGGATCCCATATTGGTTTACTCTACACCTATGCTCTTCTGTCTTTCTTTAGGTCACTAATGTTCTGCTGACATTCAGCCATTCCAATAAGAATAATAATGCATCACATTTTGTTCCTGAACAAAATGTCCAGTGAATTGGCTTACATACGATGTAAAGCAATTAATATAACCGCAAGAGCTAAGCAATTGGATTCATGTTGGACAGTTTATTTGAATAATAATAACCATCACCTAATCATGAGATGCTTAGGCTGTTGTAACAATAACAGCAGCCTGTGTGATGAAAAATAAATTTTCTTGTCTTTGATGGACAGGCTGCAGTTTTTCATGATGGTGTGTTATTTGAGTAGGAGGGTTGTTTTGACAGACTTGTCCAAGGAGACTAATGTGTTTAACGGAATGAGGCCCATGGATGTCGGCGATCATTTAAGAGGCGTTACTTCTGATCAGGTTGAGGGTGAGAATTTATCTGCGTCTTGCCATCCCAGTGTGGACAAACACGGTGTTAAGTCGAGTGTGCCGTGTTCACGACATTTGGCGCAAAATAAATCCATAACGATGAGACGTCTATCATGACAATCATCCTTTTTTTTTTTTTTATTTTAACATTTACAAGCTTTTGTATTATTCAGCACATATACCGTATGTGCTATTCCGTCAGTGACCTCTCAGGATTATATTTGAGGATGAGAGCTACCATTTCCCTGTCATTTCCTATTTCAAATCAAAGAGGTCAACATGGAAAATGTCTCCAAACCAATTTGTGTTTCAAAAAGGCCCTAGAGAAATAGCGGCTTGTGTTTGTGCTTGATATGCACAAAGACACTTCTCCCTTATCTATCTTTTCAGAGCAAAAGAGAAGGAGATGGAGGGTGAAGTGCTCCAGGAATCAGTGCTGCCTCTATGAGATATGACACAGCTTGATTTTGATCATTGACATTTGCTTTTTCATGCATTCAGAAAAACAAAGCCTGCCTTCCATTAAGGAATTATTCAAATGACCTTCAACAGTGCATGTTTTCCTACAGTTTTGTTGCGGGAATATGAGAACACATACTGACATCTCAATTACTTATGCAAGGCTCAGAGTAGGCCCAGTGGATGCAATCACCGTGTGTGCAATCCTCAGTCACTCCGAATCACAGAGGCTCCCGGACAGACACACATAATTCAGACAAGTCAGACAGGATTTGCATACAAAGACTACATGAAAAAAAATAAAAATAAAAAAACGCAACGTCTTTTGTGGGGTGTGGGTGGGGCATTTTTTTTTTAAGGGCAGGGGATAGCGATGGAAGGAAGAGAGCCAAGTAAATTGTTTTAAAAAGGTCTAAAATGGGATGCTTTCTGTGCCAAATATTTAAAATGTTAGAAAATGGTTGGTGTATGTGTGTAATAAAAAAAACACAAAAAACTCAGTGGTACTACACACCAGAAGCTTACCGGACTAACTATTATTGCTTTCCATCTTGACTCCTATAAAATATCATTTTTTTTCCATTCCGACCTCTCCGGAGGTGACACGCTGTCTTGTCGGATGCTGATGGGTAGAGGGTGTTAGAGGAGTGGGCGATGGGGTTGCTGGGGCAGGCGGGGAGACGGGGCGGGGTGTAGTGGAGGCTAACCCAGCATCACGTCATTAGCGTCGCGCGACAGAGACGCAGGGGCACCCTGACACATGTCACGGACAGCCAGCCGAGAGCCCACGTATGAGGCTGACACACTGCGCATAATTTATCCGTGACATGATCTGCATGCCGAGTTGTTGATCTGTTGTGTTGGGTTTGGACAAGGGTGCTCTGGCAAGGGAGGCAGGGTGGGGGTGATTATGCGTGGGGTGCGGGGTGGGGGGAATGAGGAGGAGGAGGGTGAGGCTGAAGAGGTGGCAGGATATGCGAGTATGTGGATGTTTAGCCGGGCCGCTCGGAGCGTCTTGGTGTTGCAGACACCGAAGAGGCGACACGTTTGTCATGTCCGCTGAGAAGCTACAAAAGCAAGTGACTCCAAATACACGATAACAGACAGTCAGTTTATTCACGCTTTTGTGAAATCCGAGTTGAGTCACGGTGAAAATTGCCGCTCTAATCTTGTGAGGGAAGACATCTGCTCATGAGTGAGTGCCTAATACGATTGAGTTGACCCACTGTCTTTTTATTGCGTGATTGTTCTCCCATGCTGCATTAGCACGTCGCTGCCACCACCTCTCATCAGCTTTGCGTTATTTTTGCTCCACCGATTCAACAAAACCTTTTGAAATAAATGCAAGCACGTGTCTGTAATGTTTTCTTTGAATGCACCTTTAAGGGATAAAACCTGTGCGGAAATGCATGTCCATAAAGTCAACGATGAATTGTAAATGGTAAAATGGATGTGGGTGTGTCCGGATAAGTAATTAACATTGGAATGAGAAGTGGTTATGGTTCGGTTTTAGTGATAGTTGTGAATCATGCACATGTTTGCGTGGCTCTCTCATCTATTGGAGAAAAGCTCATCAACCGTCAGCGACTTCTGCGCCCCTCCTTCCTTTGCTCGTTTACATGAATTATGCATATGACCAGGCTCGTTAGAAAAGCCCCTCCCTCATCATTCTCCTAATCCCTACTGTTGCCGAGGTAACCAGATTAGACATCACTCTGAGGTAGAGTGAGGGCCCTCAGGCCTTTTTTCAAGGCAGACCGCATCCAGGGCAGGCATGGGTAAAGATACGGAGGTCCTACAGGCCTGGAGGTCACTTGTCCGCTATTATTATGGGACTCGGTGGTTGATGAAAATATGATGTTCATTTTCACTCCATCTTTTGCCATCAAATGGTGATTGAAAAGGACAATGAGAAAGAATGCGTTATGAGGTTTTTGGGAATTGCATGTTGCTGTTCATCTCCTGAATAAACACGCAGGGATGACAGATGTTTATGTTGTGATTGACCAAGTGATCTTTTTTAAGTCTTTTGAAGCCGTTCACCGTATTCGGATAAATTCATTCATTCATTCATTCATCTTCCGAACCGCTTGATCCTCACTAGGGTCACAGGGGGTGCTGGAGCCTATCCAAGCTGTCTCTGGCCAGTAGGCGGGGGACACCTTGAATCGGTTGCCAGCCAATCGCAGGGCACACAGAGACGAACAACCATCACTCACACCTAGGGACAATTTAGAGTGTTCAATCAGCCTGCCACGCATGTTTTTGGAATGTGGGAGGAAACCGGAGCAACCGGAGAAAATCTACGCAGAGGAGAACATGCAAACTCCACACAGGGAGGCCGGAGCTGGAATCGAACCCGGTACCTCTGCACTGTGAAGCTGACGTGCTAACCACTGTACTACCGGGCCGCCGAGGATAAATTCCGTCAAAATCTATATCGAGCGTGTTACGGAAAATGTGTTTTTAAGAAGAAAAAAATGAGTCTCCTGGTTTATTTAAATTGATATGGTAATCTCAAGTTAAGATCAACTTCTATTATTTTTCTGTGATCTTCTATTTGCAAATTTGATATTCACTCTGTCCCTTGTTCAGTGGTCATTATTTTTGCAAGAACAAAACTTTGTAGATCAAAAGTGGCTCATTCCCCCTTGTTATCATGTTACGGGAATTAAGGAAGTAGTAAAACAGGTCAAAACCCTTCCTTCCGACTACGATTTAGCCCGATGGCAGAAAACCGTGACAAAGCAAATGCTGAAGCACAGATAGAAGAGGGTATTCCTCCATTGTGGGAGGAAATGCAGACAACTCCTGGCCAATCAAAACGGCTCGTTGCTTTTAAATTCAGCAAAAGGGGCCCTATTTTGGTGCCGGCACAAGTCTGGCACAAAGCGCAGTCTAGCAGTGCACATGGATGGAGTTTTCTTTCTTTTGGTGTTTCGCTTGCTGAGTGCTGATAGAAGAGGGTGGTTGTGCCGTTGTCTACCACTGCGGGAGGGAAGGCACCCGACTCTCATCCAGTCAATGTGTCTTGCAGCTCATTCCATTGAAATTTGGCGCAGAAAGACGCAGAGCGGAGGTCATACAGAAGACTGGCGCATGCAAAGTGCATGAACTGTAAAAGGAACTACAAGAAGATCTCTTCTTGCAGACGATGTGAAATTGCCTGCTGTGAATTGGCACTTGGAGACCACATTTCATCCCTGATCGTGCATCTGTGGGTGACAACCACCCATTGTTGTGCTTCGGTGTTAGGACGCTGCCATTAACACAATTTCAAAGATAATAATGATTATAATTGATCAAAGGATTTATTTTTCCCAACAGTGATTCAGAGCGATTGTTACATGCAGTTGTCATATTTATAATGTTCTCCCCGGGCCTGCATGGGTTTTCTCCGTGTATTTTGGTTTCCTCCCACATTCCAAAAACATGCATGGCAGGTGAATGGAACACTCTAAATACTCCCTAGATGTGAGTGTGAGCATGGATTATTGTTCGTCTGTGTGTGCCCTGTGATTGGCTGGCCACCGGTTCAGGGTGTCCCCTGCCTGTCTGAAGACAGCTGGGATAGTCTGCAGCATGCCCTGCGATCCTTATGAGGATAAACAGATCATAAAATGGATAGATGGATGGACCTGCAATCTTTTTAAATGTAAATTACTCTTTTGCACACTCAAACCACGATTAAAGAAATATTTAACACTACAAGTCATTTTCAGGTATTCTTTTATTTCAAGTATGCTTCTTTAAACAACTTTCTCATCTTCCGACCTCAATATAAAGTAAAATATCACGCCTGCTTGAGTTTTCACAAGCACTTGATCACAAGCACTTGAACCACTTTTTACATGTTTTACCTCATCCTACATGGACAAAACACAAATGGACTCATGTCAAGATTAATCAAGTTTTCTCACAAACTTAGAGCCTGGAGGTTTGTTTATTAGCTAGCATGTCTTTTTGATTAGTTAGCGTTTATTATTATGATTTTATCAGCAAATACTTGAATACCTGAATCATAACACACACTATTTGCTTACACCTAACATGTTAATTACTCGCACATCCACACACACACACACACACACACACACACACACACACACACACACACACACACACACACACACACACACACACACACACACACACACACACACACACACGCACACGCACACGCACACACAACAATATTCAGGGATCAGCTCTGCTGGCTTCACTGCAACATTAGACGGGCACACATTGATGAGAACCCATCATCTGAACATCGAGTGCACAGTTGTTGATCAAGGGACATGTCACGGTCCTAATCCGTTTCTTTGGAATTGCTTGTCCCAACCAGCAAAGCGACACGGTGTCTTTTTGCACTGATAAGTTTGTCTCAGCGGCGACATCAACGAAAGAATTGCAGAATGGACCTATGAACAAATACTGCGTGCAGACAGTCTTCATGGGAGTTGGTGTCTCACAGCGCAAACGGTTTAGTTTTAAAGATGCTGCTGAGAAAAACTACAATGAATTCTAAAATTAGTAGCTTGTGAGAATGACGGATTTATACGCCACTGATGAAATTCACCTCACGTACATTTGGCAGGTTTTTAGGTGTTATTGTCAAGCCACGATGTGCTCTGATAATGATCTCAACCCGGAGCACCAGACACATAAAGATGATCACATGTGATCGCTCCAAAACAAAGAAGAGACATGCAGATGAAATTTTAAAAAATAAAAATAAAATGGGAATGTTAGACGAGTGTTTCAGTGTTGTAAAATGGTCACACTGTCCATATAAATACTTGCCTTAGAAAATTCCTCTTCGCATCAGGAGAACCTACTTTGAGACATAAAACAACTTCAGATACGTTTGTTTTTCATTTTTTCGCTTTTTTGATTGGCTCAATTCTCACACTTCATGCATTCATGACTTATTGAGATATCGACATTCTCAAACCACATGATTTTTGGTCGCAAGACATTTCACCAAGTAGAGTCTTTATCTATTTTAAGATGATGTTGGGTGTTAGATCAGCAATTGTTGCCCCCCCCCCAAAAAAAACTATACAAATCAATTAAAAGCAAAATGTCCTTTTAACTTTTCCTTCTTTGTGAGACATTCACAATACGAAGGTTAAACGTGCTAACAGTTAACTAACCAGATCAAATATTTGATCAAATACTGTACATTCTGGCGAGAATTATTTATCCATTTGGAAAAAAAAACAAGACTTGATAAACGGAATCAAATGGTATCAGAAATAACAATTATCATTTTGACCTTTAATTATGGGTATAGTGAGCAAAAAAGCACAAGACTCTGTGTTGACGTAGATTGATGAGATAAGACAGAAAATAAAGCTGCGGGCTTCTGATGCTCTAAATTGGGATATTTATTCAGACAGAACAGGCTCCAGATAGAATTTCTGCAAGCCCAATGCTGGTTTTGCCCTTGTTAATCTAACATCGTTGTGAATCTAACTGTGTGGTTTTGTTGATGGCTGCAGAAACTATATAAAAGTGGCAATAAAGCCTTTACCGATTTTCAAGGGAGTTTTAGGATTCTAAAAAACTGTAAATGCTCTTTCCAAGATTTATATCTTCTGATCACTTCCCAGAGGATTTTGGACAACACACAGACTGTTCATTCATTGCTGTTTGGACAAGAGCTCGTCTGAATTTGGAATTGGTTTTCAGCAGTACACTTTCACTCCTTGGTGTGGCCTCTGATTCAGATTCAGAATGTGATGAACTTGTGGAATCATCACATTCAATACGAACTTACTCACTAACGAACTAAGTTGATCATAATAACAAATACTTTGATACCGTTGGCATTATACCATATATAATCTGGTAATTTTAGGAAACATTTTCTTTTGTACTTTTTTTTCTATTTTGGGTTGCATTGAAGCTGGAAAATTGTTGAAACAATAGGGGTGTTCACACAACTTTTACTCCGGTGTAGCACCGGGGGCAGCCCTCCATAGAGCGTTCACACGTTTTTTAATCAGTAAGACCAATGTCACTGAAAAGAGCCTAGAAAAAAACCCCTCTGTTTATTAAATGTTGTCATTGTTAAGAATAAGGGAAAGGATGATATTTTTAAGACTTTAAAAAGAGGATAAAAGATGTTATGAGAAGACTCATAACATTATGCCCTGTCATCAGTTTTCAACAAAAGGAATGAAGCCGAGACATTGCGGTCTCTCACTTTTCATTAGAGTGGACAGAATTTTAAGAAGAGACACCACAAGAAAGTGTGTTAATTAATTGCAAATTAATTAATTAATTAATTACATGAATGGATTCCTGAAAAATTAAACCAAACTAGGAATAAACATGGAATTTAAAACAAACAAGAAAAAACAAACAATTGAAATGCATAACAACAGCTAAACAGAACATTGAGCAATGTATCTATGATGGCAATTTATGTTGTCGCTGCTTGAATACAGCGGCTTCCGGTCAGCAGAAACCAAAGTGCTAACTAATCAGTGTAGCACTACCTGCTACCTTGTTTGTAGTCAGGAAGGGGCAACGTTTGCTTAGATTTTCCCACCAGCAGAGTGTCAGCACCATCAGTGTTGCATTCCCTTAAGTGACCTCAGCCACGATTGTTGATTCTATTCAATCCGCCTTATGATGTGGTGCGCTTTATATATGAAGACATTTTTAAAATAGGCCATTCATTGAAGGTGGTCCTTATAGTCCAAAGTGCCTTATAGTGCAGAAAATAAAATTTCTTAAACTGTACAAAAATCTAATTTTCGTCCCAGAAAAACATTTTTCTTGCAAAAAACAGTCCCAAAAAACGGTAGTGTAAAGACAAAAATTAATGAGATATTTGTCCCTGAAAATGTTCACCACTTTGTTTACGCAACATTTTAATGCAGACCAGTGCATTCATTTGCAACAATTCGCTGTTCCTATAGAAGAGCAGTGGTCCACTGAAATGAAATTGCACGCTCACACACACACACTCACACACACACAGACACACGCACACACCCCGCACCACTACCCTGCCTATCCTTTGTTAAGCCAAGCTCGAGTTCCATAGACACAGATGAAGGCGTGTAAAAAACACATGCCAAAAAGGCCCCCCTGCCACTCTCACTCTTGCACAGCGACAATGATAGGCTGTCATCACACAGCGATCAGCACTGTCACCCGCACCATTGCAGTACACAAACACACATTCGCAAAAGCACACTAATGCACAATCACACTCGCCAAGCTAACACACACGTATGCGGGAACACACACATTCACATGGGTACGCAGGACCCACGGCTGTGAAAATCCGCAACAGCGTCGACAATACTGACAACCGAGTCACTGCTGTCACTTCAGTTATTTTTACACTGGGACCTGACAACATATCAAAAATCCCTCTCGCTACGGGAACAATATGAGACCACTGCATCAAGCCCATTAGACGCCACGTGTCACATCAAATATCTAATTATCTGCTATTCAATATTCCCAATTAAGTAAGAAATGTTCTCTTAACACTTGCACATAATAATTTACTGCAGTATTGTGGATGGAAACTAACCCTAGTTTAGCATCTGCATCATGCTGACAGTGAGAGGGCTTAGGCGGATCCTGAAGAGAGTCCTTTTCATTGCAAACTGTCTGACCATAAACAAAGATGAATTCTTGTGAAAAAGCCATTGCACTATTTTAATCCAGGCCGGGGCAGGGACAGTTAACTTTTTGGGCCGTGACTGCTGTCACCCAGCAGAAGGCGGCTATTTGATGAGTCTGATTGGCGGCCGATGGTGGTGAGATCAATCGCAGGGCTGTGCGATGGATGCCATCTTGGCCGCCTTGTGATGTGCAGTTTGTCGCCCGGGCTCCACGAGTAAGCAAAGCCTTGAAAATACTGCTGGCTGTCACTCAAAGACAAATGTGTTGTCGTTCCAAAAACCCATCACAAACTACCTTTTGTCTCTACGTTTGCTACCTTTTCAAAGCCCCTACTATGTTACATACCGAGTTTGAGAGTGAAATAAAAATGATGTACATTCTGCTCTTTGTGATGATCAGAAAATTAATGACTTTATATCATTCTTAATCAGTGATATCAACCAGAATATGAGAAATGTCCACCACTGTAATTAAAACAGACTGTAAATGGCTCTTATAATAGTCATTGTGAAGACCCACTACTGAATACAGTATTTATAAGATGGGTTGGCAGCATATGGAAGCACCATATATGTATGGGTTTCCCATTCATTGGCCAGCGGTCTAAGTTGTACCAGGGGTTGAACGACTTCCGATATTTTCATTGTTGACACTTAGGTCATGATAGTCAAGTCGACAGCAGTTAATCGATCATATCATTCTTAGGAGATATTTTTTCAGTCGTCAACTCACTGCGCAGGCTTCCATACATGAGCTTGTTCCCTCACTGCTCAGTTCCACAGGCACCACAGCCCCAACTTGTTCATCCAATCACCTTCATAGCCTCGCAGAATGTTGAAACTTCTATAACCCCAATACTCATGAACATAACCCAACTACAGGGTTGCTCCTCGCTGTAGTACGTAATCGATGTACATCATATTTTAAATTACAGGATGAGGGAATGCTTTGCAATGATGCCTTGTAGAAAAGGTGTAGGAGAAGCACATAACGGTGATGAGTATTTATTGATAGCAGTAGGCCTGCGAGATACTTGGCCAATATGCAGAGCCGGATTGTGGTTGAGGTAAGCCATTTTAAACTTTAAAATAAAACATTTAGATGTTTGGGGAATTAAAATGGCAAGACACCAGCCTGCTCCGGCTTGTACCAACAGTTAAAAAAAATTGGCAAATAAATGTCTGTGAGTTCCTGTGCGATTAAACCTCTGACATTGAGTGCACTCCATTTACCATTTTAATCTCATTGGAATTTTCATCTGTTGAACTATGACTATGACAGCCAGAGACTGATACACCCGTGCCGCAAAAGGAGAGATACCGCCGCTTCTTCCTGGCGACTGCTGTCAGGCTATTGAATAGACATACCTGAAAACCTGGACTCAACCCCACTCACCCATTTTTAATATGTGTGTATTTATATTTTATTTTTATTGATGTACTTTTTGTTCTTGTACTTTCTCCCTTTCATCATTTTGCTGCTGTAAATTGGGAATTTCTCCTTTGTGAGACAAATAAAGGTTTTCTTATCTTATTTTATCTTATGATGCTTTTTTTGGGGGGCGTGGTAGTGGGTTTGACTCAAGTTAGACAGACTGCGGACTGTTTAAATTCACTGACGGAAGCGATGACTAAAGCACATTTAAAATATCATGACGGACTGATGATTACAGTTTAGTTCGGCTTGGAAAAAATGACGGACTGATGATGACAGAAAGGTGCCCAGGCCGCTGACTTTGTAAATTGGCCACGTCTGGAAAACTGAAAAAAAAAAACAAAAAAAACACTTGGAACATAACAACATGTATATCTGTTTTGGATTGCTTCCATAATCTTGTAACTACAAAAAAAAAAAAGAAAAAAACAGTAACCAGAACAATACCGGTTGACTTTACACATGACAAGTACCGGTACTACTCTTTAATGAATTCAGAGATGAAAATGTGTCCAACTGTACATTTCCTTTGTATCATTTTATTCATAAATGAAGTCACAATAAACAGGACTGACAAGACAGAACCACAACTCACTATAACAAATTATCCATCCATCCATTAATCGAGCCGCTTATGCTTGTCATGTCTTTCTGTTTGTTTTGTTTTCAGCCCCAACTGGAGTGAAGGGAGTTTACCTCCGGCAGGCACACATGTTTTGTGTTTCCCAATCAAGCCTTGCTAAGTATTTCAGGACTGCCAAGCTGCCGAGTCACTTGTATGATTATTGACCTGGCCCTCTGTAGTGCTCCAAGTGATGTTTTCTAGACCTTCTCAATTCTCTCAATAGTCGCTCTTGTTTTGTCATAGATTGTAGTTTGTAAGTATTTTTTTTTTTATTGCCCTTGATCTTTGGCTTTGCATTATTGGCTTCTTGACATTTCGTTTGTTTATTCTTGGTGCTCCCGAGTGCCTTGGCTTTCTGCAAGCACTTTTGTTTATGCACTGTGTTTCCTGGCTCCTTGTGACCACCGATTTCTCTTTGTACTTTGTCAGTGTGCTTTGCTGTAAATCAATATTTTTGTTTGCGCGCTTTGTATGAGCCTGCATTTCTGGAATCCAAAAACATTATTCGGTTCGGTTCAGAATCTGAATGTATGACCTGACACTGATAGTTCATATACGTAGTTCTTACCAACATGTCAGAATTTGAATGATTGTCCTTTTTATGATACAAAATAACATGAGAATGCAAAGAATCAAGGCTAATGTTCATTCATTCTCCCAACCGCTTTACCCTCATTAGGGTCGCCGTGGTTTCTGGAGCCTATTCCAGTTGTCTTCGGGCTGTAGGCAGGGGACACCCTCAACCAGTTGCCAGCCAATCGCAGGGCACACAGAGACTCACACCCAGGGACAATTTGGAGTGTTCAATCAGCATGTCATGCATGTTTTTGGAATGTGGGAGGAAACCGGAGCAACCGGAGAAAACCTATGCAGGCCCGGGGAGAACATGCAAACTCCACACAGGGAGGCCGGAGCTGGAATCTTACCCGGTACCTCTGCACTGTGAAGCCGACGTGCTAACCACTTGACTATCGGGCCGCCGAGGATAAATTCAGTCAATTAGTCAAATAAACCAGATACAGTCAGAAAACACTCAAAATCTATATCGAGCGTGTTTCGGAAAATTAGTTTTTAAGACGAAAAAAATGAGGACCCTGAGATAACCCACGCAAGTATGGGGAGAACATGCAAACTCAGCACGGGAAGGCCGGAGCTGGAATTGAACCCGGTACCGCTGCACTGTGAAGTCAACGTGCTAACCACTCTACTACCGGGCCGCCCCAAGGGTAATGTTGTTTCAGGTTTTTGTTTTTCAACAAGATGAATTAATAAATGTATTTTACTTCTTTTTTGGAGAAAATTTTGAGGAGAAACACAAATGCTTCTTTATGCACTTATCTTCTTGAAATATGTCAAACCTGAGCCAATCCGGATCAGATGTACGTATGGGGGAGGCAAACTGTAGCGTTTGTGGTGTCAATGCACATTTCAATAACAAACCACAGTAAACTGAAGTCAAGTAGCCTACAGGAAACATCCTATAGCCCTGGGCACTGGACACAGACTGCACAACATGGAAACGCTACTGAATAAATTGGTGCAGCGTGATTATGAAACATGTCATGAATTCACAGTGCGGCAAGTAGGAAGAGTTTTGATGCAAGTGGGTAATTGGAAGATTTGTTTCATGTATTCAGTGTGTAAAGACCTGTAAAGCATTTCAAACACAAATGTCTCATCTCATTCTTGTAGACCTAATTTCAGCACTTTTAGTTAGCTGAGGCTCAACTCTCAGTTCAGACCTTTGGAGGGGCAGGTGCTCCAAGTAAAAAAAGTGGCACGTGTTCATACACCCGTGCACCAACTCGAGGTTCAAACCCGTGTTGCACCTCACTGTTAGCTGGGAAGCGCTCAGCGTGCCGATTGCTGAGCGCAAAGCTAGTAAAAAGCCAGCAGTATCTGATAACATGGGGAGTGAGGTTTTGCGAACATATAACTGGGGCAGCCCTCGCTAGAAATGTGTTGCACACTTGTATTTGTATCAGGCTGAAATGACAAAAACGTCTTTAATCTCGAACAGGCTGAATTGTACAGCCGAGAGTAGATTCACGATGAGCGTTACATCGGAGCGTTACAAGATCCCATGACATTGTACTCACCTCATATATTTGGGAGGGGACATTGCTAAGTCTTACCTGATGGCAGTGACTACATGGTCATTACCGGATTAGGCAAGGACTACATGTTTACATCAAGTGTGCATTGGAAATGGGTCGCTGTGAATGACCTGCTGTACCACTGAGAGTCTACACCAGGAGTGCCCATTACGTCGATCGCGATCAACCGGTAGATCGCAGACTGGTCCCAAGTCGATCACGAGATGTATAGAGAAGAAAAAAACAAACAAACAAACATTTGTGTGTCTTTGTGCATGTTCGTAATATTTTTTTGTGTTAACGTACACTGCACCCTCATCATCCTATCAGTCTCATTTTCACAAAAAGTATTTAAGAAATAAAATGAAGCAGGTAAATCTTTAATCTACAGTGGCTTGTGACCTGTGTCACTGAAAGTTGTTAGCGCTCAGCAGTCTGCAGTTGCAGCTTGTGATCAGAGTTGTTGTGCTACATCTTTTAGCGTTATCATTATTCTCATTCTGAGTTTATTTCGTGTACAATTCACAGAGGCCACTGGAAAACAATAGGAATCTAGAGGGCTGAGGGAATCACTTTAAAACGGTACGTGTGAGCGACGATAGTTAACAGGCTGCAAAAGTGCGTTGCATGCCTCCGCGTCCGGCTGTTGCTCATCATGGCGTGCGTGTGTATCTGCGTGCGTGGTAACGGGCTGATCGCAGGAGGTCGGTGGATCGAAAAGTCGATCTTTGGTCCAAAACGTTGGGGCACCCCTGGTCTACACCATTTTTGCAGTGTCATAAGAACGTTCAAAAACATGTGGGTTAGTTACATTGAACACTTAACGCTGTCGATGGACACGTTTAGAGGAGAACTCTCGGCAGTTTTGAAATATAAAAGTTATATGTACACCACACTGAATATGTACACTTTAAGTTATCTTGAACGGTCCTTTGTACTGTCATTGTTTGAGGGCGACACGCTCCCAGTGCACGTGCTGCTTGTCCTCCACTTTTGACGACGATCACTTTTGTCTGAAGACGACAATGATTTTGCCGTTACTTGCAGAAGGTTGTACTTTAAGTCTTTAAAACACCATAATCATCGTGTCATAGCAGCGGATGGCCAAAATAACATTTTTGTTGGGTTTTCTTTTTTTGATGGTGATGATCAGCCTATGCTATCCCAATGGTCCCCCCTCCAAGGAAAGAATGTACACAAAATGGATGACATCATTTTTTAAAGACATCATTCACTCACTGAACCCTCAGTGCTTCAGGGAAAACCGTGAAAACAATTGCAACCCCACGCACCCTAATCTTTCACCCTGTTCCACCTTCCCTATTAACCCCTTGTTTGACTGGGATTAAAAACCCTGTAAAATGTTACACTTCAGAGAATCGACTCATATAAAAATAGCAAAGAAACTATTTACCCCGTGCGGCCTGCCACCTTCACACTCCACCCACCCCCCAGGCAAACACCCATCCTCCCCCATTGTACGTTCATAGCCTGAAGCAAGGATTGCCGAGTCATAGCAGACAGTTGCAGGCGGACAACAGGGTCAACTTTGCCTACAGGCACTGCACCCTTGTAGCCACAGCAGACGCTCATTTGAACCTTCAACATGGACAAGAACGGAAGCATGGACTGCTTCTCATGACCAGGAAGTTCCACGGTTATCATCTTCAAAGTAAGGCAGACGTCTGGGAACAGAACCGAGCAACGTGAAAGAGGTTGTGTTGCTTTGAAGAGTCCGTGTTCAACACATTCATTTTAGGTGATAAAATGAGTTCTAATTCTTGAAGTCATTTGGCTGCAACACATTCTGACTAATGAAAGCAATCCTTTTTGCTTCACTCCAAAAATCCAAATGATAAAGTGTGAAGAGTTAGCTTTGAATGCGATCGATTTTTCTTCTTACCACTGTCATTTCTTTTTTGTTTTGTTTTATTTTGTTTTGTTGCCAACTACTGTATAAAACTAGACAAAGGGCATATCTATATGACTTTGGATCTTAATGAGGCCCATTCTGTCTTTTTTCAAAATGGAGACAAGGTCCTCATCAGACGCTTTTCCCCGGGGACTGTCACCCTTTGCAGAGTGTGTTTCCACGTAAGAGAGCTTTCTCTGACACAAAGGCATCTCTCGTCTATCTGCAAAGCTTCTTCAAGTGTTTATCCACTAGAACTGACAGAGAGCTGACTTTAATTAGCACCGGCTCCCTTTGTACCCCCACTCAACACCCTCCCCTTGCCTCATCAGATTGCGTAATTCCAAACTCAACCATATAACACATTAGGGTTTTCGTCATTGATATTTTTGAAGGACCAGTTCACAGAGAGCGAGGGAGCGAGGCGGCTGTTCTCGTCTTCGATGGCACATAATTAAAACTAAATGACAATTCCACGCAGCAGTTTAATTAGCCACTTTAGATAACGCAAACACACGTATGTGCCGATGCGGAAGAAACATATTTACTGTACACATCGCTCAGAAGTGTGCACGTTTAGCATCCGGGTTGACTCAATGCATACGCACAACCACGCACCCGAGTCTTGTCATTGTGGGGCTTTTTCGGCGTCGGTCGCATTTGTAAGCGAAAGCTGCCCCTCCCTTCAACCCCCTTTTGGCGGCGAGGTTGTCAGTCAACATGACACCCTGTAAATAAATCTTTCAAGCTCCTGTTTTTGCTCCCCCTCTCCCCAACACCCACTGCCATCCAATCATTTGTGAGTTTTCCCGGTGTTAATGACGAAGGGTTTAATTCATCATAACAGTTTTCGCACAACTTCTAATTAGCAGCAACACTCGTACAACAATGCCAGCATTATCTCCTCATGCAAATGAGCTCAGTCTGTGGCTGTTGCTAACTACAGCGATAACCACGTGGCCTGCGCGTTTAACCCTAGTTTCGGGCTTCATCCGCCATCATCCACACCAAACAAACAGCAAACAGTCTTCCTATTATCAGCTTGATGGATCATCTTTTTAGATTTGACTTCAGTCCAATCTCATTCAGTTGTGACTTTTAGAGCTTTTTCATATTTGTGCGAAATTGACATGATTTACAGATTGATAGATGTATCTGCACGCGGAAACACACATCCGCGCACTAAACATTTATGGCGCCCAAGGAGGCAGCCGTCAGCAACTGCTCTCTTGAGCCTTGCTTTTTTTGTTGTTCTTGTGTTTCTTTTGTCACTTTGTGTTTGTTGTTACGTCGTGTGGACTTGATGTGGACCTTTTTTCAGCATTTTTTGGCCACGACATTCATCAAGGAGGAGACTCTGTGCTTGGTGGTTGCGCCTTCTCGGCAGCATGGGTATACCAGCACTGTTTTTGACTGGAGGAATGTCTGCGCCATTTGACTGTCGTTGCTGGACAGTCCCGGGGCGCTTGTGTCTTGCGCCTGTAATGGGCAGCATTTTTTCACAGACCCGCTTTGTTCAGCGGAGAGATCGGTGCTGTTGAACGGTCTGCGGCTGGATGGATGGAGGTCTTGAGGAGCCGACGATGAGAAGAAAGGAGCGTTGGCACGGAGTGCTGATGCGGATTTGGAGCTGGGAGTCGCGGCTTGGAGTTTGAAGCGGATTACGTGGGACAGGAGAAGTGAACTAATCTCTTTTCGTCAATGGATGCTACAGCTTTGTGTTTGCTTTCAAAACTTAGCTTGTAGCAGACGTGTGCACATTTTCAGCATGACGTCTCTGATCCACTGGAGAAAGGACACTTTGATCCTCTCCTCTTTCATCTATAACTGCTTCAGATAACAAAGTGTATGCAGAAAAGTGGTGAAGATTGCACGACTGTCTCTGTCCTATGTGTTGTGTTGTTATTTTTGTTATTTTTGACTTCAAAATGGCGCCGCGAGAGTGGCTGCCTTTCCAGCAGCTCCTATTTTTTTGTTGTTCTACTTCTTCCTTTCATAACTTTGCTGCTGTGAATCTGGAATTTCTCCATTGTGAGACTAATAAAGGTTTTCTTCTTCTTCTTCTTCTTTGTGTCTTCAAAACCTTAGAAAGAGGTGTAATCTGCAGACAGATACTTTTGCCCTTGTGATTTTCATGTTCGATAAAGTGAAGTTGTGTATTAATTGTATACATACAGATGAGGAATTTACAGTGAGTGTGCATCATTCTTTTAAGACGAGTGGGTTAAAAATAAGCCAAATAAGCTGTCGTGGGTGGGGGTTTTTTTTCGTTTGGTCCTTTTTAACTCAGAAATTGAAGGGTATACCGGTTTAATAGGCTTGACTAAAAATACAATAACGACCATTTTAGAATTACATAAAAAAATGCCCCAATTGTTCTGTTTAATGGGCAACACAAGACAAAAATTAATGAAATCAAGCTCAGCAGAAAAAAGGTATTGAGTTGGCATTTGGCAGCTCTTTGACTGGACCATTATAAACTCCAAGAAGATCTCAGTGGAACTGAAGGAGGCCATCACGCGGCTGGGAAAACTACTGTCAATGAATCTCAAAATCTTTCATGTGGCAAAGTTTGGTACATTTTTGACCCCACCCGCCCATCCCCAAAATACCCCACAATAAGATCAACAACATCAAAATACCTAAAAGACGGAAGAGAATTCAAATCACAATATTTGCTCTGCCCAAATACTTCTGTGGTGAAATTGTGGAGAAACCTGGCTTATACTGTCAAAATTTACACCTTAAAAATGGCTTGCCTTCATGAATGTATACATGTACATTGATGAACATGGAAAAGAAATAAACACTTTCGGCAGACTAAAGGGTGATGAAAGGTGTATTGAAAAGATGGGACGATTCATGGAATCACATGCCTGTCAGTTTTTTATTGATCTATTTATTATTTTTTTTTTCAACCCCAGTTGGCGTGGGGGGGCGTTTCCCTCATGCAGGTGCACCTGTTCCGCATTTACCAATCACACCTGCCACGTATTTAAAGACTGCCAAGCTGGCTTGTCTTGCCGTATTATTGATCGTCATTATTGGGCTTCCAGCGTTGTATTCTTGACCTCTTGATAGCTTTCATAGTCGATCTCGTTTTGTCATAGAACTTTAAGTATTTTCATTATTCCTTTTTATTGATCTTGATCTTTGGTTTTGCGTTTCGTTGTTTTTTTTCGGTTTTCGTTTGTGTATTCCCGGTGTTGTCTTGTACCTTGCCTTTGCAAACGCTTTTTGTTTGATGCATTGGGTTTTTTTCCTTGCTCCTTGTGACCAGCGATTTGAGTTTGTACTTTCCTGGTGTGCTTTTCTGTCATAAATATTTTTGTTTTTGTCATTGCACTTTGTCTGAGCCTGCATTTCTGGAATCTAAAACATTATTCGGTTCAGTTTAGAACATGTACGGGATACTTATGATCCAAAGCATACCACAACCTGTGTCAAATATGGCAGAGGCAGTGTAAATGCAGTGACATATGAGGGTGCAATTGGGGCCTCGCTGATGTTTCTTGACAATACTTGACAATTCTTGACTTACTGTTGTATATGTTTGTTGCTCCATGTACAGCACTTTGTGTGCAGCGATAGATGTTTGAAAGTGCTCCATAAATACATTTGAGTTGAGTTGACAGAACAAGATTAGTTCTAAGTTGTATGGGACTCTGCTCACATTCAGACAAATATTCTACTACAAACTACAAACTAACAAAAACATCAACATCCACATGTGTCCTGTTCTTACGAGAATGCAGTCTGAGTTATATGAAAAAAAATCTTGCAATAGAAAAAAGAAATGTCATTACAAACCATTAAACATTGCAGACTGTGAATGGAATTTCATGTTTTGATTATTATTTAACTGTTTAACTGGAAAAAAAAGGGTCACACTGCTATCATGTAAACCAGAGTTTTTATGAAGGACCTGAGTAACCCAAACTGACCACGATGAGAAGGGTGCAAGCCAAAAAAAGAACTCCCTGATTTTATGAACATTAAAACAAACTTTTATATGTTATGTATGTTATACAGTTTTTTGTTGACGGAGACAGTAATGATAGCAATAGCAATAGTTTATCTGCCGGTGGTGTTTGTCGTCATTAGTAGCATTCGGCAGTCTTTCTCTGTCATGGCGTGTTGAGGTGAGACGTTTGATGATATGTCAAAGCAATAGTGTGCTCGCCTAACTGGGTCAGACTAGACAATTACGGGGCTTAAGGGGGCTGGTGTCAAAGGGTGAGATGTTAAAGAGGGAAACCATGTCGGGGGAGGGGTTTGCGCCTATGTCGCAGGGTATCTAATGAATTGGTCTAGCGCTGATATAGCTTTCACCGACAGCCGTCTGCACTCTGAGCCGCCAGCCGTTCCTTTAAAGATTTAATGACACATCATAATTAGCATAATGTCCCAACTTGTCTGCTGATTTTGGCTGTCACACTGTATTTGTTTGACTATTTCCAATTACAGACGTGATGTGTGTAAATGAGTGTGTTTGGGGGGGGGGGGGTGGGAGTTCACATCTCACTATCTTCAACCAGCAAAAGGAGGTTAAAGCGCCGTGTACGACATGAGACAATTTAGCACCGGAGCATAAATCTGTATTGGTGATAGTACTCGTGGATTATCAACGGGACATCGACGCACATTGAATTGTCTCATTAATTATGCCACTTTCATATGCCACATTTTCATTACATGCGCTTCCTGCCCCCCCATCACTGATTCAATGGACGTGTTCACATTGCCTAAGTGTACCGACGTTTCTTTTTGTTTGTTGTAATCGAAAGACATATCTTAATGTATTCAAATATAATAAGGTGTTTGTAACCATGTGTGTTTAAAACACAAGATAGGATGCTCTGTTGTGTGCCAAAAATGGCATATAGAGTACTGTACAAGTGGGAAACTGACTTAAAAAAAAGATCCCTTCCAAATAATGAGCTTTTTTTTACAGTGGGTTGTACAAAATTACAAAGTTCTGAAAGCATCAATTTTTGGATGGATTATATGAGCATGTCAGATTTGTCTCCTCTGCAAAACTACTTCAAGAATGTCACACCTTGTACTTCAAGTCTCACAGCAGACTTCCAATTGGATCATACTTTTAGCTCTTGTTGGGCAATTTCACATTTTTTTCGTTTTTTTAAATTCATTTGGCATGAGCCATCAGCAGTGTTGCGACGGTACACTTGAAAAAGTTACTTAGTTACGTTACCGTTTTAATTGATATTGAAAGTAACGGAGTTAGGTTACAAGTTACTTTATTCGTACATTCAGCAGTTGCAAAAACTGCCTCAACATAAAAAATGGTTTTGTCAATTTGGAGGAAATGAGAAAATAGCTTCTTACTATTTTCTTATTTCTGTTTCATTTTTCTCATGTAGTCTGTGTTCTCTTTGTAATGATTATATTTTTTTTATTCTTTTTTCTTTTATTTAATTTGTACCCATTCAATTCAAATACATGTGACCGCATGTTTTTGGGTGGTGAATTAAATTCAAAGTTTTACTTACGAATTATGACTGTGGAAGTTTATTGCTCTAACAGTAACAAAAGTGGGCAATTTCTGCCCCATTGTCGACTATCTCTGTGTGACACATAGCATAAAAGTCATACTGTATTCCTGCTTGGAACACACTTGAAGTGACAGACAGCAGCAGAGGCTAACGTTAGCTGTCACACACACTCACACTGGACTTTAATGAAACTTGAGAGCTCTGATTGATGCCGTGGTGTTGTCATCAATCATTCAACAAACTTAGTAACCATTTGGCTGCCTAATTTTAGATTTATTTCCCGCTTCTGTCCCTCCTCGCACCCCAGTGTACATCTAACACTACTTTTGAGTCACGTTTTAGCTCCCAAGTCTTGTGAAATGAACCAGTTTTGTTGTGGATGTTTTTGCTCTTGGTATCCGATTTTTTTTGCAATCTTATAAATGAACTTTCATTGAAGAAGAAGCTTTTTTTTTATATGAATATTCATGTCATTGGTTTTAAAAACGGTCATATTTAGATTTTAAAAAATGGATGAGTAACCCACTGGTCTGCAAATAGTAGTGTGTTAGATAACATATGACCCCAAAAAGTCATATTGGAGTAACACAGTATTTAGGAAGATTTCATTCGCATCACTGGTCATTATCAACTTTCACATCAAAGCTGTATTTTCCTGGGTCTCTGTCCTTCATGAAAGCTAATTATCAAATGTACTTGCCCCAAAGTTGTCTAGCACTAGGACCGGTCTAAATGTGCATTGAGGTGACAAAGATCTTTTTTTGCTATTTTTGCAGACATGTGCTAGTGAGCGCAGTGTGGCCAATTGAAAAAAAAGTGCATTTTAAGTGATTGGGGGCGTGAACACAACTGACTTAATACGCTGCCAATTGAACCAACTACTCTCATGTTGTTCATTTCTGACATGGTTGAAAGAGAAACTGCACATGTTTTAGAAACCGCAAACAGAGATCTGTCGGGTGATTTATGTTGAAGTTGGCAAGGGAGATCACAGAATTGTGAAATGAGCACTTGGAGACCGCCTTCCACCCGGATCGTTGGTGTTTGTATGTGAAAAGCCCTAATCACCGCTTCCCTGTATAGCGGTGCCGCGACCATTGGGATGATTTTAAGAATTGCAATATAGATGATAAAACAAGAACGCATTCAATGAATTGATTCAGATGGTTCGGTGCACACTGTTGTCGTATTAATCAATGAAATACAATGACATTCACCACACATGTCCGGGGAGCGCAGAATCTGCCCAAACAAAGAGCCTTGCGCCGGCACAAGCGTCAGGACAACTTTTTAGTCAGATTTTTAAAAATGATGAGCCAGGCATTGTGGTGTATTTTTGATTAAATTAGCAGCCTAACATTTAAAACTGGTAAAAACCCGGCTGCACTTTTAAGGATGAAATCATGCACATTATTAGCCCGTCTTTAACGTTGTGTTAGCATTAGCCTCTGAGGGTCTGTGTCACACCATTTTTAAGCCTTCCACAATTTACTATAAGTATACACTTGATTTTAAATTACCTTTAGCACAATGGCAATCTAATTTCTGATGAAATATGAATTCCTTTGTAGGCCATTTTTATGACCCGGAAGTAACACACCTGGCTCACTAAAACCCCACCTCTCCCTGTGTGGCGCCCCTTTCATGATGTCGCCCTAAAGCCGGCAAATGTGCCCCACCCATCAAACCAAACAGTAAACAGTAATAATGATGGGAGAATACAGTGTATAGTTTGAGCCTGATGTCCTCCATCCAGAATCAAGTGGCAAGCTTTATCCAGGATTGAAGTACAGTACTATTCATCCATGCACATGCTAATGTGTGTGTGACAAATCAGTTTATTTTTTATACAACAAAATGTGTCTGACAGCTTGAATTCATGCTAATATACCCTCATTTAGCTAGCGGTTTCTTTGTGGGAATTGTGCTACTTTTAAGGTTTAATCTTTCAGTCAATCCATGTTTGTGCTAGAGGGTGACACAGGAGTGGAGTTTCACTCCTGTCCCATCCCACTCCCATAGACAAAGTCCCATACCAGTCCTGGCCCAGAGTGAAAACAAATAAATAAATAAATGCATGCCGTGTCTCAGTGGACCCATTGTTCCCATTGTTATGTTTCTGTCTGGTTACATTTGGTTTTGTTTCCTCATGTGCCCTTTTTGTCGCCACCTGTTCTCGTCATCAGTGTCCCTTCTGTTTCACCAATCAGCTCCTTCAACCCTTTGTGTCTTGTCCAGGTGTTTCTCCTTGCTTGCAGGTGTCACTTTGCTTGTATTTAGCTCCCTGAGTTCTGTCAGTCTTGGTTCGGCCATTGTGAGCAGTGAGCATGTGAGTGTGAGTGTGCCCTGTTCCTGTCAAGTTTTGTCACAGGTTTCATTTGTTACTTTAGCTCCTTGTGATTTCCAGGACTTTGTTTGAGCACTGAGAGTTAGTAATTTTCCAGTGTACTCCTGTTTGTATTTTTGTTGAATACATCTTGTCAAGTTCACCCTGCTCCTCCCTCTTGCCTGCGTTTTTGGGGTCCTCCACCACCACGTCCGTGGCAGAGTGGGCGTGGCTCGGCTCAACGTGGGCAAGGCTCGAACGTAACGGAAAAGAAACATAACACCCATCTCATTCAGAATGGGTACCGCTGTCATTTTGGAGGTCAGCTACATCTAAATATCCATCCATCCATCCATTTTCCCATCCACTTTATCCCCACAAGTGTCACGGGAGATGCTGGAGCCTATCCCATCTGTCTTCGGGCAGTAGGCGGGGGACACCCTGAACCGGTTGCCGGCCAATCGCAGAGCTACAGAGACGAATAACCATCTCACACTCACACCCAGAAACAATTTGGAGTGTTCAATCAGCCCTCCATGCATGTTTTTGGAATGTGGGAGGAAACCTGAGTACCCGGAGAAAACACAGGCACGGAGAGAACATGCAAACTCCACACAGGAAGGCCGGAGCCAGGATTGAACCCACGACCCCTGCACTGTGAGGTTGCTCACCACTAGGTCACTGGGCCGCCCTCCATCTAAATAAATAAATAGAAATAAATATAAATAAAGGGCCAAAACCAGCCGCGATAAACGGAAATTCGCGAAGTAGCGTCCAATTAACATAAACAGGTAAAAAAAAAGTTTATTATTCAAACGGTCCGCGAGAAGCTGCAAAACAACAGCGAGTCACATAGAGCAATATATACAGTACTGTACTCCATGTATACGTAAAAAAATGTTTATTATTAATATATTTGTTTGGATATTTATATATGTATGGCGCAGAATAGATTTTCTGATTTAGAGCATAGTTGTCGCAATTGGAGTACCGTAGTTTTGTATGATTTAAAGATGGACAGTAACTCACGATATGTTTGCAAAATATTTAGCTGTCATAAGAAATGTGTTTTCAACCCGTAGCAGCTGACAAACAGGACAATTATTTCATGCAACTTTAAAACAAAACCCCCAAAAAGGAGACCTACGGTAAAAACTTAAAATATCATTAAAAAGCAGTGAAATAATATAATATTGACAGCTAAACAACTTTAAATTAGTATTATTGTAAGGGCACTAATGACAACGCTGTTGATAAGATGCAAAAATACATTTTGAACATTCATTCATTCATTCATTCATCTTCCGAGCCGCTTGATCCTCACTAGGGTCGCGGGGGGTGCTGGAGCCTATCCCAGCTGTCTTCGGGCAGTAGGCGGGGGACACCCTGAATCGTTTGCCAGCCAATCGCAAGGCACACAGAGACGAACAACCATTTATGCTCACACTCACACCTAGGGACAATTTAGAGTGTTCAATCAGCCTGCCACGCATGTTTTTGGAATGTGGGAGGAAACCGGAGCACCCGGAGAAAACCCACGCAGGCCCGGGGAGAACATGCAAACTCCACACAGGGAGGCCGGAGCTGGAATCGAACCCGGTACCTCTGCACTGTGAAGCCGACGTGCTAACCACTGGATTACCGGGCCGCCCCATTTTGAACATTTAACAGGAAAAACATTTAACAATTGTTACACACCACTGAGTTAGAATTTTTTATTTGAATGCACCTCAGTTGAATGACAGACAGCTCCAAGTAAAAAGTTGATTGATTTTATTTCGCTTCAGTTGTCTAAACATTTTACTTTTAGTTGATTTTATCAACCAACCATCCGTATTAAATGACACTTATGCTGTTCAGGGTTGTAGCGAGCTGCTGTTTATGCCAAGCTGACATCGGGAGAAATCTAGACTGCACCCTGTACTGGTCTCCTGTCAATCACAGGTCACATATAGAAACGTATATAAACGTTAGGACTTATATTTGCATTGACTGATTCACACTGTCTGAGAATGGGAACTGTACCCATGTTATCTAGACAGTAGTCAGGCAACCGAACTATGAGAACTATTAACTAGCATTGAATGCAGTTGGGAGGTTAGGGGGCGGGGTACATACATCACTCAGAGTGACATATTTTAATTGCGATCACCGGTTTGTCAAATAGGTAAATATGTCCAAACTAAGTGTCAGAGGTTAATATATATATTTATTAATTCATTAGAACTGTTTTTAATCCGTCTCCATCTTATTCTTTTTACCGCCACATATCCAAGCCACAGCAGCCTTATTTATAATGCATCTGAACAGAAAAGAAATGGAGCTGAGAGAGTCAGTAGTTACTATGATCAAAGATCATAGTTCCAGGCTAACTGGGCATCATGTCCCCCCCGACAGACACAGTCCACAGGGACCAAAGGCAAGGGACAGAAATGGAAGGGAAGGGGGCAGTGTGAGGTAGATAGAACAGAGAGAATAGTTGGTAAAGGATAGCCATGTGTCCGTATAAATCACCATTGCAGCAGCTAATCTTTCAGGAGCCGTGGCAGGATAAATGCTTTGCTTATATATCCAATACGCCTCCACCTCCGACACTCATTGGGAACGCTCAGTAGGCACAAGGCTTCCCTGGGCATGGTACTTGCACCGCTCCCCCCCCCCCCCTTCTAAATCATCCCTCATGCTCATCTTTTTTTCACTCCATTCTTTCAGCACTGACTGGACGAGAGATAGAAATCAAAATTTTCTGTATTTCACTTGGTCATGCGGCATACGAAGGAGACATTATTCACGTAGTCAAAGCTCCTCTCTAAACGTGATTTTTTCCCCCCATTTATTTATTTATTTATTTAGGAATCCACAGGAAAATGACCACATTTTAATCAAGTAAATCCAACGGATTACTTTTCAGTGCAGTACCTTTGTTGGCCATAATGTTTTAGCTGACATCCTTTTTTAAGGGAATCTGAACACAACATCATCTTGAATAAATAGGCATTTGCAGTTTTGGCTTTGCTTTTTCCACATAGAAGACTCTTGAAAGACCTTATTCAATTTACTCATCATTCACAGCCTGCCCTTTTTTTTATCATCATAAGATTTTTCGCAGATGAGCCGTTCACTTTGTCCTTCTTCCAGCACACTAGAGCAGTGGTGGCCAACCCACGGCTCGCGAGCCGCATGCGGCTCTTTACCTGGTTCAATGCGGCTCCCGGGCTTTCACACGACAAGCGTTGAAAACGCCTCTGCAGTTGCAATGGCATTCAAACGAAGGCGCTAACTACATAGAGTGTACTACGTCAGCCTATTATCAGTCCCGTTACTTGATTGACAGAGAGGGCAACCAAATGAGTGAATCACTGCTCATGCACAAACAACGGCGCTAAACTAGTCAGCGAATTAGCTCTGATTTTAAGGCAGGGGGGCCCAATACGTAGATCAGAATTGACCGGGAGCCAGTGAACTGGTCCCAAGTCGACCGCAAGGGGTGGGAGGAGGAAATGGGTGTGAAAAAAAAGATTTGTTCGTTTGTATCTTGAGCTTTCGTTCATTTTCGGCCCATTCCGACTTTTGCTCATTGTGGTGTGCGTGGATATGTGCGCGAGTGCACCGGTGGGCACCCGCGTGCGTGTCAGCATGTGTGTGTGCGTGCATGTGTATGTGCGTGTATGTGTGTGTATGCTTGCACATGCACGATCGGGTCGTTTGTGGGGAGTTGGTCGCTTCAAAAGTCGATCTTTGGCCAAAAGAGTGTGTGTGTGTGTGTGTGTGTGTGTGTGTACGCGCATACGCATACACACGCACGTGAGGAAGTGTATGATGCGGCTCTTAGCAGTAACACAGTAAAAGAAATTGGCACTTCGTGTCTGACTGGTTGGCCACCCCTGCACGCGAGGAAACATAAAATGACTCTCAGTCCGTTGTTTCTCCACTCACAGAGAGCGTTTTCTTATTTTCACAACACTTCACACTCTTTTCCAAACCCTTCTGTTTTCCATCCATGTTGTAAATTTTCTATTTGAATGTCCCCTGTTTCACCCCCTTAATCTTGGTGACGGTGAGATAACGACAGCCTCCCCCAATCACATCGTCGACACCAATTCTCCTCCTCTCGTCATCCCTTTCTTATTCTCTCTCTCTGTAATCTGGCCCTGTCGTAGTCGTGAAGGTGCGGCCTGATTGAAACAAACGGCTGCTGATTGCTGATCAGCCAGCTGTAAAGCCTGGAAAGGATATGAGCTAATGAATAAATGGACCTGATTTGAGAAGCTCACCCTGCTGTTAGCCTGTATCCGAGTATCTCTGCGTTGTCTCCCTTGCATCACCCCCGCTCAACCTCACCTCATCTGCCTATCATTGTTGTTGAGCATTATTGCCAAAAAAAAACATACAAGGGCGCTACTTGTAGTTGACCTCCAAGGGCTCTATTTTTGTAGCCAGTGCAATTCCAGAATGGTGAGCGGTCTAAATCTCTGTGGAGGGGCAGAAGAATTCTATTTATTTATTTTAAAGTCACTCCATTCCTAGATAATTAAAGTGGCTCCTTTCATTCCCTTCAAATATAATTAAAATATCACATGGATCTCTGTGGGTTAAAAAGACTAACAGCGATCCTTTGCGCGACCTAATCATTGTCACTGTGCTTGGCCAGTGTTGAAACAAACAACGTAAGCAGGCAGCCACATTAAATGAGTTGGATTGGATTGGATACAACTATATTGTCAAATGTCAAATGTGCTGTATGTGTAACATACATTCATCTGTGCTGTATCTGTATACAGCACAGATGAAATTTCTTCCCTCTGTTGCTGATCACCGCCGGCGACTTAAAAGTGATCTCAGACTTCATGTATCTATCCCCGCCACTGATCATTCGTGACCCCCCGCCCCCCCAGCCCTCCCCCTACCTCGCCAACCTCCAACTCCTGTCCCAGCCAGTGGTATGCTTTAAAAGCTACAATGATGATCTGTGATTCTGCAGTGATTGAGAGGGTTCGTCATATTTTTGAATGAAATATGATGATATGCCTCCACATGTCCGCCAGGGTCAGAATCTGTCCGCTTGTGCCCCAATTTAATTCACCAAAATCCCATTAGCCCAGTCTACCCACTGACTTCAACACAGTCCCAGCAGGTGTATAGCTTGATGACTTTCTACCAGTCAATTGTCTGCTTTGCAGGCTCCATGCCAAAGGTCACACCCTCGCTCGGCCAGAAAGCCCACCGTGGCGCAAAACGGTCTGCCAAATTCCCAACCTGGCACTGCGAGGCTTTTGCCTGCATAAGAATCAGGATGCGCTGCCTACGAAAATAGAGCACCAAGCATGTGATTCAAAGTACCTTCCCGTGTTGCCTGCTCCTCAGCAAGACAATTGCAATTGTCTGTCCTAAAAGGTGTTTGAAGTCAATTGATATTGTCACCTTCATTTACATGGTAATTTGCTTTCGTCGACAGTATTGGGTCGCAATGTAGGGGTTTGAATGAGGTTTGCATCTTTTTCCCTCAAAATCCTTTTATATTTGTCATATTTTCTGTAAATGTGAAAAAATACAGAGTGACAAAATATTATTGCAGAATGTAAGTAAACAAAATGATGGATGTTTTATTAGAAGTTGATAGTGGATTATTTTAACCTTTTTAAAATATTTTTCTCCCCAAAAAGTTAATAATAGCATTTAGCAGGTGAGGCATGTGCTGCACGTTTACATTTAAATGTGAGCCACCAAATATGGTTCCTAGTTGCTTCCATTTGAGTAAATATTCACAACACAGAATCTCAGATCATTTAATTGCTTTATCTTCAAATAACCCTCTCCGTGAGCCGTCACCTTACCGTGGTTGTCTGGGGCTTTATGCCCCTGGCAGGGTCACCCATGGCAAACAGGTCCTAGGTGAGGGACCAGACAAAGCACGGCTCACAAAGCCCCTTATGAAAAATAAAATCCATCCTACTCAGTTTCCCTTGTCCGGACGCGGGTCACCAGGGCCCCCCTCTGGATCCAGGCCTGGAGGTGGGGCTCGTTGGCGAGCGCCTGGTGGCCGGGCCTACACCCATGGGGCCTGGCCGGGCTCAGCCCGAAGAGGCAACGTGGGTCCCCCTTCTCATGGTCTCACCACCCGTGGGAGGGGTCAAAGGGGTCGGGTGCAATGCGAGCTGGGCGGCAGCCAAAGGCGGGGACCCTGGCGGTCCGATCCTCGGCTGCAGAAGCTAGCTCTTGGGACATGGAATGTCACCTCTCTGGCAGGGAAGGAGCCCGAACTGGTGTGTGAGGCAGAGAAATTCCGACTGGATACAGTCGGACTTGCCTCCACACACAGCCTAGGTTCTGGTACCAATCCTCTCGAGAGGGGTTGGACTCTCTTTCACTCTGGAGTTGCTCACGGTGAGAGGCGCAGAGCAGGTGTGGGCATACTTATTGCCCCCCGACTCAGTGCCTGTACATTGGTGTTCACACCGGTGGACGAGAGGGTTGCATCCCTCCGCCTGCGGGTGGGGGGACGGGTCCTGACTGTTGTTTGTGCATATGCACCAAACAGCAGCTCAGCATACACACCCTTTTTGGAGTCCTTGGAGGGTGTGCTGGAGAGTACTCCTGCTGGGGACTCCCTTGTTCTACTGGGGGACTTCAATGCTCACGTGGGCAATGACAGTGAGACCTGGAGGGGCGTGATTGGGAGGAACGGCCCCCCCGATCAGAACTCGAGTGGTGCTTTGTTATTGGACTTCTGTGCTCGTCACGGACTGTCCATAACGAACACCTTGTTCAAACATAAGGGTCCCCACATGTGCACTTGGCACCAGGACACCCTAGGCCGTAGTTCGATGATCGACCTTGTGGTCGTGTCATCGGATTTGCGGCCGCATGTTCTGGACATTCGGGTGAAGAGAGGGGCGGAGTTGTCAACTGATCACCACCTGGTGGTGAGTAGGCTCCGATGGTCGGGGAAGATGGCGGTCCGTCCTGGCAGACCCAAACGTATTGTGAGGGTTTGTTGGGAGCGTCTGGCGGAATCCCCTGTCAGAAGGAGTTTCAACTCCCACCTCCGACAGAGCTTTTCCCATGTTCCGGGGGAGACGGGGGACATTGAGTCCGAGTGGACCATGTTCCGTGCATCTATTGTTGAGGCGGCCAATCTGAGTAGTGGCCGTAAGGTGGTTGGTGCCTGTCTTGGCGACAACCCTCGTACTTGCTGGTGGACACCAGCAGTAAGGGATGCCATCAAGCTGAAGAAGGAGTCCTATCGAGCCTTTATGGCCTGTGGGACCCCAGAGGCAGCTGACGGGTATCGACTGGCCAAGCGGAACGCAGCTTTGGTGGTCGCCGAGGCAAAAACCCGAGCATGGGAAGAGTTCGGTGTTGGCCATGGAAGCCGACTTCCGGACGGCTTCGAGGAAATTCTGGTCCACCATCCGACGTCTCAGGAGGGGGAAGCAGTGCACCACTAACACTGTGTACAGTGGGGATGGGGCGCTGCTGACTTCGACTCGGGACGTTGTGAACCGGTGGGCAGAGTACTTCGAAGACCTCCTCTACTCCACCAACACGGCTTCCTTGGAGGAAGCAGAGCCTGGGAACTCTGAGGTGGGCTCTCCTATCTCTGTGGTTGAAGTCACTGATGTGGTTAAAAAGCTCCTTGGTGGCAAGGCCCCAGGGGTGGATGAGATCCGCCCGGAGTTCCTCAAGGCTCTGGATGTTGTGTGGCTGTCCTGGTTGACACGCCTCTGCAACATCGCGTGGTCAGGGAGAGTGCCTCTGGATTGACAGGCCGGGGTGGTAGTCCCTCTTTTTAAAAAGGGGGACCAGAGGGTGTGTTCCAACTACAGAGGGATCACACTCCTCAGCCTCAGTGGTAAGGTCTATTCAGGGGTGCTGGAGAGGAGGGTCCGTCAGGAAGTCGAGCCTCAGATTGAGGAGGAGCAGTGTGGTTTTCGTCCCGGCCGTGGAACAGTGGACCAGCTCTACACCCTTAGCAGGGTTCTCGAGGGTATGTGGGAATTCGCCCAACCAGTCTACATGTGTTTTGTGGACTTGGAGAAGGCGTTTGACCGTGTCCCTCGGGGAGTTCTGTGGGGGGTGCTTCGTGGGTATGGAGTACCGAACCCCTTTTTGGTTGGATTGAACGGGCTGTTCGGTCACTATACCACCGATGTCAGAGTTTGGTTCACATTGCCGGCAGTAAGTCGGAATCGTTTCCAGTGAAGGTAGGACTCCGCCAAGGCTGCCCTTTGTCACCGATTCTGTTCATAACCTTTATGGACAGAATCTCTAGGCGCAGCCGAAGCGTTGAGGGGGTCCGTTTTGGTGGCCTCAGTATTGCATCCCTGCTTTTGCAGATGATGTGGTGCTGTTGGCTCCTTCAAACAGGGCTCTCCAACTCTCATTGGAGCGTTTCGCAGCCGAGTGTGAAGCGGTTGGGATGAAAATTAGCACCTCCAAATCCGAAACCATGGTCCTCAGTCGGAAAAGGGTGGAGTGCCCCCTCCGGGTCGGGGGGGGGAGATCTTTCCCCAAGTGGAGGAGTTCAAGTATCTTGGGGTCTTGTTCACGAGTGAGGGCAGGAGGGAGCGAGAGATCGACAGGCGGATCGGTGCAGCGTCTGCTGTTATGCGGACGTTGTATCGGTCTGTCGTGGTGAAGAAGGAGCTGAGCCAAAGGGCGAAGCTCTCAATTTACCGGTCGATCTACGTTCCAACCCTCATCTATGGTCACGAGCTATGGGTCTTGACCGAAAGAACGAGATCCCGGATACAAGCGGCCGAAATGAGTTTTCTCCGCAGGGTGTCCGGGCTCTCCCTTAGAGATAAGGTGAGAAGCTCGGTCATCCGGGAGGGGCTCCGAGTCGAGCCGTTTCTCCTCCACATCGAGAGGAGCCAGATGAGGTGGCTTAGGCATCTGATTCGGATGCCTCCTGAACGCCTCCCTGGTGAGGTGTTCCGGGCATGTCCCACCGGGAGGAGACCCCGAGGAAGACCCAGGACACGCTGGAGAGACTATGTCACCCAGCTGGCCTGGGAACGCCTCGGGATCCCCCGGGGAGAGCTGGAAGAAGTAGCTAGGGAGAGGGAAGTCTGGGCTTCCCTGCTAAAGCTGTTGCCCCCGCGACCCGGCCCCGGATAAGCGGTAGAAGATGGATGGATGGATGGATCTTCAAATAACATCCAAATCCAAATAGTGTTTTAAAAAAAGCACACAGAAAGAGATGAGTGTACATGATGGACCACTTAGACCACAACAAACATCTTGTGTTTGTTTTACACTTTGTGATGATTTCTGTTCCTCATAGAAAGGCAAAAGTAACGTACTCTGACCCCATCCCCATCTTGTGGGGTCAGTGCTCAAGTGGGCAATAATTACCAGTGGCAAGTCATTAGTGGTTTGGCAAATGTGGAAAAATAAATTTGGCACACAAATAACTGCATGAAGATTGACGTGCTGCACAAACACATGCCACAAAAAGAAGCACTTAAAAGCATTTAGAGACAAACACACACATGAAATTAAAAATCTCAATGATTCTGTGTCCACAAAATAAGACACAAGGCCAATGGACCTGCATTAGAGCAGTGCCGAGTAACAGAGAAGAACTCTAATTGGGGGTCATTATTGAAGGCAGGAGAGAAAGTGGGCTGAAGACTTATTTTCACTCTCTCTGATTTTATTTTTTTTTTGACATGCGCTGTAAATTAAGAAAGTGGTGATATTTAATACTTTTTAACCTCCCAGAGACAATTTCCGATCAATTACTCGAGCAGTCTGTAATTGTTAGGCTTGATAATGATTCCACACGTGAAAAGAGTGGCGCTAAGATGAAGCCCTGAGTGCAATTACCGGTACCTTAAACCCCTCAAGTATACTGGTGTCTTGAGAGGACATTAGAGGGAGGGACATTTAGTAAGATTGGCAGAGAACCTGTGCAGGTGATGTGAGATCATCCCAAATGAGCTGTAAGCCCTTCCCATAAACATAAAACAACACTGCACACTGATTCCAAGTAATGCAACGGAAATCAGCTTTGCCACAAAATGTTAAACGTGTTGTGCAAAGATGAATGGGAAGTGAAACACACTGGGACAAACATGTAGGGCACTATTTTAATGCCGAGCGCAGGTTTTATGTAAAATGCAGTTGAACTGTGTGCATGGGTGGACTTTTCTTTGTTTTGTTATTTTCGTAGACTTTGCACTGGTGGAATTGGGCAAAAGGAGGCATTTGCACTTTTCTGCTCATTGTGGGATTAAATTCAGAGCAGTCAAAGTGCCACATGTTTGACATTGCTGTAATAGACTTTCTGGGGTCTGTGCATGACATGGGTTCATGTGTGAGACTACCCCTGCCTTGCCCGGTAATTGTGCTGTGCAGTCAGGGGGTGATATTAATGAATTATTTTAAGATAAAAATGATTATAATTCATGCAATGATTCGTTTTCTACAATGAGTCAGAGGGAGTGTCATATTTATGAGTGAAATACGATGACATCCACTGAGCACCAACCCTGTCTGCCTGCACCTTGATCAAATACACCAAAATCACATTGCACCTCCAAAGCCACCATTGAGACCTGCTTTTAGGTTGCTTGAAATTTAGTCAACTTTTTTTTTTCCCAAAATGTCAGATGCGCTGGGGGCACATAATAGAGAATGCCAGCAATCTGCCAGATTGCTGGCAAGCGATTGCACAGCACGGTTTCAAATTCCAAAATATGCCGTGTAAGGAAAATTAAGCTGCACCCATTTTCAAACCGAGCACAGTCAACTTTCGGTGACCAAATTCTCAGATGCGTCAGGGGCACGGCAGCTCTGTGCCTCGGAATGCCCAGAGAGGCGCAATGCATCCCAAACATGACACAGTAGACTTGGCCCGGCACAACATTAGTTTTTTTTTTTTTTACACTGAGTGCACTGGCACCTCTCTATGAAGAGGAGCCATAGAATGCACATGTAGAATTTATCTTTACCGTGTTATAATGAGGCGGCACGGTGGTCGACACGTTAGCATTTCAGCCTCACAGTGCAGAGGTGCAGGGTTCGATTCCGACTCCGGCCTTCCTGTTTGAAGTTTGCATGTTTTCCCCATGCATGTGTGGGTTTTCTCTGGGTACTCCGTTTTCCTCCCATGTTGCAAAAACATGCATGGTGATAACAATAAAATGTCCTTAGGTTTAATTGGGAGTGTGGATGGTTGGTTGTTATGTGTGCTGGAAAGCACTTCAGAGCATACCGCCTACTGCCCGAAGTCAGCCGGGAGAGGCTCCAGCACGCCACCGACCCTGGTGAGGATAAAATTATTCAGATAATGGATGAATGGATGTTTTAATGAGCTACTACTTGGATTTAAGCGACAGAATGGCAACATTATAGCTGCATCAGCTTGATAGCCATTTTTGTTTCACCTTGTATTTGGGATATTTTGCCCCATTAGTTGTTGCAATACAACTTAAACAGGCTTTGGATAATTGTCTTATAAACCTTGCTGAGAAGGAAGAAATCCTACTCAAAATCAGCCCAATCATCTCTGTGACTTGATGGTGTGCCTTTATGCAATACACTTCGTGTTTTGAATGGGAATATTTTCCCACAACTTCTTTTATCTTGCCTTCTCATACTCTCCTCCTTCTTTCTTTTGAAAGAAAAAGCCCCTCAAAAAGGCAAAAGGAGTACTGTACAATTTAAATTCTTTTGAAGTCTTTTTTTCTCATTTTTGTGTAATTTTTAAAAGAAATTACATTTCATTATTTACTTGCAAAAATCACTTGCAAAGCATTTTTACCATAGTATCTTTACCTTTGTTGGCTGTGTCGCCAATGAGTCAATATTATGGCTGCAGACATATTTTAAAATTGAATTAATCTGTAAACACTGTATTTGTTGTGCATATTATTGTAGAGATTGTGTTTAGAATGTAGTTGTAAATATTAATTATGAACAAATTCCCAAAAAGATATAAAAAAAAAATAAAGGGGAGTGTTACACACATGTGCAATCTTACGAAAATGCAACGCATTATATAGAACTTTAACCAGCCTCCTCACTGTTGTGAAAAAGGAGTACCATAATTTCTTGGCTAAAAAAACGCAACTGATTAGAAGCAACAACAGCTGAGAGATATATATTGCCCACTTTGCTTTGACCGACACAGGTCTCCACATTATAACATCAAATATTTTTAAAGAGATTGGGCACACAGATTTTTAAAAAATTATTATTATTTTTTTACCATGCCCATAAATGTTTTTTTTTTTTTTAAACAATGCGAAATGTGGCTAGCTACACCCTCAGGAATGTCATTCATTGATCGCTATCTCTTTCAGCCCCGTTTATCATTGTTGCTGTCAGGTTCACTTCCATCATGAGGAAAATTCGTTGATGAGTTTGAGCTGTGTGTGCTCTTCATCACTAAACGATGATGGATGGTGTTATGTGCTCATTTTTTTTGCCCCAAGCGGGATTCGAACTACCTTCTCCCAAACCGATGGCCTTACCAAGTGAGCTATCCAGCCCCATATACCGTATTTTCACGACTTAAAAGTCTTAAATTTTCTCCAAAATGGACAGGACGCCTTATGGTGCGGAGCGTCCTTTGTATGCGCTGAGTTCCAAAGTCTGACTGACAGCCAACACGCTGTTTATATAGAGAAAAGGCGGAAGTGACTGTGGCCAGGCATGCGGGAAAGAAGTCGGCCAATCAGGGAAGGGTGGGCGTGTATATATACATATATGGAGAGGGAGAGAGAGAGAGAGAGAGGACAGGCATGCTGGGGAGCAGTCCGCCAATGGGTGAAGGGTGGGCGTGTAAGTGGACGCTAAAGGGACGCCCCAAGCTGGTACCAACACCTGTATAGAGTGTGGCAATGTGCATTGTTGCAAAACAACTCCGGTTTTGGTTTCTAAGAACCCCCGAAAATAAATTCGACAAAGAGACACGCCTACGAAGCTCAGTTCAAACTTCAAGCCATCGGTTATGCTTTTGGCATGCGTGCCCATCTCACAGCAGCGGTGAAAAACCAAGTCAAGCAAATGAACTCTGAGCTTGCCGTTATTCCCGAAGGCTTGACTAAAGAACTCCAACCGCTGGAAATCGGCATCAACCGGGCGTTCAAAGTAAAGTTGCAAACGGCATGGGAACAATGGATGATCGATGGCAAACAACTTTACAAAGAGTGAGAGGCAGCGCTGGGCGAGTTACGCCACAATACGCAACAACGAGAGGGAACGCGGCGTTTTTGATGGATTACGGTACTTGCACAATTGTTCAATTCTTTCTACACACACACGCGCTGCCACCATGTTTCGCTCTGTTCTTTACTTTCAAATGTGGGAAAGCTTCTCATGAGAGAAATGTTGACTTTGCTGTTGCTGCTCCTTCTTTCCGCTCGGCAATGCGTAGCAACGCACACTTTAACATGTGATGCGTTCAATGACAACTGGGATGTGCAGTCCTCTGCTTCTGATACAGAGGATGACGACTTTGATGGATTTCTGGGTGATGATTGATCGAAAAACGTGAGAACATTGTACGATGGCTAAATAAAATACACCCAAACTCAGTTCTGCTTTCGTTGCCTTTTTAAAAACGTGTTTTTAGCTTGTATCTGTATGTCTTGGCATGCTACCGTATGCTTCAAGCTAACATGTTAGAGTGCGCGCATGCATGCCGTATGTTTAAGCTGGCGTATGTTTTACCACTGTAAAACTGCGCCCATTGGTACAGTGCGGTCTGTCTATGTGTAAAATACAGAAATGTCACCCATTAATGAGACTGCGCCCAACCGTACGGTGCGTCGAATAGTCATACATTCTGTCCGTGTTTTATGTTATGTGTTTATTATTATTATTTTACTTTATGTTAACTGTTTTGTTAAGCGCTTTGTTACAGCTGCCACTGTTGTAAAACCACTATATAAATCAGCATGTAATGTATTGTATTGTATATTAGGTGAACAGGACCCTAAGACCCTAAGTAGATGAGGTTGTGGAAAACCACACTTGAAGCCAATGGCAAGCCACTTACCCAAGTGTCCATCAAAGGTGATGCACTCTCCCCACTGCTGTTCTGCATAGGACTTAACCCCCTAAGCCAAGTAATCACCAAGACAGGCTATGGGTACCCCCTCAGAAATGGAGCTACGATCAGTCACCTCCTCTACATGGATGACATAAAGCTGAGCGAAAGGGACATAGACTCCCTGATCCACACAACCAGGATCTACAACAGCGACATCGGGAAGTCATTCGGGCTTGAGAAACGTAGCCGGATGGTGACTAAGAGAGGAAAGGTAGTCCGCAGTGAAGGGGTCTCACTCCCTGAAGGAACAATAGCAGACATTGAGGACAGCTACAAGTACCTTGGTATACCACAAGCCAATGGCAACCTCGAACTGGCAACAAGGAAAGCGGCTACGGCCAAATACTTCCAGCGAGTGAGGCAAGTCCTAAGAAGCCAGCTCAATGGCTTCCTAGGACTTAGGAGAAAGGCACCTGAAACGATCCAACACATAACTGCAGGATGTAAGATACTGGCAGGGAAAGCCTACATGGAACGCCATAACCAGGTGGCTGGTATAGTCTACCGAAACATCTGTGCGGAGTATGGACTGGAAATCCCAAGGTCAAAATGGGAAACACCTCCGAAGGTGGTGGAGAATGACAGAGCGAAGATCCTGTGGGACTTCCAGATCCAGACTGACAAGATGGTAATGGCGAACCAACCAGATATCGTGATCATAGATAAAGGGCAGAGAAAAGTCGTTGTAGTGGATGTCGCGGTCCCAAGTGATGGAAACATCAGAAAGAAGGAACACGAGAAACTCGAGAAATACCAAGGATTCAGAGAGGAGCTGGAGAGAGCCTGGAAGGTAAAGGTGACAGTCGTGCCTGTGGTAGTTGGAGCACTCGGGGCAGTGACCCCCAAACTAGATGAGTGGTTGCAACAGATCCCGGGAACATCATCGGACATCTCAGTCCAGAAATGTGCAGTGCTGGGAACAGCAAGGATACTGCGCAGAATCCTCAAGCTTCCTGGCCTCTGGTAGAGGACCCGAGCTGAATGAGGGACGGACACCACCCGAGGGGGGGTGAGACGAGGAATTTTTACACACACACACACACACACACACACACACACACACACACACACACACACACACACACACACACACACAAACACACACACTGTATCTGTCTGATCATAAGAAATCACAAGCGATCTGTGAAATTACCATGCAAATAAATTGAGAAGCATATAATACATGAGTGCAGTGGGAAAAAAAAGATTTTGAAGTTGGGATAAAATACCCGGGCATTACGGTATAACATGCATATTCCTGATGCAAACTATGAAGTCTGTTCTACACAGTTCTCATACCAAGCAGACGGCAAAACAAAAGAGCTTTTACTCTTTTGTTATCTAGTTTATTTATTCATTCATTTTTACCTTCTCCCCTGGAGCTGCACTGGTCGTGCTCACCAAGACCTCTCAGAGGAGGTGGACCGCATACAAACAAATAATGAAATTCCAAACCAACGGAATGCTTGATTTCTTCAAATATTGAACAGTTGGTGGTGTTATCTGGCTGGTGACCCAGCACTCACAGCACGCAGGACGGAGTGGCGTGACCTGACCTCCTGTCTGCAGCGAGACGGGCTTGCTGCTGAGGAACGAGAGGGAGAACGAGGCGAGGAGACAGGCAGAAAAGGACGAGGGTGAAGAAAATACCAGACGCTCGCGTGGACAAACACACACAAAAGTAAACTAGCGTGAACCTGCTGCCAAACTGCCCTTACCCCCACATCACATACTGAAGGGCCATCTGGATTTTAACACGAGTAAACAACAGCGCACTATCAATACCAACAGAGTCTGGTTAGTACGCTTGTTTCATTTTAATAGAGTCTAAATAAATGTTCTCACCTCTTTCTTGTGTAATTTTACCAGAGGAAAAAACATCCATTTAACAGCACAATTTTTTTTTACCTTGTGTTCTGGCTTGTTCTCTTTTCACACCATTGGATTTTTGGTGCCTCTTATAAGAGCAAACATTCTGCTGAAGCATTTTCCATCCACCTTTTATGTCTTACACCATCTGTTATTTTAAACAACTCATCACACTTTGCAAATCACCACCCTCCTCTCACTCCAATCCCATTTTGACACGAAAAGGTGTTGAAGATCTATGACATGCCTTGTACGCATGTCTGAAAAGTCGACGTGTGGCCCCCGAATATAAACCGGCAACCTTCAAACAACTGTTAATTTTCCATATTCAACCATGTTGATTTTGGATGTAAATCTATACAAGATTGTCACAATTCTATCGGTTGATTCAACTGTTCAAATGTTCAATGATGATAGATCAGGACAAGCACACTGTTCATTTTATAGCATCTGAGACAAGATGTTTACGGTAACAGATTTGAAAAAACTCGCTGTATGGATTCTTTGTTTGTCGGAAAATGCTCTGTGATTCCTTGAGATCACTTTGTGAGTGGAGCAGATTGGCGCATGTCACTCATCCATTGGTCTGTAATTTCAATGCATCACACACTAACATGGACGGCCCGGTAGTCCAGTGGTTAGCACGTCGGCTTCACAGTGCAGAGGTACCGGGTTCGATTCCAGCTCCGGCCTCCCTGTGTGGAGTTTGCATGTTCTCCCCTGGCCTGCGTGGGTTTTCTCCGGGTGCTCCGGTTTCCTCCCACATTCCAAAAACATGCGTGGCAGGCTGATTGAACACTCTAAATTGTCACTAAGTGTGAGTGTGAGCATGGATGGTTGTTCGTCTCTGTGTGCCCTGCGATTGGCTGGCAACCGATTCAGGGTGTCCCCCGCCTACTGCCCGAAGACGGCTGGGATGGGCTCCAGCACCCCCCGCGACCCTAGTGAGGATCAAGCGGCTCGGAAGATGAATGAATGAATGAACACACTAACATGGGTTGTCAGCATCATGTATTGTGGAGCACGGGTATTTGTGTCGGGCAATGTCTGCTGCATGCGCTACATGTGGAGTTCCACTGAAATAATTGGCAAGTGTAATTTGCCAATTATTTCGTGAAAATCGATGCTTTTTATCTTAATGGGTGCTTGCTTTTTTTCTAAACTCCCGCGACCACTTCTGCGGAAGTAGGCAAGTAATTGTCGCGAACCCAGGCCCCGAGCTCCACCCCTGGTCGATATTGTAATGCAAGGCCGCACATGTGTTGGTACACCCACGGATGAGACCTGAACTTTGGCTCTGTGCATGAGACAAGACGGTGCCCTCCACAGAGACTGATTTTAGCAAAGCTAAAAAAGAAAGCAAAAATCATACTTAATTCTTTAGCGTTCATGTCTTTTGAGTTAAAGCATGTCACAGAAATGTTATTATGACATTTTGGGAGCTGTTTTAAAAATTCTGAAAAAAAGGCATACCGGGAATATTCATTCATTCATTCATTTTCTGAACCGCTTAATCCTCACTAGGGTCACGGGGGGTGCTGGAGCCTATCCCAGCTGTCTTCGGGTAGTAGGCGGGGGACACCCTGAATCGGTTGCCAGCCAATCGCAGGGCACACAAAGACAAAAGGAGTGTTCACACGGCACACATTTGCTCCGGCGCTGCACCGATGTATTTTGTTGCGATATATTTTGCACCGCAGCAAATTGTGTGGAGCGTTCACACGTACAAAGCCGCTGAGCGTGTCTGCTCCGGCACAGCGTGTCTGCTCCGGCACAGCGTCGGAGCAGCCCCACACGGCAGTTTCTGCAGCGGAGCAAAACGACAGAAAACAAATGAGCTGTCTTGTTGGTTCTTTTTAAAACATATACACAACTCGAACGACTACTGAACAGGCACGTCCTTCTCCTTCACGGTCTCCGTGCCTTCTGCTAGAGAGTGACCGCCCCAGAAAACGTAACTCAACGATGACTTCAATGACACTCAGAAAAGCAAAAATGTAATGCGCCAAACAGAAAATCAAGAGAGGAAGTCACAAAATAAATTATATGGTCGGCGGGGGCTTGTGAACACACAACAAAGGAACAAACTACACAAACAACTTCGAGACAGTCCAGTCTCCTACACAAGGAAAGATGTTACCAGCCAAGTCTTGTGTCGTTATTAAACAAACACATGATGGAAGTCCGACAGAGCGCGAAAGCAACGCATTCTCGCCGTACGTAAACTCTTCACAAGCATTTGCTCTGGAGCAAATTTAACCCAGTTGCGTTCACATGTGCAAATTTACACCGGTGCTGCTTCGTAAAAAGCATTTGCTCCGGAGCAAATTTTTAAACCACCTCCCTGAGGTGGATCAAATTTGGTTTGGTGTAAGCTGTTTTCCGGGGCTACGCCGGAGCTAATTTGCACGTGTGAATGCTCTACTGGGGCAGCCCCGGCATAGCACCGGACCAAATCTTGCAGTGTGAACACCCCTAAACACCCATCTGCGCTCACACTCACACTTAGGGTTAATTTGGAGTGTTCAATCAGCCTGCCATGCATGTTTTTGGAATGTGGGAGGAAACCGGAGTACCCACGCAGGCCCGGGGGAGAACATGCAAACTCCACACAGGGAATTGAACCTGGTTCCTCTGCACTTTGGTTAGTCGACGCGCTAACCACTGGACTACCAGGACGATACCGGTAATATGTCTCCTTGAAATGAGGAGCGCAACAGCTAGTGGAGGGTGGTGGAAAGCAGCAACCGCTTCAGGGCATTTTTTTCAAATAATGTCTTTTTAAATCATGACCACTCCAATGTGGACTATTATACAGCTTGCTGTAGTATTTTTTTAACTTTTATCATTTTGTGCTCCCAATTTGTGTGGTCAAGTATGGCAAAAAACAAACAAACAAGAACATAAACAAACAAAAAATAATTATCTTCAGCATCACTGACCTGTTAGTACAAATGTGGGATGAAGAGCTTAACTTTCAGAAGAGTTGAAGTCTCTTGACTCGCTTGACTTTATAACACAAACCTGACAAGGATGATTTTCCTTTCAGAGTCACTGAGATGATAAGGGCAGCAGATGTTTTACACTTTCTGACCATTTATTTGCATGCGCAGGAAAGGGTGGGGGCCTTGGAGGGGTATAATTAGGATTTATGGAGTGAATCTGCCGAGTTGCAAAGGCGACTGATGAGCCATCCTCGAAGAAGTGCTTTTGTCTGCTCGGTGAGGGATAACTGAAGGTTCCATGTTGACAAAGGCAAGGACAAGACGCTATATGTTTTTCGTGTCGTTCAACAGGTCCTTCATGTGACATGCGAACACATTTTTATCTTTAAGCCCGCGTAGCCTCACACATATTTTATTTGACTAGTACCCATGTGCTCGGCCTAAAAACCGGCATACCTTCATTTTCGTGCCAAAAAAGTTGATTGGTCCTTCCATCCCACAATGCCACATAACAGCGCGAAAGTCATGCACGCCCAATTCAACCTGTGCAAAGTCTAGCAAAATGCTAAAAGAAAGAAAACTCGACCCATGTGTGCAATTAGAGTGCACATTGCACTAGACTTGCGCTCTCCATGAAAATAGGGTCCCCTACTGTTGGTCATCACAGAAGCATACCTCCAAATTTCAATTGAGTTATACCAGATGACTCAAATGGGTCCTTCTGTCTTCCCAAGCTTCTGGCCTATAGCCTGGTGCTTAGAGGTGGTCATTAGATCCTGCAGAATCAGTTTTTCACAACCTTGGCCAATGTTTGTTGGTTAAAAACCTCAAGTTAAACAGTTAGTGAAGTGACATTTGCTGTGTACTGCCATCTCTTTTTTTTGGGTCAAAATGTTAGTACTCTGGAAGAGCTTCACGACTGTGGGCACGTAGATCACATTGGAGGTTTCACTGCATAATCATACACATACACACGCATTCGCATCCACTCGCAATGCTCCCCCACTCTGACAGGCAGCCATGTTGGGCTGGCAGCTCAACAACACAAAGCTTTTATCTGTCAGTGGTCAAGCCTGACTGAACCCTGGCTACATTATGGGCACTCTCAAACACGCAGACTTAAAACACACACTCATGCACACACACACCTAGACACACACACACACACACACACACACACACACACACACACACACACACACACACACACACACACACATACCTCAAAAAGTCATTTCTATATTTTTTTCTCTGTAAAACCTGGCTCAAATCTGCTCTTTTCCGGAAATTAGCCATCTGTGCCGTCCATGAGTGACAGAATGTTCATATCAATCCTTCCAGGAGATGATGAGCACCCCGTCTGCACAGGCAACACCCCCCCCCCCCCCCCCACACACACGCTTGGCCACATTGCCAGGAGCAAGTCATTGGTGACTGTATTTGTAGCGTGGTATAACATTAGAGATGTTTTTTTTAAAACAAAAATAATGGTCAGTAAAACAAATCAAGTACATTTATTGAATGTATTATCAATTTTTACACAAGCTATGGAAAATAACCAGAGAGCACACCCATTGAACATTTGTGCAAGACAAAGATGGCCGGTGGTTAATGAATCTTAGTTAATGCTATTAGATTGAAAAATGAGCGCTGTCTGAAGGCACCTTCCTGTTTAGGTTTTTTTTTCTTTTTTGTTTTTACCCGAGTTCTTTTTGGCTGTGTTCCTCTATTTTTTACGCTTGAATTTCAACGCGCATCTCATTAGCGGCGATGATGCGCCGTATGTTGATCATCATCATTTGTGAGTGGACTGATGAGCGATGAATGTCAGTCGAAATGGAGGCGACAAGGCTGCATCCCGTATATCCACAGCAACGCACTCACACTAATTACTCTATGAGGTGCCACAGCAAATGGCTGCAGTGGCACCACTAGGAACAGAAGTGGAATTGACAATCATAATGAACCATATCAGGTGCATCAGTTCACTGATCGCAAGCTGTGGCTCTGTCTGATATGAAAAAAAAAATCACCATTTGCAATTTGGGGGAACAAAGTAGAAAAGAGCGGGGCTGATTTACTTTCTGGGACATTACATTGATGTGGCAATGACTACACAGTATACCTCACATGATGGAATATGAATGAGTACATAAATGACAGAATGAAATTTAAAAAATGGAATAGTTTAAGCATGATTTGTTTATAGATGATAATTTCACCTTTTTTTCTGTCATTGGTTTTCACTAACATATGGCTTTCTGCTTTCTCAGGTCACAGCCATGACTTGGAAATCACAGGAAGACACGCATCACATTTGTTGTCATTCACGAAATGAGCGACTCTAAAATGCAGATGTGTGTTTGTGACTTGTCTTGTTTTTTGTTCTTCTTTACAGGTACAGTTATGTTAACATGCAGCACCGTATAAGCCATCCATATTCTTACACCGTGTGTCTGTGGCCGGAGCCTTTCCAAGATGGCTTCGGACTAGAGGTTGCCAGCCTATTGCAGGGCACATACAGAACATGAAATCTTACATTTAATTTTTGATGGACAATATTGAGACTTGAATTACGCCAACATACATATGTCTTTGGAATTTGAGAGGAAGCCGAAGTAAGCAGAGAAAACCCACGCAAGCAAGGTGAGAACATGACAACTCCAGAGAAGAAGGCCCAGAGCCACAATTTGAACCCTTCACCTTCAGAACAGTGAGGCAGAGGTTCGGTCTCTTGCTGACTTGGCCATTATCACAATTACATACTGTATGCAACATTGTTGGGACATTCCCGTTATAAGGAACATGGACAAAAAAAAAGCGTGATCAATTAAATCATGTATTGATAGATGTGACAAAACTGGAGCTTTTTGACACGTCACATCAGTTCTATTTACTGATGCAAAAATGATGCATACCAAGAAAAGAACATGCCTATTGCGAAATGCTAAATTCTTACAATTTGGTTTGTCTGAACTGAATCCATGACCACAGTTTACCGCCAAGTGTTTCTGTCACAGTCACCTGCCTCATAGATGTCACTCGTTGCCAAATAATATTTGTCTTTGAGAGTGTTGCTGATGTACCTCATGCTAACTTGCAAATTATTGCAGGTCGCGGCAGTGGTATTGGCAGGGTCACATTAGCACATGAGGCTTTGTCCTCTCACCATTTTGGTTATTTGTGCTAACACTGTGATTCCTGTCAATTCTGCTTTGGCTTTTGCACAGTCGGTCACCTGAAAAAGCCACAACATGCTTTATCGTGAACCTCTGTTAGGGGCATTTGATTGTTTTTACACAAAATGGCTTCATTTTATAGTTCATATTTACCGGTAATTTATTTTACATTCAATGATTTCTTCTTTTTGGGAGACAAAATGAAACCTTTCTAGTTACTGAATTTATTCTGAAGGTACACATATTTCTCTCTACTGGTTGCTTCCGGCTGATCAAAAGAAAAATATATCTTCAGATCCCATTACTTTGTTGCTTTCACGTGCGCGCCTGCTTCCCAATGTTGGCAGGCCTTCCAAGCGTTGTTCAGTCTAACCTGCAGTCTGCAACTTTTGTGAGAAAGCGTCTTGGAAAGAAACAGTGTAGACCTCTGCTCCAGTTTGGAGAGATTTATGAGTGGACCAAACCAAAGAGTGTAAGATTGTATACTCGGTTGGAGTTTGGGAGGAGAGATTTACGATGCTCTGTTGCGACCATAATTCAAAGTTCATGCTCACATATATCACATTTTGAATCACATAGATTATGAGAAAGAAGAGATTTATCATCGGCACAGGTAGCACATGTGCCGGGTCGAGAAGGCAGAGAAAAGCGAAAAACAGCACAACATTGCTTCCCTCACGTTTTGATTCTTCTCCCTTAGAGTTAACACAGTCTTTGGACTGAAAATCATATATATATCATATATATATATATATATATATATATATATATATATATATATATGAAAATATATATGAAAACGTTGCTCCATTTCTTATGAGAAAAAAAACTTGTTTTCAAAATGTAAAATCATGATTTTATATTTATATATATATATATGAAAATATTTATGAAAAAGTTGCTCCACGGATATATATATATATATATATATATATATATATATATATATATATATATATATATATATATATATATATATTTATATTTATCTCTCTCTCTTTCTCTCTCTCTCTCTCTCTCTCTCTCTCTCTCTCTCTCTCTCTCTATATATATATATATATATATATATATATATATAAATCCTCATGTCACCCCTCGGGTGGTGTCCGTCCCTCATTCAGCTCGGGTCCTCTACCAGAGGCCAGGAAGCTTGAGGGTTCTGCGCAGTATCCTTGCTGTTCCCAGCACTGCACATTTCTGGACTGAGATGTCCGATGTTGTTCCCGGGATCTGTTGCAACCACTCATCTAGTTTGGGGGTCACTGCCCCGAGTGCTCCGACCACCACAGGCACGACTGTCACTTTTACGTTCCAGGCTCTCTCCAGCTCCTCTCTGAGCCCTTGGTATTTCTCGAGTTTCTCATGTTCCTTCTTCCTGATGTTTCCATCACTTGGGACTGCTACATCCACTACAAGGGCTTTCCTCTGCCCTTCATCTATGATCACGATATCTGGTTGGTTCGCCATTACCATCTTGTCAGTCTGGATCTGGAAGTCCCACAGGATCTTCGCTCTGTCATTCTCCACCACTTTTGGAGGTGTTTCCCATTTTGACCTTGGGGTTTCCAGTCCATACTCTGCACAGATGTTTCGGTAGCTATGCCAGCCACCTGGTTATGGCGCTCCATGTAGGCTTTCCCTGCCAGCATCTTACACCCTGCAGTTATGTGTTAGATCGTCTCAGGTGCCTCTTTGCACAACCTACACCTTGGGTCTTGTCTGGTGTGGTATATCTGGGCCTCAATGGCTCTGGTGCTCAAGGCCTGCTCCTGAGCAGCCAGGATGAGTGCCTCTGTGCTGTCCTTCAGGCCAGCCCTCTCTAGTCACTGATAGGACTTCTTGAGATCAGCCACTTCAGTTATGGTCCGGTGGTACATCCCGTGTAGGGGCTTGTCCTCCCATGATGGTCCCTCTTCCAGCGCCTCATCCTCTGTTCCCCATTGTCTGAGACATTCTCTGAGTACGTCATCCGTTGGAGCCTTCTCCTTGACGTATTCATGGAACTTGGATGTTTCATCCTGGACAGTGGCTCTCATACTCACTAGTCCCCGGCCTCCTTCCTTTCGGCTTGCGTACAGTCTCAGGGTGCTGGATTTGGGATGGAACCCTCCATGCATGGTTAGGAGCTTTCGGGTCCTAACGTCCGTGGTCTGAATCTCTTCCTTCCTTATTATTCCTGCAGGGTATCTGATCACTGGCAGGGCATAGCTGTTTATTGCCCGGGTCTTATTCTTGCCATTGAGCTGGCTTCTTAGGACTTGCCTCACTCGCTGGAGGTATTTGGCCGTAGCCGCTTTCCTTGTTGCCAGTTCGAGGTTGCCATTGGCTTGTGGTATACCAAGGTACTTGTAGCTGTCCTCAATGTCTGCTATTGTTCCTTCAGGGAGTGAGAGCCCTTCAGTGCGGACTACCTTTCCTCCCTTAGTCACCATCCGACTACATTTCTCAAGCCCGAATGACATCTCGATGTCGCTGCTGTAGATCCTGGTCGTGTGGATCAAGGAGTCTATGTCCCTTTCGCTCTTAGCATACAGCTTTATGTCATCCATGTAGAGGAGGTGACTGATTGTAGCTCCATTTCTGAGGCGGTATCCATAGCCTGTCTTGGTGATTACTTGGCTTAGGGGGTTCAGTCCTATGCAGAACAGCAGTGGGGAGAGTGCATCACCTTGGTATATGCCACATTTAATGGACACTTGGGTAAGTGGCTTGCCATTGGCTTCAAGTGTGGTTTTCCACATCCTTATCGAGTTTGCAACGAAGGCTCTTAGGGTCCTGTTCACCTTATACAACTCCAAGCATTCAGTGATCCATGTATATGGCATCGAGTCATAGGCTTTCTTGTAATCAATCCAGGCTGTGCACAGGTTGGTACGTCGGGACCTGCAGTCTTGTGCGACTGTTCTGTCAACCAGGAGCAGATGTTTGGCACCTCTGGTATCTCGACCAATGCCCTTCTGTGCTTCGCTCATGTATTGATCCATGTGTCCACTTATCTTAGCCGCAATGATGCCTGACATGAGCTTCCATGTTGTGGAGAGACAGGTTATTGGCCGATAGTTGGATGGGACCGCACCCTTTGAGGGATCCTTCATGATCAGGATCGTTCGCCCTTTGGTTAGCCATCCTGGGTGAGTCCCATCCCTCAGCAGCTGGTTCATTTGTGCTGCTAGGCGCTCATGGAGTGCTGTGAGTTCATTTAGCCAGTAGGTGTGGACCATGTCCGGGGCCTGGTGCTGTCCAGTTCTTCATATCTGAGACTCTTTGCTGTATGTCTGCCACTGTTATGGTAACTGGGTCCTGTTCAGGGAGGCTGCTGTGCTCCTCTCTCAGGGTCACCAGCCATTGTGCACTGCTGTTATGTGCAACCTCCTTCTCCCATATGCGTTTCCAGTACCTTTCAGTTTTCAGTCTTGGTGGGTCAGCTCTGTTGTTAGGACCCTGCCACTGAGCGTACACTTTCGCAGGTTGTGTTGCGAACAGCCTGTTTATTCGTCTGGCCTCAGTGTCTTTCGTGTACCGCTTAGGCGACTGGACAAGGCTTGGAGCCTTTGTTTGGCAGTTTCGAGTGCTTCAGGTATGGTCATCTGGATGTACTTCTCGGGTATCGGCCTTTTCATCACACCTCTCTGGGCCTCCGTCAATTGACTCACATCTTTCCGGGTTGCCTTGATCTTAGCCTCCAACCGTCTTTTCCATGGTGGGTAACGTATCTCATGGCTTCCATGGTTGCTCTTATAGCCAAGCATCTCAAGGATCACTGATGCTGAAGCGTATATCAGCTCATTGGTTTCCGTGATCGTTATGGTAGGGATCGCCCTCAGTGCTGCATTCACACTTTCCATGAGACATTCAGGTGGTACTGCACATAGCCGTTGTAATCGGTTTCTAGGTTGCCTAGTTTTCATTCTCGCCATGATCTGAGCTTTCAGGTCAGTTGCTGCCTCGCTCAGCATTTCATTCATTGGGGCTGGCCTCCCAATCTCATCATCTGCATTCATTGGGGCTTGCCTCCCAATCTCTGGTATGACCTCTGGCAGCCTGGGGCCCTTCACCATGGAACCTGCGTTGTACCTCATCAATCTCAAGTTGTGACAGCAGTTGCCGTTTGTAGATGTTGGAACATTGAGTTACTAGTTGTTTCGTGGTCAACCGTGACTGTGGGTTTCGAAGTAACCATTCAGCCCATAGTCTCTGCCCCTCTGACTAGGGTTGCTTGAGTAGTAGCATTCCAACAGAGCCATGTTATCGCATCTCGTCCATCTCAGCTTTGTTCCAGTAGCCCATTTTTCATCAAGGTGCTCTGGTTCCCCAGCACCTGACGCAGACCTTGTTTGGCCGGGCGACGTCTGAGCTGGCATTTCATTCGTTTTATTGTCTCTCATTATTGTATGAGGTAGGCATTAGCGTGAAGGATCTTGCCCAAGGACCCACACTGGATGGTGTTATGTGCTCATTTTTTGCGGGATCCAAGCAGGATTCGAACCACCCTCTCCCGTGTGCCAAACCGATGCCTTAACAACTGAGCTATCCAGCCGCTATACATGTGTGTGTGTGTGTGTGTGTGTGTGTGTGTGTGTGTGTGTGTGTGTGTGGGTGTGGGTGTGCGTGTGTGCGTGTGTGCGTGCGTGCGTGCGTGCGTGCGTGCGTGCGTGCGTGCGTGCGTGCGTGCGTGCGTGTGTGTGTATTTATAGTGGCTGAATAGCTCAGTTGGTAAGTCATCGGTTTGGCACACGGGAGACGGTGGTTCGAATCCCGCTTGGGGCAAGAAATGAGCACGTAACACCATCCAGTGTGGGTCCTTGGGAAGCAAAATATATATAGCCGATTGGATTGCATGTCTTTTTTTTCTTCAGCCTTTTCTCTGAAAATTTTGCTTCCTATTTCCAATGATTTACTCTTTCCGGTGTGTTAAATGTTTCATGCACCACAGAGGCCGCTCTGCTGAAACTGAACACACAAACCATCTATTTCTGTTCCTGTTTGTTAAATATTAACCACACATTCCCACTGTCTAAGTCACTGTGTAGAGTTGCATGGCTGCGTGTCTCTGTGTGTCTTGCCAATAGAACAAGCTCTTTCTTGTGGGTTTTGATTTGTGTCTTTGCGCAATGTGCCTTACTGTGTCCTTTTCCACATCCTTTCAAGGATATGAAACGATATTAACAGCTACATAGCCACTAAATCCCATCATCTAGCAATGGCACAGTCAACAGTTCAGTTTCCAAGATGTTGGACATTGCTGAGAATCCCGTGAAGGAACTTGTAATAGTTTCTCATTTCCTATTTTTATCCACTTAAAGGTCATTTAAGTCATCAAGCATATGGCCAGTGAAAAAATATTTCAGTGTTTGTTGGCTATTCTATACAATACATGAGGTTCAATCATTTTTACGCCTTCTTCCTTCATTCAAAAATATGATTTATTTTTTTTTGCTCTGAGGTATTTCCTTTAGTTTTTTACTTTGAACATGACAGCCATTTGGTTATTTGATGTCATTTTGATGATTTAGTTTTCAAAATAATCAGGAAAAGGGTGAAAAATCATGATGACCTCCTGACATCAGCTGCTATACTTTTTAAATGTGATTATTTGAATATGATTATAGAATTATTGATTTGATGATGACAGATTGGGTATAAATTGGAGAGCACGTACCGACTGTGTGGCCAATATGGCACCTTTAGAAGTTTGTATATAATACTGTACGTACATATAACATTTCACGTGACTTATATTCATGTTAAATACCAACACTTTTACAATTTTACAGTGTTTTCGATCTTTGAAGTTTTGAGGAATGTTAGATTTTTTTTTGCAGTTTAGTGATACTTTCAATAGGTAGAGACTTGACAAAAAATCTTGACAGATTATATCTGTGTGTTTTGTTTTGCCACTTGCTCCATTCAAATATTAATTAGTTTCAGTTTTTTGGGCAGTTACATAACATGAGAGAGCCCAAGCAACAACACATAAGGCACTGAAGCCGTGAAATGTTTTTCTTCTACTTGTCTCAGGTAAAAGAAAACAACAATAATTCCCATTTTGATGATGCAACATTACTTGCGCCTGAACCTCCTTCTGGCCTGCGTGCGACAATTAATGAGTATGTTTTGTTTTCTGCAGGCTCAGTTCTTGTAAAAGTCAGTGTGATGAAGCTCTTGTTTTTTATCTTGACCTTGCTGGAGCCTCCATCACCCTTCCAAATTAATATTCAGAGGCCTTTAATTAAAAACCCGCTACCCCGTCTTTCTCTAGAGCAGGATAAACAAAGCTAGGCCTGTGTTTGTTCCCTTCTGGCCCATCCTATGCTCTCGTTTAATGATTTCTCTTCAACCTCAGAAAAAAAAGGCGAGATGGCACAAAGCAGCACAATGTGACATGAAAAGATGAAGACAAGATATGGCTCGGGGTGAGAGAGAGAGGTGTTGGCAAAGGGGGTGTACTGTATCTCCGAGTTGTAGTTAATTACCAAAAGCATTAATGTTTTATTAACCCCTTATCATCAATTACTCAAGGGTCTTTGATGTAAAGTTGGGCTCACAAAACCACCAGGAAGAAAAAGCCCTCATCCATATTAGCCCATTAGGCAGGGTGGTATATGGACCAGCCTCGCTAACTGCAGAGTGCAGGACAGCCTCCGCAGGCATTAAAGCATTTGTTTTGACAGCACTGTTTGTTTTCTACTCCCAGAAGCCATTGCAGTGCACCTCCAGCTCCCACCAGTCTCCCACCACAAGAGCCAGTTTGCATTTCAAATATGATGGAGCTGTTGCATTGTGCACAAATTTTGCAATGTTCCCCCGCCTTCTGATTATTAACGAGCATGTTACACCTGACTGGCAAACAAGATTTTTAATAAAGTCTTGAATTATGCATGCTGTCTTTTCGCTATGACTTGACATTCGTTGGTTTATGTGCAATATCCTAGAAGAACAAGGCCACCGCTACTGTATTCTCTATGTTTAAGGACAATGAAATAATAATAGCATCCATCCAGCCATCCATTTTCACCACCACTTATCCCGAACAGGGTCGTCGGGAGTTGCTGGAACCTCATTCATTCATCTTCCGAGCCGCTTGATCCTCACTAGTGTCGCGGAGGGTGCTGAAGCCTATCCCAGCTGTCTTCGGGCAGTAGGCGGGGGACACCCTGAATCGGTTGCCAGCCAATCGCAAGGCACACAGGAACGAAAAACTATTCGCACTCACACCTAGGGACAATTTAGAGTGTTCAATCAGCCTGCCACACATGTTTTTGGAATGTGGGAGGAAACCGGAGCACCCGGAGAAAACCCACACAGGCCCGGGGAGAACATGCAAACTCCACACAGGGAGGCCGGAGCTGGAATCGAACCCGGTACCTCTGCACTGTGAAGCCGACGTACTAACCAGTGGACTACCGGGCCGCCATGCTGGAACCTATCCCAGCTAACTTTGGGCGGAAGGCAGACGACACCTTGACCATGAATTATAAAATGTATTATTATTAGTATTGTTATTATTATGGGTCGGCCCGTTAGTCCAGTGGTTAGCACGTCGGCTTCACAGTGCAGAGGTACCGGGTTCGATTCCAGCTCCGGCCTCCCTGTGTGGAGTTTGCATGTTCTCCCCGGGCCTGCGTGGGTTTTCTCCGGGTGCTCCGGTTTCCTCCCACATTCCAAAAACATGCGTGGCAGGCTGATTGAACACTCTAAATTGTCCCTAGGTGTGAGTGTGAGTGTGAATGGTTGTTCGTTTCTGTGTGCCCTGCGATTGGCTAGCAACCGATTCAGGGTGTCCCCCGCCTACTGCCCGAAGACAGCTGGGATAGGCTCCAGCACCCCCCGCGACCCTAGTGAGGATCAAGCGGCTCGGAAGATGAATGAATGAATATTATTATTATTGGGGTGAGAAAATCTTCAAAAGCTATACAGTGCACTCCGCTCAATAGAACACCATTGGGCCGAAGCGCTTCTGTTCTACTAAGCGGAGTTTCTATTAACCGGAGACACTTTATTAGGTACACCTTCAGACACGTCGACGACCAAGTTATGCACGCAAAAAAAACCCTGCTGACGAGTTAGAAGAGATATTTCGACTGTGGACGTCCATATCTTTAATCAAACAACAAAACAACAACTTTAATCAACTTCAGTCAAACATCTCAAATCACGAGAAAAATTTCGTTACTTTTGTCTGGAAACAGGAGTCCGTAATTTTGCGGTTGACTTCCCTCTCAATGCGCTGGATAAGAGGGAAGTCCTGGAAACCGCGGGCGTACCTTCTGAGAATCCGACACTGCATCGTATCGTCTGAGTATGTCCTTCTTATCCGCAGATGATAGCCCTCGTCTCTTGAGTGAAGTTGAAGCCATTGTGACGTGCGTGTGTCTATGTGTGGAGTGACGCGTGCTACCTGTTACTGTATACGGCTAGAACTACCGCGTTTTCTCGCGATAGTGGTACAGTATCGCGATAGCTACACTTCGAAAACCACTAGTTTACAATTTTCATTGCTTACGGCCTGTTCTATTAAGCGGAGATCTGTTCTACTAAGCGGAGTATCTTTATAGGAAATTGCATTAGGCAAATCCGTTCCAGAGCCTTTTGCTCTATTAAGCGGATTACTCTATTAACCGGTGTTCTATTAAGCGGAGTGCACTGTACTTTGTTGTATTCAATTGACATTTCCATGCAAGAAAAATGTTCTCTCGCTTATCCGGAGTTGCGGGGACAACAGCTTTAGCAGGGAACCCCAGACTTCCCTCTCCCCAGCCACATCTTCCAACTTTTCTGGAGTGATCCCAAGGTGTTCCCAGGCTAGCTGGGAGGCATGGTGTCTCCCGCATGTGTGGAGCCAAGTCCAATTATATCTAGTTGGAAATTCTCTGCCTCGCACACCACCTCAGCCTCCTTCCCTGCAAGAGAGGTGACGTTCCACATCCTTAAAGCTAGTTTTATCCTGTCGCCGAGGATCGGACCAAAGAGTTCTCCAACTTCGGCCACCACCCAGGTCACTTTGCACCTAACCCCTTCGGCCCCTCCCATAGGTGGGGAGACCTACGTTGCTTTTTAAGGCTAAGTCTGGCTGACCCACGTCCGGGCAAGGGAAACCAAGGGCCATATATTTTAGACATCATAAGGGGTCTTTTAACCTGCTCTTTGTCTGGTCTCTCACCTCGGACCTGTTTGCCTTTGATGACCCTGCCAGGGGCATGCAACCCCAGGCAACTTAGCTCCTAGGATCATTGGCGACCCACACACAAACCCCTCCACTACGGTAAGGTCATGGAGGGGCATTTAATAAAATTACACACGCCCCCCCCCCTCCCCCTTAGTCTAACTATCAAAGTGTGATACATTTTTTAATTGTTTTATGCCCTGATGTTATACATTATATTCAGCACATATACTGTACATACTGTATGTTATTATGCACAATTTGTTTGGCTCCAATATACAAAGGAAGAGCTGATAATGCCAAAACAATATGTTACTGCATTTATTTTTGTAGCCTGGCATCCATGGCATTACCCATACAAACAAATCCTCAACGAATGAATTTGATTTGGTCAAAACAATTACATCTTTTCACCCCTTACAACCTCCTATTTAACAGTCTTACACCTACCTAAAGTAATGTAAATTTTCATGTTTTAACATTGGAACATACCGCATTATCTAACATGACAATGTCTGGCAAGAGGTCACTTTGAGGGATATAGTGAGAGATATTGGTCACATTGAATATTTACAGAATGTTGGGTCGTCTGTGTGCAAAAGAGGCTTCTGTCATGGGTTGTCTGCAGGGTTATCCAGAGGTCATGGGGGGAAAAAGAGGTCAGATGGACTATGATGGGGTGAGCTTGAGGTCAATCACCCCCCCCCCAAAAAAAAGAAAAGAAACTGATGTCTGCAAGCGTATGTATGTGTAGGCATAAGTGTCATGATATTTGGGGTGAGTCAGGTCAGTTTTACAACATGCACTGAGCTTGCCTGTTCTTGTTCATTCAGGGTCATGTGATACTCACTGTGTTTGCTTTGAGTACAATCAACATTATTGCTTGTTTATCAGCTATTCGATACTTCAAAATCATTAAACATGATGAATCAATCTTAAGATATTCTTTATCAGGCATGCGCGCGCACACACACACACACACACACACACACACACACACACACACACACACACACACACACACACACACACACATTAACGCCACTTTTCTCTTTTCAGCTGTGTTCTCTTTGCAATGAAATATATCGCATTGGTGCTATTGTTAATGATATTTTTTTTGTTATTGTGTTTGCCCGTGTTGATTAAATTAGGACATTCTTTAAGTCTGCAGAAAAGAGGCAAATAAGGGGAATGTTGTTTTACTAATAAAGAGGAAAAGCGGCAAACGTAGTGCTGGTTAATGAGAAGTACAGCAGAGTGCTTCAGGACTGCAATTTCAATAACACAGCACATGCTCCCTCCCACCATTCCAACGTCGCAAAGAGGACAATAATACCACAGCTCCTCCATCTGCTTGCCCCTTGCTTGTTTTCCTAGCTGGCTAGGAAGATTCTCTCAGCTGTCTAAGAGAAGCATGTTCAATAGCCTTTAGGGTTTTTTTGTTTTATCATGGCCTCTTTTATTTTTTCAATACTGAGTATCAACGCTCATTTGAGCTGGATTCTATTGTAAAATGATTTTGTTTTATTGTTAAACAGCTTGCATCTCCAATGGTATTCAATTAAATCATGTCATCAATTCAATGTGATGTCTGAGGAATTTTAGTCATGTGGCATGTAAGTTTCCACATTGTCGTACACAATGTGGGTTGGTGTCAATTTCAGATCAGGCATTTGACAATCAATGATAATAATCGTAGATAATTTGTGATTCGCTGACGACTAGCCGTCGAGTCCAAAGCCAGGATCGGAGCTAGGATAGGCTTTTTCATGAGGACAAGCAGTACATAACATTGAATATTGCACAGTTAACTCGGCACCCCTATAAAATTTCGTTTGGTATATATTAAAATTTTTTTGTTGTTGTTTGGATCAGAACTGTCAGGTCTATAATTTCACAAATATTATTATAGTGGCTGTAATTTTTAGTGGCATGGTCATAGTATAAGCAAAATCGCAATACATTTATTCAAATTCTCTGGATACCAGTGGATTTTACCACCTACTGTATATCCAGTGCCGTGTTTCTGAGTGTATCTGGTGGTCAGAATGATTATGTATATCCATTTTGTATTTTCAAAAGCTTGTCAAGTCAAGTCAACAGTATTTATAGAGCACTTTCAAACAGCCATCGCTGCATACAAAGTGCTGCACATGGAGCAATTTAACATGCATAATAAACAGTAAGACAAATCGGTAATAAAGGCGGTAGAAAGCACCAAACAGTAAAATCAAGAACAAATCTAAGTCATGCCGAGTCGAATGCCAAAGAATACAACAAGTGAGTTTTCAGGAGGACTTGTATGAATGCATCTGTTGCTCCGGCCTTGTGTGGCCTTCACAAAATATTGTATGGTCCAACTACGTTCCCTCCTTTACGACAAGTGTTTTGGCATTTCAATGTGTGGGTCTATACCATCTTTGACATGTCTGTTCAACCATGCAATTCAGGAAACAGACAGCAATCATAACATCATGCATTGCGGCAAAACAAAGAAACCTTTGAATTTAAATTTGGATGAATTTTCCAAATGCCTACCTTCTAGAATGCTCATCCTATTAATGTCTCGGGTGAGACGAAATCTTTCCCTGATGACTTTGAGCCAGACCCCGGACTGGTCATCAGCCATTTGCATTTGTTGACAAAAAAGCAATCATGCTGGCTTAATATAAATGGAGCCTTACACTTGGATTAGAATGAAACCGAATGATCGAGTGAAAATTCTCCATATCAACAATTTCTTTGGAATAAACGGGCAGAAACCAAATTACATTTCATTCGTATTTGCAGGGGTTGTTTTTCCTTTTGCCAGCCCCAACAGATGTTCTGTACACGGTTCAATTAGAATAGCCAGTCTGCATCCAGTCTGAGCGTGCTCTGTCTTGACCTACTGTAAATGCGGAGTGACGTCGTTGGTTTCGCACATTAAAATGGCAGATTCCAACCAGAGATGGTCTACGACAGGAGAAGTTTTAAAACACTCAAAAAATGTTTTTTATCATACACTGGCTTCTATAAAGGGGTAAAAACAGTTGCAGTTACTGTGCTAAACAGAATGACTTCCATCTCGATGAATCACATGATGTTTGATCATGCTATATGGCAGCAAAATGGCTTTTCTGATTAAACGGAGTGGCACATGTAAACCGCCGCATTGGAACAGATCATGTCACATGTAAACAGTGGACCAGAGATTTTCAATCAGATTGATTTCAATCTGAATGACAAAATAGTGTCAATGAACACGCGGCTTGTGACATTCACACCTATGGACATTTCAAGTCAACCTCACATGCATATTTTTGGACGTGTGAGGAAATAGAGGAAAAACCACTCTCACGAGAAGAGAATATGAAAAAAAAAAAACACAAATGCATGGCCGGATCTGAGATTTGAACCGGAAACATCAGAACAGCTTGGCTGACACGTTAACCATTACTTTTTTGGGGGAAGTCAAGCTTGCAAATGGGAAAACAGATGCTGCCACTGACAATCATCTATATTGCTTCATGGCTGAACTGTGCTAACAATCAGTCAAGGTTGTGACGCAGGTAAAACCTGTCTCAAGTATTCAGGCTCAATAGTAAGTTCTCACTTGCAACTTTGGGCTGTATTTCTGGCGCATACAGAAATGCAGGTTTTCATGCAGGTGTTAGGCTTTTAGTGCACCTGTTTGCCGATTTGACAGACTGGTCTGTGCCAGCGTCGCTAGAGTGTGTCTTTCAAGATACAATGGCAATTTATTTGGCAGAACATCAGCGTAAAGTTATGCCTGCTCAGACCATGTCTAAATCCTCGTGCAGCTGGTGTAATACGATTTTGGTCAATTTAATTGCCGCACAGGAAGATAAACTCTGAGCATCTGCGGACATATGCGTGGATGTCATCATTAGCGTCAAATCCTCTGAATCACTGTAAAGATCAATTCATTGAGGACATTATTATTGTTATTATTATTATTATTATTATTATTATTATTATTATTATTATTGTTGTTGTTGTTGGTCTTATTGTTGTTGTTGTAGTTTATACCACTGCAGCTATTACCACACAAGCAATTGGGGGTGGTGGGAGCTACATGATGCCTGTGGACATGTGTAAGTCACCAGAGGTTACCTGCATATGTTGTCTGTTGTCACACTGGCCAAGAGCAGTGAAAATGCTCCGGTCATGCATGGCTCACTACGTCCTGTCCTGAAAAAGCAGCTTTGACAGGCGGTGAAGGAAGTCGGCTGTGTCCACACCCACAATGGCACAAACCACCTTTTTGTTTAAATACAGCGGTTTGTGTGCCGCTATGAAATGACCAACATCTGGTCTTAACGCGCCTTTGCACAGGTTTGTGCTACACAAAATTAGAGGCCTTAGTAACTGCTGCTGAATTTTTGTTCTTCATTTTCATATTTTCATCTTTTGATGGGAGTTTATCACTTTTAACAGTCAGGTAACACATTTGGAAATGCATGGAAGTCACTGATGGTGCAACAGTTTATACTTGCCTGACATCTGTGCATTCTTATTTGTCTCAGTTTCAAATCAGAAACTGTGTGAATGTCCGCGAGGTTGTCTGTCTTAATATGTGTCTTGAGATTGACTGCTGACCATTCCAGACTGGCATCTGAATTTTCCCCAAAGCCAACTGGAATAGGTTCGAGCTTTCTGACTCTGAAACAGATAAGTTGTATGGGAAATGGATGGACGGAAATGCATTAACACACTGCTCCCGTTCCCTATGTTTGCATCAGTATTTATTACACGTGCAACATTGTCAACTGGACAACTTCTAACCTCTAATCAACTTCGAACCGCATTGTAAGAACATGGCTATTTTATTTGAATATAAGGCTTTCCAAATGTACACAAATATTTTCACAACTCATTTTCACAATTATTTCAAAGCATTTTGGTTCTTTCGTTAATATGTAAACGGTTTTATCTTTCAAAGTCTTGCGTTTGGAAAACTCCAAGGTGAATACTTTCCAAAAGCTTGCTTCAGCGTCAGTTTTTTATTTTATTTATTTATTTATTTATGGTCTTGTGACATGAAAAAAGAAGTGACAATTATCTAAACTTTATTGAATAGTAGAAATGTACCTTGATTCCATTTAAGGTCCAAAGAGACTTTTAACATGTACAGTCAATTAAAACTATATTCATGTTACTTCCACATAAATGAGGACTGGTTGAAATACAATGTATGCTTAAAATCATCACTAAACTGAGGAATGGAGGAATGGGAATGGGAGTGTTTTAATAATACTTTCTCACCTCATTCCACAGAAACATTATCAGAAAACCACATACATGTCATTCATAAGTCTCCTGTATGACCCTCTGCCCCTGTGGTGACCCAGCAGCCTCAGATTGATAAGCGATGTATCTGCAGAGGTCACAGGGGTGCCCTACTTTTCAAAGGGTCAGAAAGATGCCGCCGGCCATGCACACCATCAGATGATTGTTCCTTGAAGGCTTGTCCTGCTGCCTGAGTTTTTTTGTGTCTGAGCTCCCCCAGTGATAGATGACTAAGATAAGTTCAAACAAAACACCTGCTTCTGCCTTTGTAACACCAACATGAAAGAAAATATATTTTAGTGATGATGTAACCATTTCTCTACCTCTTGTATGTGCTGGCAGGCTTTTACTATTCAATGTTGCCATAAACCGTAATTAACCTACGTCTAATCGTGAAACTAATCCGATTAGAATCGATTAACCTATCGGACATTAAATTGATTACTCGAGTAATTACATGTGCACTACTTTTAGATAGTATTCACGTGACGTCATAAAACGTCACCAATCGATGACGATGGCCATAATTTAGGGCAAACAAACATTTCCGGGCCGGTGAGCAAAAGCAAACTCTGAGGAGATCGTGTGTTTGTAGAGAGCTATTTTTATTCATCTATTGATTAAGATTAAGATTAAGAAAACCTTTATTAGTCTCGCAATGGAGAAATTCCAGATTCACAGCAGCAAAGTTATGAAAGGAAGAAGTAGAACAACAAAAAAAATAGGAGCTGCTGGAAAGGCAGCCACTCTCGCGGCGCCATTTTGAAGTAAAAAATAACAAAAATAACACAAGACAACACATAGGACAGAGACAGTCGTGCAATCTTCACCACTTTTCTGCATACACTTTGTTGTCTGAAGCAGTTATAGATGAAAGAGGAGAGGATCAAAGTGTCCTTTCACCAGTGGATCAGAGACATCATGCTGAAAAATGTGCACACGTCTGCTACAAGCAAAGTTTTGAAAGCAAACACGAAGCTGTAGCGTCCATTGACGAAAAGAGATTAGTTCACTTCTCCTGTCCCACATAATCCGCTTCAAACTCCAAGCCGCGACTCCCAGCTCCAAATCCGCATCGGCACTCCGCGCCAACGCTCCTTTCTTCTCATCGTCGGCTCCTCAAGACCTCCATCCATCCAGCCGCAGACCTTTCAACAGCACCGATCTCTCCGCTGAACAAAGCGGGGCTGTGAAAAATGCTGCCCATTACAGGCGCAAGACACAAGCGCCCCGGGACTGTCCAGCAACAACAGTCAAATGGCGCCGACATTCCTCCAGTCAAAAACAGTGCTGGTATACCCATGCTGCCGAGAAGGCGCAACCACCAAGCACAGAGTCTCCTCCTTGATGAATGTCGTGGCCAAAAAATGCTGAAAAAGGTCCACATCAAGTCCACACGACGTAACAACAAACACAAAGTGACAAAAGAAACACAAGAACAACAAAAAAAGCAAGGCTCATGAGAGCACTTGCTGACGGCTGCCTACTCGGGCGCCATCTTGACTTCAAAGATGTATTCCTTCGTTTCTCCAACCGCTTCATAAGGATGTCGAAAGAAGATTCTTGGGAACACCCATCATCAGACATACAATTGTGACTGAACCAAGGGACAGAGTGCGAGGAAAATAAAATGAAATACACTAAAGTGAGTTCCGACCATTTTGTTGAAATTAAGTATCATTAAAAGGCTGTTAAATTGCATTTTACCAAAATGTATTTTATGAATCTGTTCATTGTTATGACGTGATTGGCTTAATATCACTCACTGTTACAAGAGGATAAAGGTCATTTGTGTTTTCACTCAACTTTTGAAGCATTAAAAATACATAAAGTGATATTTAGGAATGACTATTATTGTATGGGCATTTCGTTCATTTGTGTATCACGAACTATAGATCTAGTTTGAAAGATTATTTTTCAAAGAACACATACACATTTCGTTGATTGCTCTGCAATTGTTCAATCTGCAACCTTTGTTACCTAATTTCTTAGATTTGCTGACGTTTGTCTGTTTTCTGGTTATTTTGAATAAACGTGGATTTTACATTGTCCCCTGCTAACTTTGGGCAGTAGGCACCCATCTAGACAAACAACCATTCACGCTCACAATCACACCTCGGGACAATGATATTTTTTTTAAATGTGGGGTCGAAAATCGGATTACCCAGAGAAAACCCACACAGACACAGGGGAACATAAAAGGCCTGGAATCGAACCCTTTTCAATGTCGACCAGTTTTTGTGTTCGACCGTCAAGTTGGTCGACTTTTTTCTTTTTTACCATACCACATAATGACAATATTAGAGAATATGTGTTGCTTCCCGGGCTTTTCAGGCTGACAAATCTGCAAGGTCTACAACTTGAACTTTTGACTTGGCAGAGCCTTATGGGTAATGATGATACTGATGGCCTGACAGCCATCTTGCCCAGTGGCCATCTGGAGCAGCTGTCATGGTGGCTGATTGAGAAGGAGAACAACCACCGGCCAAACATTGATTTTTGCCAGGAGCCCTCCCCTCCTTTTAGTCTCCATCCAGTTGCATCATTTTAAATTGTGCTCACCCTGAACCTTGACCTCAATGAGATGTATCTAGAGGTCATTGCCAATGTGCTTTCTTGCCTATTAACTGAACTGGCTCACAAAAAAACACCAATGTTCCCTCGATTCACGAATCCATTTGGGAAATAACAAATCAAAAAAAGGATAACTGGCTGCCTGCTTGACCTGTCCCCAACATTTGAATCCTGCTCTATCTAAGCTGATGTGTTTAAGAAAACCTATTGAGCTCAAGTGTGTAACCATGCCTCAGCCCAGAGGAACTGAAGTTTAAAGTGACCACTATACCCACCCATACATATATTTTCTGGAACACTTATCCTCACTCCATGGGGTCACAGGTATGATGGAGGCTACTCAAATGATTTTAGGTGAGAGGCAGAGTACACCCTGAACTGGTCACCAGCCAATCAAAGGCTAACTATTCACAGTCTGATTCACACCGACGAACAATTTCAGAGTCTCCAAGTCTTCAAATAACCTACACTGCATATTTTTGGATATTGGAGGAAAACAGGAATCACTGAAGAAAGACACAGGAAACACATGCTAATTCCACTCAGGAAGGCTGTATCCCTGTATTTGAATCATGATCTCATAACTATGACAGGGATGTGTTAACCAGTCGGTCACCGTGCCGTGAATTTATAGATGGATGCATGGATAGAGGCGCCCTAGCGGTCCAGTGGTTAGCACGTCAACCTCACAGTGCAGAGATGGTGGGTTCGATCCCGGCTTTCCTGTGTGGAGTTTGCATGATCTCATAATCATCGGGCCTGTGTGGGTTTTCTCCGGGTACTCCGGTTTCCTCCCACATTCCAAAAACATGCACGGCAGGCTGATTGAACACTCTAAATTGTGCCTTAGTGTGCGTGTGAGTGTAAGTGTGAATGGTTGTTCGTCTCTGTGTGCACTGCGATTGGCTGGCAACCGGTTCAGGGCGTCCCCCACCCACTGCCCTAAAACAGCTGGGATAGGCTCCAGCACTCCCGCATCCCTTGTGAGGATAAAGCGGATCGGAAAATGAATGATTGTATGGGTAGATGGATAGATAGATAGATGGATAGAGCTACTTCTCCTCACAAGGGTCACAGGCATTTTGCGCCGCATCAAAAAACATTTGAAATTCAAAATTGAGAATTTTTTTCTAATAATTGAACCACAGAGACTTACCCAGAAAGTTTTTTTTCTGGGCTGGGTGCACATGTGTTAACATGGTACAAGTCACTCTCATCACCTATACGTGTGTATCAGTGGTTTTACACCAATTACGCCACACCAGTAAGCCAGCAGCGAACTTTGGCAAGTTACTTTTTTGCACAGTTACTCTTAATTTGCTGAATGAAGTCATTCAATGATGAAGTCATTAAGGGGGATGTCAAGTCAAAAACTGTCTTTGCAATCATATGTTCAATACAATCCTCACTAGTCGAAAATAGGACCACAGCTATCAAATATTTTGATCTTCAGATCCTACTGAAAATTCTACCAAATAATTGGGTCGTCGAATAATCCATCCATCCATCCATTATATATTATTCATCTTCCGAGCCGCTTAATCCTCACTAGGGTCGCGGGGGGTGCTGGAGCCTATCCCAGCCGTCTCCGGGCAGTAGGCGGGGGACACCCTGAATTGGTTGCCAGCCAATCGCAGGGCACACAGAACCATTATATATTTTATATATATATATATATATATATATATATATATATATATATATATATATATATATATATATATATATATATATATATAGAGAGAGAGAGAGAGAGAGAGAGAGAGAGAGAGAGAGAGAGAGAGAGAGAGAGAGAGAGAGAGAGAGAGAGAGAGAGAGAGAGAGAGAGAGAGAGAGAGAGAGAGAGAGAGAGAGAGAGAGAGAGAGAGAGGAAAATGATGGATGGAAAGAGAGACATTAGCGATCGATTCAGAACAACGGACGCTCCAGTACTACGAAACCTGGAAGCCATACGGACACCCACAGTAGTGCAAACTCTAGCAAGTCCTACTCGACACTACGGAATAACTGTGTCCGCACCACTATTTACTCTCATTGGATCCAAAATGGTGACATGTAAATGCCTTTATTGGAATGAGTTTTGCTGGAATCGCCAGCGATTTTCTATTTCATGCATTTACATTTACGTCCTGTAGATTGTGGCATCCAAACGAAGGGGAAAGATGTGGAAGACAGAATGGAATGCATCCAATTAGCTGCTCAGAATGAACTGCTTGTGGCTCGACGTACAGTCGAGTAAACTAACGTTTCCTGGAATGTTTTACCCTTTGACCTGCTAATAACCTTCTGCTAACGGACCCCTAATGAGAGAGAAGGTAGGGCAAAGCTGAATGGACTAACCTGCAAAAAAATTGCTCCTTAAAATTTGAAAATTGCTCCTCATATGAAGTCATGGATTATCAGAACTGTTCTGCAAAGAAAAAAGAGATTATGAAGATTGCCCATCAATCCTGAATGACAGTCCACAAGTCGTATACACATACAGAAGCATGAGTCTGACCTCTAAGTGAAAACTCTTGTCTTCCTATCAGAATTGTTTCGCATGTAAGCAGAATGATAGTAATCTGCTGCTGCAAGCAGAGCAGGTTGTAACCATGTACACCCACTCAAACCTACACTACTCCCCCAAAACACATCTTTGCTCCACAAACCAATGCTGCCGTATCGCGATCCAGATAATCCGGCAGGCTTGGAGAATGATTGATAGCTATTGTAGTGTTGGAAAGCTTTTGTCACTTGACAAAGAGCTCTGGCTTTGGCCCTCATCCCCCTGCATCATCCTCTTCCTCATCGTCTCTCTTAGGGCTATGAAGGAGCTTCAGCCGCCACATCATGATGACTGATGGGAGTCATGGTGATGGGTGGAAAAGAAATGATTTCTTCTGGCAGTATGCATTGGCTAACTCCATGATCAGCATGCACGTGTGTTTGTGGCAGGGACAGGGGGGGTGGGGGGGTAGTAAATTTGCTTGCTGATTCTCGTTCTTCTCTGTAAAAAGAAGCAAAACCATTAAATCACAATTTGAAACTACCAGCTGTCTTTATTAACACATTGAAAAAAGGTATTGGCATTATGGGGGCGGATTTAACCAGCTACCAGCACATTTTTGCTGCTGTGACACTTATTTTTGCTCATTTTGCTTGTTTGTTGTCATGATAATGAAGTCACCCTGTTGGTGTCACCAGGAGAAATCTAGCATTTTGGCCTTGTTCCACCACTAATGTATGCAAAAGCTACTTTCCTTTCGCATCACTCCGACAACCAGCCGCTTGCCATCAAAATGCCTCCTAATTAGGTGATCTGGAAACAGAAAGCCAAAAATGGAGACAATAATATATGGAATTCAGTATCAATGCTGTGGAATTCAAAGTGAAGCTATGAAATATGCTCTTCAGTGTTTCTATGATTCGCAAATTGATGAGCAAAAAAGGTTTGGGGGTTTTTTTTTGGGGAGGGGGTGGTGACAGAAAGGATTTCAAGGTAATGAGTGGGAGTGACTGAACACTTCTGACAAGCTTGAAGCATTGTAAACGTGTGGACAAAGAAAACTGGCAAAATCTTTTTCAGGGCAAATACACATTTTGCGTCCTATTATTCTTTTTCTCTCCTTTCTTGTATGCATGCCATTTATCTCAATGGCCTGCATATAGTGGGAATAGCAGCAGTACTTGCGCCATGTGCGAGACAAAGAGAAAGGTCTGTTTCAACACCATCAATCCCACACAGTGATGAGTGAGAGATACTCACCATCTGTGGATGTGTTTCTCAACACTTAGTCAAAAACTAAAAGTGTATGCAATAAAAGTTAATGTGTGAAAGCCTCAGTGTGGCATTTGTCAAGGTGTTGTGTAAATGACACCCACTATATTCTGTATCACCACCCCCCACCCACTTTTTTTTTAACTTGCCATTAGTAGGCAGGCAAAAATGCAGCACTGTGTTAACCACTAATGTGTGGTAAATAGAAAAACTTTCTTGGTTCTTGCATCTGTGTTACTTGGACTCCATGGTTTTGTCTGTTTCGCCCTGGTTCTCCTCTCACATGCCCTTCTCCTGGCTCAGCACTGCAGCCATTAGTTTTACAAATCCAGCCTTTGATCTCTGATTTGGGCGGGTGCCTAGGAAAGGAGGGGTATTGGCTGGATGTATGAGTGAGTCCATGTGCACGCTTCTGCATGTGTGTGTGTGTGTCGAGCTTTCTATGTCGGCCATTTGAGGGTTAGCTGGCACTGCAGAGGAGGAGGGTTCACGACCGGTCCGAATCGATGAGGTATTACGGCGGGAGTCGATTTCCAGGGAAGAGACAGTGATAATAATACAAGTTCATTTGCCTCTCCACTCAGCCTATAAGCAGGCTAATGGTTTAAATATAACTCACTTAGCGCTTATTGCAAATACCAACTTTCCATGCCCCATTTTCATCCTACATCACCCTGTCGGGGTGGCTATGTTCACACCCACAACAGAGCAAAGTGCAATGCCCTTTTTCAAATGCACCTGTTTGCGCGCATCTGCAAACTGACCCACACCTGGTTTAATTTGTATTGGATTGGACACAACTTTATTGTCAAATTTGTTTACATAACAAACAAAGTTAACATGCCTAGGCACAGATTTACGTTGTACGATGGGTAGGTTACGAAATTATGTTGTACTTTTTGGAATGTACAATTGAGTGAAAATATAAGAGAAGGGATACGCTTTCGTGACAACCTGTGACGTTCGCAGTGTGACCAGAGATATACAGTAGATTTTCCCTTCATTTTTTCTTTTCCAGAGTTGTCTTTTTTGTTTGTTTGTTAACGACATTTAAATAATCCATCCAAGAAAACTAGAAGCGTGAGGATGCTGTACTGTATGCCAGGGGTCCCCAACCTTTTTTGCCCCACGGACAATGTCAGACAATATTTTCATGGACCGGCATTTAAGGTGTGGCGGAAATAATACAACAAAATAATATGGTATGAATGCATGAAAACTGTTGTGTTTTCGAAATGTAATAATAAACTCAAGGAGCGTCTAATCTGGCCGCAACACTCTGATCGCTATGGTAATGTTAATGCCTTCAAAATACGATACAACGCAAATTCAAAGTGCATGAAATTGACGACTCACCACAGCCCCCGAGCTTGATTTTCTGCAACAAGACGGTCCCATCTCAGGGTAATAGGAGACAATGATACCTCAAGTGTGTGGTTTATGTCCAGTCTACTCCGTAATTTTGTTTTAGTCGCCGTTGCTGCAGAAAACCCCCGCCTCCCACAGGTAATATGTCGGAAATAGTAACAATGCTATTGTGGCGATCTCATATTATTCAGCCATAACTTTAATCCAGTTACCACGAACGTACTTTTAAGGCCGCCGTCATTTGCGATCTCCAGCAGTTTTTTTTTTACTCATTTTGCGAACTCCGGCGTTTTGTTTTTAGCGTAATCGGTCACGTGACGGAGAAGTGTGGCTTGACGTGTGTCAAGCGTGACACAGACGGATGTGACGGAGAATCCGGTAATTTTTCAAAATAAAACAAAACTGTCGTATTCCGAAATAAATAAAACTGAATTCAGTTAATTGCACCAAATGCACCAAATGCCCTGCGGACCGGGACCGGTCCGCAGACCGGCAGTTGGGGACCCCTGCTGTATGCGGCAAACATGTGTGGTTATGGTTGCAGTGGAATGATTGACACATGTTTCAGCCATGCCTGCTTCCCCAACAATCTCCGATAGGCTGTTTTTGTCATGACATGACACAACAGAAAATTGGACCAGAGAGGTCTGATTCTTCAAAAGATCATTTTAATCATATTCAACTGTCAGGTCGCACAGACCGTTTTAACATATATGACAAGCATGTTCTTTTTTTGAACCCTGCAAACTCCCCCTTTTCTGGAAGGGCTTAGTGAGGGTGAGGTCAGAACTCTTGTCTCTTCACCAAATCAATCGAACTATTACTTATACAGGTGCATGTCAAAGATACAAGCGTTGCATGTGTTTTCACCGTGTGCGTGTCCTTCCATATGCTCACTTGTCCATCAGGCTGGCCTTCAATCTGCAGTTCAACCACTCGACTGAGAGGTAATAAATGGTTTCCCCTTTTGTGGAAACGCCACCTGTTTCTGCTTCAGCCTTTCTCCACTGCATTAAGTGGGGGTTTAGAGAGGCGGCTTCCTATTGAACAAAACCATTTGTCTTCCAGTTTGGTTCACCAGGACTCTTTATTCCCTACAGATTTAAGGATGGAGGGCTCGGGGTTGCGATGTAGGGGGGGCAATACAATTAAGGGCTTCAGCCCTCCAAATTTCTCTCACACCTAACACTGGGACGGCAAACAGCCCTTAGCGGTCTCTTCCTAAAGATCGTTTTTTAAGACATTATGTCTCGTGGATAAGTGGAGTGCTAACACATGCACAACGACTGTCCCATTTTTTTTTTTTTTTTGCCTCTTTTGCATTAACGGACCTGCTAGATTTCAAATGGGACTTTCACGTAAGAGCAGTTTTGTTGGCAACCTAAGAATAGAAATGTACAAATGAAATGGGAGGCAGGTCAGATACACAGGGGATACGGGAGATGGAACAGCGAGCCACAGACACATTTGTTCCTGATAGTGAATCTATTACTGAACCTTTTATTGAAATAGAGATGGCATGCTTGAAATCCTTTTAATATCATAACCTATAAAATTGTGATATTTTATAATTATTCCATGGCAGCATATTTGGTCAAATCTTTAAACTGCCAATTACTGTGTCATATGTAGCTGCATTAGCGTCTCATTACTTTTGTGATAGGGAGAAAATTCCTTAATGCCTTTTGACAGGCCATGATGTAATTACACAGTGTTTGTTGCGAGTCAACATGATAATTTGTGTTTCCAAGGGATCTGTCATCCGCCCGGGACGCCGGGCCCATAAATGATTCTACCTCTCATAAATGTCCTGATTGAAAAACAAGCTGTTACCCAATCCAACTCCACTATCCTGTCATCGCAGAAACAAATGCAGAAGGAAAAAAAAAGGAATGCAAATTGCTGGAAAATGTATCAATATTAAATGTAGGTGTTACATTAAAGGTTAACCTATCATCCTTCTCCCTCTGTGTGTGCACCTGAGCAATCGCGAGAATGATGTGGGAAGTGTTTAGTGTATATGTTGCAGTACTTTGTTATTCCCCTGAGGCTGTCATTGTAGAATTTACCCACTCCCACCCTCTGAGCTCCACCAAACAAGAATGCACAGCATCTGCAAGGGGGCTTCAGAGTTTATGTGCACGACAAAGGGTGTGTGCGGATGTTGTTTGTGTGTATGTTCGGGGGGCATCTTTTTGTTGTCTGTTTTGAGATCTGTGAGCTGGGTGGGGTATATTAAAAACAGAGCGCGTTATTCCTGTATAGCCGCTGGCTCTGGTGCACCTCTCCAGCATTCTGACTGTGACCCCAGCCTGCGGTTTGGTGTGTTTTCATTCTTTTTGTACACCGTCCCGAAGATATTCTCACAATCCAGCTTTTTCCTCTTTTCTCCTTCTGCTCTCCCCGTGTTGCGGGTTTCTTGCAGAACATCCCCTCAGATTGAGGATATTGCCCATGATTTATTTGTCTCGCTTCTCTCCTTCATTTTTCCTTTCAATTGACAATGTTTTTTTAAAAACACCCTGACTCCCCCCCTCTCATCTCCTTTTTAGAAATTGGTCTTCTGAAAGACATCCTGCAATCAATAAGGACGTTGCTTGAAACCTCACACCCAATATGAGTGGAACTACACGATTTTTGAAGCTGGAATGCAAAACATGTAAAACTGCAAAGATATTCTGAAAACTTAGGATCACCAGAGAGATGAACATCTGAATTTGTTTTGCCGAGTTCCCAGCTGTGTACTTACTATACACGCATCAGGCCTTTTGGCGTATTCCTTTGATCTCTGTATAGCTTTTTTGATCACATTTTTTGAATCCTGCACTAGAATCAGCAAGCGGATCTTGAAATGAAGACTGCAGTGGGCAAGGGTATGTGCATATTTTTACTTATTTATAAATCAGTTTTGAAACTGTGTTCCTTTTTACATTGCACATTTTTGGAGGTTGCACGTGAGCTTGTGGATTTTCTACTTACACTTTTGAGGGAGAAAAAAGATGAATGGCAAAAAAAAAAGAATTACTGTCGCCACTTCTGAGATTAATTAAAAGTGCCTATGCAGGTGGTATCACAAGCCTATGCATGCTTTGAACACACTTGGTGCCCATTAGAAATCTTACAAACTAGGTCATGGGAAGAAACAGTACTAGAATGCTTCATTTTTAGCAAAACATGCACCCCAAAATAAAGTCAGACTTAACACTTTATTTGGTTAATTTATTTATTTGGAAAATGAAAAATAAAAATGACATGATGTCAGTGCAACAGTGACAGTGTTGTGCTTTGCCGGCAGAACCGTATTTGGATGCGCAATTCTGTGTACTACTGGAAATAGTAATGGATGCACCTGTTTAAGCTTAAGATTAAGATATCCTTTATTTATCCCGCAATGGGGAAATTACAATCACACTTCAGAAAGGAAAATGCTGGGTAGGGAGAGGGTTTCAGATTAGTCTTGAACGTTTGTTTTATGAGGTGTCATCACGATGGTGGTCGTTGCACAAAACGTGTGTGGAAAAACATTGTAGCTAAAGTTACTTTCACAAGGTCAGTTATTGCTCTTTGTCAAAGAAGATGATTGAATAATTGGAAACAAAAACTGACCATTTGCGTTTGGCATGCTATTTGATGTTCGTTTTTTATTATTAATTTTTTTATTTGGTGTTTTAGGTATTAAGGAGGTAAAGCAGGGTGCCACAAATCTTTTTTAATGAGGACACTTGACACCATCAAAGCTGTTGATGACAAGAATGTCACAGTTACTTTTCAAATAGGGAGAAATATGCAATATTGATCATTCGATTACATTGCTCACAACCTTGTTTCTTTTTGTTGCTATAATAACATTGTCTGAAAGCCCAACATGTTTACTTTATATCAGCCATCTACTTTTTTACAATTGTCAAAGAAACGGAGGCATGGTGCGAGACCATTACTTTTTTGCTCAAACAAATGCTGACAGCTTTCGAAATTGAACATTGATTGACAACAAAGGCTTGTATTCACTGAACAGAGGCTGCTCAACACATACAGTATGGGTCAAAATTTGTTAACTAAATTAGCTTTGAAATAAGTTTTTTTCATTCATCCATCCATCCATTTTCTAATCTGCTGATCCTCACGCGGGTCGCGGGCGTACTGGAGCACATGTCAGCTGTCTTGGGGCACAAGGTGGGGACACCCCCTGAACTAGTTGACAGACAATTGCAGGGCACACGCTGACATACAATCATTTGTGCTCATAATCACACCTAGGGACAATTTAGAGTGTTCAATCAGCCTGCCATGCATGATTTTAGAATGTGGGAGGGATACCACAGGGCCCGGAGAAAACCCACGCAGGCCCGGAGAGAACATGGAAACTCCACACCGGAAGGCCGGAGCCAGGATCCAACCCACGACTTCTGCACTGTGAGATTGACGCGCTAATCAATCGACCCTGCTATTTTCAATGTCAAATATAAATGGAATATTTTGACATTGTTCTGCTTGTGGCTGAAGTTATTTTTACTATCCTTATGCTTGTAGAAAGAAATACCCTTAATACATACTGTAGTGTCTGTACACTCGTGTTCAGGTTTAAGTCTGATTAAACATTAAACCCAGTAGAACGCGTAGTGGTGGCTGGTAATTGTATTTTATTTGTGGTACTAAACCTGACAAAATATGCTGAACTGATCTGTTTTTGACCAACGTAGAATCAGGTTTGGTTCATCGGTCACCTCTGAGCAATGTTAATGCCATGTCAACGCAACCTGACTTTGTTCTCCTTATCCGAATTCTCTCTACTGCTCATCACTCAAGCTTCCTGTTTGCTCTCTGTGTACCACACCTGCTCGTCCAGTTCCTAATGTCAAGGCTACTGCGGTCATGGCTGTCATCATGATGGTTTTTCTGTTGCAACATCAATGACAAGCCAGGAATTCAGCCAACAAACCAGAGAGAAACCCCATTGCGCCTTTTTGTATGCAAATGTCATACAAATTGTTGGCAAACTTGAGAAATGTCATAAAACAAAATAAACGGGTTTCTTTCATTTTGTGCTTTGGGATTAAATAATCAAGCTTTCTAATGAGTTAAGTGACAACAGTTTGCTTTGACTATATTCTTATCATACAACTTGTAAAAAGAATTGTTGAGCACATTAACTGTTGAACACGTTTCAAATGTGGAACGATCACAAATCTTACAAGTATTACGGCGCAACTCGATCCCATCCGCACCGCATCTGTGCGCTTGGGCTGACATCAGACTGGTGACACAGATGGAACATCTCTTGTGAATATTATGCTCCTACAGCAATTTTCAGAGGTGATTAAACATTGTGTTTTAAAGTGTTGTGAGGAATAAAAAGAGAAGGGTGATCAGAGTGAAGAATGACGGAGAGAGAGGGAGAGATTCAGACACCGCTGCTTTTCCTCCAGGTGTCTTCGGCCTGCATGATTTCATCTGTGCCGCCATAATAAACTTCCTTAATGAAATAAGTAATTAACATATTATAATTGTGCGGTGGATGATTTTGACAGAGATCATTTTCCATATCTAATGCTATGCTAATTTAATCTGTTCCCCTCCTCTGCCCGACACGACCCTTTCTGTGATTACGTTTCATGCCATCGCACTTTCGCTTTTCCTCACCTCTTCTTCATGCAACCCACACATCTACCCTCTGTCTTTTCTTTTCGTGTCTCTTTCTCTCTTTTTCCAGTGATGGATTGACTCCTCGGCAAAGGTTCAAGGCCTTGTTATTGTGGAGTTGCAAGCTGAGGGACGTGCACAGATGGCTGGGGGACTGGAGGTTGGGGGATGGCGGCCGGAGGTATTGCATCTGTATGTGTGGTCTGATCTCTGCCTTTTCTGCATGGAAAAGGGAGAGTGCTGTAACAAGAAGCGTAGGAGGTGGGAGTAATGGTGCTGACTGAAATATAGCTACAGGCTGGTGTTCATATGGACTGCTTTTGGCCATTCTTTGTTTTTGGTCATGTGCAGTTTGGACGAACAAACCTTTCGGGTTGGGCGTGATGGTAAAGGACCAAAGCAGGGAGGAAGGAGAAGCAGGGTATACTGAACCAAATGCATTCACAAAAACACTTACAGGGGTACACTGGACAAAGTAAATCAAAAACAAAAACAAAGTCCTGAAAAACTCCAAAACTCAAAGTAACAAACAAACAAAAAAAAAAACTCTTGACAGTAGCATAGCGATCTGACCCCAAGTGGTCGGCGTAGGAGTCCTTTTAAGAGAAAAGAGCTAACAACATGATGAGCAACAGGTGCGACGCTGGAGGAGAAGCCCTCCAATTCCACCTGTTGGGCGCAAGCGGAACAGAACCACGACAAAACCATCAAGTCATCAGGTGACATTTTCCAATGATTAATCTATTATTAGTCCACATAATGCAAAATGGTTGTCTCTCACCATTTCGTCTGCGCCTTCAAAGAAATTTAATGGTCCTGCTGCTTTTTATTGAGCAGCCAAGTCCTTTCTTTAAAGCTACAACATATTCTTGAACTGAACTTGTGTTTCAAATTGTCATGTTTCGGTTTGTGACCAACAGGTGGCACTGTAGGGCTTTTCGCTGCAGCTGTACACCTGTTGGTCATTATGTGATTAGTACCGGTTGTATAAAAGGACTCCCGCCTGAACACTCATGGTCGGGTCATTGTTGCTGTTTGCTCTTGGCTACTGTCATGTTTGTTTGCTGCAATCAGGTTTTTTTTCAGTCAGTTTTGGTTGCTGTCATGTTTTATCTTCAGTCATGATTTTTGTTGAATACTTTGGACTTTGTTGGTTTTGGATTTAGTTTTATGTTTAATACAATTCGTCAAGTACACCCTGCTTCTGCCTGCTTTTTGGGGTGTACAACCACCTCGCAACGTGACACAAATGTTAGGTCTGTAGTTAACAGCGTGTAACATTTGAACCACAGCATGAAAGGCTGGCACATACAGTTACAAACTTGGGTTAAAGCAAGTTTGCCAATTACTTGCACCTAAAAAATAACATACATTCTTAGTTGTGGCCTGGCATATAGTGTAAGATAATTTCATCCTTCAGCTGGCTTGCATCTTATCTTGTCTGCAAGTTCCATGTTTTTTCCACAAGAGCCATCGTAAAACTAACAGGCAGTGCTGGAGCGACCATATTATAAAATGTGTAATTACGTGACAGGACACCAAGCGGTAAAGCTGACTTTGGTTCGGCATTGGATGGTTCGAATGGTAAAACTTTATTTGGTTCAAGTTTCTTTCATCGATGTTTGTGGGCTGCAGATTGTTGCAGTTGTGGTCAAAGCCTTTTTATTCCGCCCTTCCCATTGTATTGGTCAAACCATTTTTGAAACTCAAAGTTAGTAAATACTGATCAATGCAGAAAGGCCTTTCCGTTTGTTCGACACTTTTAAATCAACACATGCTCAAATGACGTTCAATTAGATGTTATTATTAATCATTGATGATCTGTGAACTCACTGATCAATGATTTCCCGCAATAGATATCGACATTGATTCAACACAGTAGGGAGCAATTGCATGTTAATATGACACACTTTGAGTCTGTAAATCACTGCAACTTCAGACATTTTCAAATGATCACTTCTACAACATACCCATCGGCGATGAGCTACTTTTAGAAGAAGCTAGTTGCTTAACCATGTGGTCCTTGAGATCTACCCGCAGGCACTTTCTTGTGTAGACACATTGATGTGCCAACCAATCAAACGACAGCAGTGTATCTTCCACCGTACCACTGTTTCAAGCTACTTATCGTTTGTAAAGACGCTCTGTTAGATTCACTAATTGCTGCAATATGAATTTGTTTCTGTTGACTTTGGTGATAATATTCCATTTTCTAATATCAAATTAAATGAAATCTGTCACTTGGTGAGCACCAAAGGATAATTTGTCTGAGTATTTTTTTTTCTTAAGAAAAATAAGAATGTACTGTGGTAATTAGTGTGTCCAAAACAGGATAAATAAATGGTGTTCAAGGGCATAAAGAATTTGGTGGGAAGAACTGTGAGGCTGGAGGGACCAAAAAAAGTCTGGCTGTGGTTCATATGTCCCATGTGATGACAAGCAGCCGCGCTAACGCTTGGTTTCCAAAGCCTGCAAATCTCCACTACCACTAATCACCTATAACACGCTAATGGTATACACAGCATAACCAGCCTACCCCTTTGCACCCTTAGAAAGAAAAAAAAAACTAATCTATAAGCAGTCTCCAGGGGGTACAATAATACAAATAATCTCCTCAATCCTTGAACTCAAATGTGGTGCTACAAAAAACAATAAAGAACTTTAATAAAGTGTGTGTGTGTGTGTGTGTGTGTGTGTGTGTGTGTATGTGTGCGTGCGTGTGTGTGTGTGTGTGTGTGTGTGTCTGCATGTGTATGCATGCATTAGTGTGAGGTCAGGTGGGACAAACAGCAGATGAGCGACATCAAAGTGCTAAGATGTGAACAAGGCCAGTAATGATGGATGAGTGACAAGACACATGCTATGCGTAATGAGAGGTTCACACCTGTATGTTGTCCTTTGCTGCCAAGCTGCTTTTAACCACTCGGCTGCCCAAACACAGACCAGAAAAATCTGTCAACAGTGCTGAATTCCAAATCTAAATTATAAGAACGGCGTCCCGGTGGTCCAGTGGTTAGCGTGTCGACCTCACACTGCAGCGGTACCGGGTTAAATCCCTGCTCCGGCTTCCCTGTGTGGAGTTTGCATGATCTCCCCGGGCCTGCGTGGGTTTTCTCTGGGTTTCCTCCCACATTCCAAAAACATGCATGGCAGGCTGATTGAACACTCTAAATTGTCCCAAGGTGTGAGCGCGGATGGTTGTTCGTCTCTGTGTGCCCTGTGATCGGCTGGCAACCAGTTCAGGGTGTCCCCCGCCTACTGCCCGAGGACAGCTGGGATAGGATCCAGCACCCCCCGACCCTTGTGAGGATAAAGCGGATCGGAAAATGAATGAATGAATTATAACAACTTAAAAGGTCTGTACTATAGGACTATGTGTTAATATAAATTTACCCAGTGGTCACTTGGTACCAGGCCACACAGAGACCTGCAAAAAAATCAAAAGTGTGAACGGGAGTATCTGTTAGCACCCCCGCTATACGTCACCCAACACACACACGTCGAGGAACATTTGTCAGAGAGATGTTTAGAGTGTAACATACAATATACTGCATGTACGCTAATGTGCATTATCACCTAACTGGGAATGTTTGTCAGCAACAGCTGTTAACAGATATTTGTCGGTCCAAAAAATATTGGGCTGACCTTAAACCGGTCCTGGTAAAAAAGAAAGAAAAAAAAACATGAAACATGTATGAGACTGTAGACTGGTTAATTGAGCGACAGAATCCGCTATCAAGTGGCCTCCATTCCACTTTGATGTTTGCTTGAGAGGCCCGTGACATTGCAGGGGAGTACACCAGCGGATTGAGGTTCACCCCCTAGATTTCATTCACTTACTTGAGAGCCAAGATGGAGAAATTTCACTTGTCCCACAGCCACTGACTCTCCTTTTCAGCAGCACTACAGTGTTCTATGACTGCTGGTGGGCCTTCCTTCACATTCCCATCTCCCTGACTAGCCAGGATGTTAAGGTGGCAGCAGGTGCATCCTACTTCCACTCAAAGTAGTTTTACTTTCTAGTCTTATTGTCGGGCCTTGTATGAAAGCTTAATGTATCTCAGCACTTTCCACTTGGAAGCATTCTTCACCGTCCTCTCAAAGGGCACTGTCAGCTTGACGATGTAGACAAGCCAGGATGAGTCTGACCAGAGAATGATACCTGGCCACAGGCTTGGCGGACGCGGTTTCAGCTGCAAAGTAGAGCTTCCAGTCCAAGTCTGCCAGCAGTTTCCAGACCCCTGCCCTGCTTAGCTGTCTGGTCTTAACGGTGGTAAGGCTGGCCTGACCTCACACTTCCAGAGAAGTGTTTCTGCCTGCCAATATGAAGATGGAGGAGGAAGGGTGTAGTTGTCTGCTTGCTTTTCAGAAAGGCTGCAACATATTTAAACACCCTGTTATGCTGCTTGATGTAACCGTATTGGGTGAGGCTGGTCTCACAGCTCACTAAGAGTGTTGGTGGATTTAGACAGCAGGAGCATGTCTGGTCTGGTTGAGGTTTTTGGGAGATGGCAGGACATGTTAAGCCTAGGCCTGACGTTAAAAACCACCCTGATTGCATCCGTCTCCCACTGCTCTTGACAGGAGACCTTCCTATTCTTCACTCCTTTCCATGCCATCCATTGCCCTTGCTCCATTGACTGTACCACAGCTTGAGTGTATTTTCCAAGTCCTCTTCTTTACATACTACCAGCTTGGTGAGATAGAGTGACCTTGCAACAGTTTGGTGTGCTGCCCCCAAGGCAAAGACCACAATGTCCCTGTTCTTGAGTGCTCCTTCAGCCTGCTTGGTTGCAGACAAGAGGGTCCATTTCCACCAAGTGACCAGAAAAGGGCAGCTTGGACTACAAATAGGTCACTCAAACATCATGTCTAGTCTGACTTAGGTGCAGTTGTACTGCACTGATGGACTGGAAACGGGAAGGTCGGACATTGCCTTGGCATGGATCTAGCTGAAGGGAAGGAAACCCACTTACTTCCTTGCAAATGAGCTGAACAGGTTCTTCAGCCTTCTTTACTTCTTGCATTTACCCTATGCATTTTTTAAATATTCATTTTGTTTTTAACTTTTTTTTCCATTTTTTCTCCAACAATTGGGTCAATTTAATTTTTTTGCTGTGAGCGCTGGAAATACATTGGTTCCCTTCATTTACAATATACGGTATTTTCACGACTATTCGACGCACCGTACGGTTGCTGGTGCCTCTCTCTGGAATGACCTCCCACTGAACATTCGGCAAGCCCCCTCGCTGCTCATCTTTAAAACCCGCCTCAAAACTCACTTGTATTCTTTGGCATTTGACTCAGCATGACTCAGACTTGATCTTAGTTTGGTGCTTTATACCGTCTTTGTTCCTGATTTATTACTTTATTGTTGTATGTATGAACGTTTCTACATGTACAGCACATTCTATCCAGCGATGGCTCTTTTAAAGTACTCTATAAATACAGTTGAGTTGTTCGCCGCTGTTGCTCATGTGCCATTTTTCTAGCACTCTTGCTCCTAGTCACTCTCCTCTTTATAGAATTTATTTGGGAATATCTGTTAACTCGTTGTGACTATTTCTTATGTTCGTGTGATTGGACTATTATGATTTCGTTTTGTGAACATTTCGCTGGTCATTTTTACCTTTCAGTTGGCGAGCTCTTTCTGTTCTCGATCAGATTTTCTGTCGCCAGGGATTTTTGTTTACTCCTTTGTTGGTCTCTCCTCTCGTTTTTCCTTAAATAAACATCTTTTGTTATCTTTATTTATCTGAGTCTGTGTTTTTTGGGTCCACACTCCAGCAGTCTGTGTTCAATTGGTCTCACTGTGTATCGAGTCCTCTGCTTAAATATCAATAACTGGTTCAATTGCATAAATTCAAGGTTACAGTCTCCATGGTGTCTAATCTATCACTTTATTGGCTTCTCAATTAAATGTAGAACCGTCCATCCATCCATTCCAAGGGTCGCGAATGGGCTAGGGCCTCTCCCAGCTGTCGTCAGGCAGTTGGCTGGGTGCACCCTGAACTGGTCAATCGCAGGACACACATGGACAAAAAAAACATTCACACTCTTAATCATACCGAGGGACAATCAAGAGCGTTCAGTTTCACCGACCAGGCAATTTTTTGGGGAATGTGGGAGGAAACTGGAGTGTACAGAGTAAACCCACATAGGCACGGGTACAACGCCACACAGGAAGGCTAGGCCTGGATTCGAACCCACGATCTCTGTAATGTGAGGCGGACGTACTAACCAGTCTGTCACTGTCCTGCCTTAAGGTCAAACCGACATGTGGTATTTGACTAGCTATTGATGAGCTAATCAGTCAAGCCAATCTAGGCTATCTCAGGTTCACAGAGCTATCTTACATGCGTCAGTTTGATGAAAGGTGAATTATATGCTGTGTTCGAGGATCAAACCTTCACGTTGCTATTGTCATTTGGCACATGTATTTTTTATATGAGAAAAAAATGTTTTTATTGAATTGACATTATTTAACATAACATATTAGCCTCTGGGCCCTCTGGTCACTTGGTGGTCAGTAATGAAGGAGAAGTCAGGAAAGCATTTAGACCAGTGGTTCTTAACCTTGTGAGAGGTACTGAACCAACCAGTTCATATGCACATTCACCGAACCCTTTATTAGTGAAAAATAAACATGCGATTTTTTTTTTTTTACAAATTCAAGACGTAAAAAATGCATTTCTTAAAAACTGAAATAAGTTAACACAATTAGTACAAGTATAAAGTACAAGTTTCTTAATTGTGCACAAAATGAGCCAGCCAATGATGGCCAAGCGGGTTAAGAACCACTAATTTAGAATTATTTCATGTTTGAAGTGCTTTATTAGCAATGAACATTGTTCCTTTTTTATAGGCGGAAGTAGCCTGGACTCGACATAGGCTATTAAAAAGTGCTGTGAATTAAAAATTTGGACTTTAACAATTTGAACACTTATGAAACACTTGATAGCTTGAACTTGAGCATATAGACCTGGTCTACTCAATTGTATACAAATAAAGTGTGTTTACTAAAACAAAGCCTGTGTGGGGACACCTTTTCTGAAAGAGGACAATACTTCAATTACATCACCTGTAAAGTGCTGTAAAATGTAACAGCTGGGCCTACCTTTACTTTAAGAGGAATAAAAAAAAGAAATGTAAGCTTGTGTGTGTATATACGTTCAAGTCTGAATAGACTGAACTCGGCTGAACTTGAGCATACTGTATTACATGCATCTACTGCAGAGTGTTGTCACAGCTGTAACAAAGCCTGCCTCGAGACACTTTTACTGTAATAAATACAACTATAATAAAATTAAACACTTGTGTGAAACCAAATGAAATGAAAAAAAAGGGGGGAGAAAGTGCTGAACCAGCAGCACAAAGGGACTGGACTGCGTGCGTGCAGGCAACCAGACAGACAAACAGAGGATTTAGCACTAAGCAGAGGAGAACGCACCAGACATAGTATGCACTCGCGGTCACCAGGAAGTCCTGCGTACCATGTTGCCGTCTTGAATATACCCTGTCTTTTATTTTAGTTCATTATTGTGAAAAAGTTCAAACTGTGTTCAAATGTACTGTAAATTTCAAATTATAAACAGGAAGACTCGTCAAGTCATGTTGTTCAAATCTAAATCAAGTTGAGTCTTTTGATATGATATATCAATGATATGATAAGCAATATGAACATAACTTGTTCATATTGCATTTAATTGAAAGATGTTTGTTGTTTTTTTCTCTTTCTTCTTTCTTCTTTCTACATACATTCTTGCTGCTGGAGGCTGTAAATTTCCCCAGTGTGGGACGAATAAAGGATATCTTATCTTATCTTATCTTATTGTCTCTGAGATACGATAAAATACAGTAGAAAGGTCCAAAGTCCCACATTTTTTGGCAAGTAAGTCGCAAATCTGAAAAACGGCAACTCAAATCCGACTCAAGTCAAATCATATGACTTCCATCTCTGCCTCAGTCATATATAACGTTTATAACGTTTATAACGTTATATAACGTTTTGTAAATATTGCAGTTGTAAATGACGCAACTTCCTAAGACACTTATGAATCTAGACATGGGAACAATTTAGTATGTAAAAGTCTACCTTCAAATTAGAGCATCCAGATGCGTATCTTCAACACCAATATATGGAGAATTAACTATCATTAAATTTAGGCTTGGTTTCACTGTATTTGCGTTTGTGAAGAAGTAAAACAGAATCAGCCATATTGTTAATTCTGTTCACTCTGTACTGAACTTAAAAGAATGGAGAGGGAAACGTTTGTCTTTTATGTCTTCACTTGGATGGGTTGAATATCTAACCTCAACCACCCACTGCCTCAAACCCTCATCAATTGATTTGACAATATTAACAATGAAAGATACAATTGTTTTGTTTTTTTTTTGGAGTACATACAACATACAGCTATTAATTTTGGGGCGTGAAATTGTTTTGTCTTTTTCAGTATGGTGCCAAAATAACGTGTCATAAAGCAGCACTATTACATTTTACAAAGTCAGATTTGGCCTCACATCAATCAGACTTAGTTGTAATGCATTTTATCTCTTACTACTTTACAGATACTCATCGTCAAGGTTTATTTTTGCAGCAGGACAGGACTGAAAAACATGAAAATACATGAGAATGACTGTTCATGAGAACATCAAGTTCACCAAGCATCACCAACATGCCAACAGGCAAGCAAACAATGAACGTCAAGTAACATTGCCAGGATCACACATTCAATTTAGCGACACCCTACCCTTAAATACAAGTCTGATCATTTATTGGCACTTTGTATGTGTCTTTACTTTTCTAGGATGAGACTACCAAAGTAGAAAAATGTCGTCAAAATACACGAACAGCTCATATTAAACCATGTCTCAAATATAAATATGGTTGGCGCATCAACCTCACACTGCAGAGCTCGTGGGTTTAATTCCAGCCCCGGGCTTCATGTGTGGAGTTTGCATGTTCTCCCTGTGCCTGTGTGGGTTTTCTACGGGTACTCCAGTTTCCTCCCACATTCCAAAAACATGGCAGGCTAATTGAACACTCTAAATTGTGCCTGGGTGTGAATGTGAGCGCGGATGGTTCTTCGTCTCTGTGTGTCCTGCGATTGGCTCGAAACCGGTTCGGGGTGTCTCCCGCTTACTGCCCGAAGATGGCTGGGATAGGCTCCAGCATCCATCCATCCATGGATGGATAAATGGATGTATTGTATTGTATTATCTTGTATTGTCTTCCTATTTCTTCTCTGGCTCGGTCCTGGTTGTTGATGGAGAGACATCAATGTACCTAAATCATCATCAGAATGAAAAATGAATCCCGGGGACAATTCAATGTCCCGGTATATATGTGGGGTTGTTTTGTGTCGGAATATGAGAAAAATAATTTGTTTTAGGCGCTTGGAGAGTCAGAATTAATTTTTTGCTTGAGCTTTTACCCCGCAGTCAAACATAAACTCACTGCAGACTCAGCTGGCTGACCGAGTAGGGGCACACACAGTGCACACACATACAGGACACGTAGGCCGCTTGCTACAAAGGCTGAGATTCCCACTCTGTATAGTCACACATTCACATTCAACACCCCCCATCCAATGAAGTGCGTCTGTGAGTCCACAGTAGCTTCTGCGTCCCTGATCGACGGGTGGACATGCACGACACAATGACCGACAATATTGTGTGACGACCATGGTTACAATGGTCACTCTCCGGGGAAATATGGAGCTGTGCCGTCATCATCCATCCGACATGAAAAAAGAAAATTTCAAGTGGCGGTTGGAGGGAAAAAAAAGAAGGAAAACATTTGGGAAGGTTGAGCTAATCAACATTGCCGCTGGCAGCCGCTTTGATAGGGAAAATGGAATCCTTGATTGTAATATAGGGCACATGACTGATTCATCTCATGCATGCGGCAAGGCTGTAATAAGCAAGCTGCAAACTAGGTAGCTTCTATCCCCCTGCATTGTACTCTCACGAGACTTTATAGGATATTGTACAAAAGAACACTGTATTTGTGCACATGTAGTAGATTATGGAAGACAATCCCTTACAAAAAGGTGGATCTTTTTTTTTTCATTTGTTTGTTTCGTTATTTGATGTTTGGAAAACACTTCATTTCCAAAAGATACCTAACAAGAATAAATTGCAACACCATTGTCAAAACAACAAATCTCGGCCAAAAATTTTGTTGAGAAAAACTTTTTGTTGAGAAACTGAATAAAAATCGCCTCAATATCTCACATCTCAAAAGAAAAAACAAAAAGTTCCCTGTGGGCTTGTTGAAGCAAAAATCCAGTTCCATCCTCGCCTTCTTGTTAGACTTCAACATATTAGATTAGGCCCGAACTTAAACGTTGAGTTTAAGTTCGTGCCCAAGTACAAAGTGATGGCTCAATTGTTGTAAGGCAGAATTTCACCCTCGGGAACAACAAAAACTGTACACTAGAGATTTAAAGAAAGACTACATTTGAAAGTATTTCAACAGTACTTTTACATTTAACTGTAAAATCTCAAGATAATCGTGTTTCTGTCTCGGAATAATGCAGTGACAGCACTTAGTTACAGTATTAACATAACTGAACAGTGTCTGCAAAACAAGTAATTACAGATGCAGATGTGATCACAATTTGAATTCAGCTTTTATTAAAATTAATTACTAATTACGTGCGGCAATAATGTGACGTTATCTTTCATACACGTCTCCATTTAATTAGCTTGAAAAATGTCACATCATTTTACGAAAATGTCTACATCCTCCCG